>NC_083228.1:106463241-106767884 GCF_032191835.1 Heteronotia binoei | reverse complement strand
CTCACTCACTCTTCAGAAACAGAGTATATTACAGTAGTCTGTTCTGGATGATACCAAAACATGTGTGACAGGGACCAGGTCTGTTTTATGTGGGCAGGGCCACAATAGGTGCACTAGCAGGCTTACCATTTGTCTGGTTACATCAGGCAAACTCCCACCCCTGTACTCACTCCTCCAACCTTGATAATTTGAGGAGCAGTAGAAAAAACGGTGTGTGTGTGTGTTATAGGGCTGCCAAGCCCCCAGTCTGGGTGGGGGTTCCCCCACCCGGGAGGTTCCCAACCCCCAGCCCACATTGGGCCAGCAGGGGGAACCTTCCCCTATGATGCCAGTGTGATGATGTCACCTGGAAGTGACATCATAGCACCTGCGACACCATGCACAGCCACTCTAGACGTTTCTGGGAAAACTCTATGGTTTTCCTGGACTCTCTACCATTTGGGAGGGAAAACTCTATGGTACAATAGGTGCCATGGAGTTTTTGCCTCCCAAATGGCTAGAGTATCTGGGAAAACCATAGAGTTTTCCCAGAAACACCTAGAGTGGCTGCGTGCAGCATCACTGGCACGATGACATCACTTCCAGGTGATGTCATTGTGTCGCACGTGCGAGAAAGTCCCCTGCTCCAGGAGGAAGGGGACTTGGTAACCCTAGTGTGTTAGCATCAATGGTGATACTTTAGGAGTTTCCCCCAGTCTCTATAGCAGGAGTGTCAAACTCATTTGTTATGAGGGCCAGATCTGTCATAAATGAGACCTTGAAGGGCCGGGCCATGACAGGTTGGGCCGAGCCATGTTGGGCTGGGCTGTGCATCTATTTAAAATTAGGAAGCAGATATATAAATTTTATAAAGGACACAGACAAACACAAATACATTTTTTTTAAAAAAACTTAAAACATGCTTAAAACGTTAGCACTTGTTGGTTTTAAAGGCTTTCTTTGTATTTCTCCCATGGGATCCAGGGAACTGGGCAAAGAAAGCTCTGGCTGTTTCCTTCCTTCCCCAGGGAGTGTGGTGGGGGGAGCCTCAGTCAATAGAAGGAAGAGGTTTGGCTCAGTAGCTCAGCTGTGTGATTGAGAGAGCCTGGCAAAGCAAACTATTCTTCTCCCCTTCCTTCCCAAGGGAGGAGCCTTGGGAAGAAAATGGAGGTTTTGCTCTGTAGTTCCTGTACGATTGCGCAAGCTTTGCAAAGCAAGCCAATATACAAAAGGAAGCAAGAGAGAGGGAGAAGGAAGCAGATGACAGCCAGTTGCTTGGGGGCCTAATAGGAGCCCTCCAGGGGCCTGATTCAGCCCCTGAACTGCATGTTTGACACCCCTGCTCTATAGAAAAGACTAAAAGTGATTCCACATCCTTTGTGTAGCTTTATGAATTTCCCCAGTCTTTATGGTGGAGATGTCACATTCTCCCAAAACTTCATCTTCCCCTAGCACCACGCCCAAATCTCCCAGCATTTCCTGACACAGGGCTGAGTCATATGCATTAGTCTACACTGTTATGCTTAGTCAGGGGCAGGGCTTTTTTTTCTAGGGGAATGTGGATGGAATGGTGTTCCAGAACCTTAGTGGAAACAAAATTCTCAAAAAAGGTTTAAAAATTCATGAGGGGACACCTATGTGATTCTCCTTCATTTCCCTATTGAGAGTTCAAGCATCTCTTTTTCCAGGGGAAAAAAAAAACCCTGGTCAGGGACAAAGAAAATTCTGAACAACTCTTTCAGGGAGAAGTATGGCTTCATCCAAAACAGGTCGCACACCTATTCCCCTGATAGCTTTATACCCATTACAAAGGATTTCTGTGCTGACTTGATTGTTTTAATTGGCTGTCCATAATCCAGTACTTCACTGTCTTCCCACAGTGGTGTAGCATTATGACTGCCTCTTTGGACTTAGATGAAAAAGGAAGAAGGATAGGATCCACATATCAGTGAATATTTGTAATCATTCATCTCCTTGATTGTCTTGTCTGGACAAGAAAATCCAATTGGTGAATTATTACAGTGCCATAGCTTTTGGAGGCATATGGATGGTACCATAAAGTTTCATTTACACATTAATGACAATTGATTCCACCTCTCTGGATGATTTCTCTCAGTGTCATCATGCATATGTTAGAATGGTATGAATGTTCTACTTGTGGTATTTCATCTATTCATTATGCTGGTCTTTGACCATGCAATAAATTAAATTATCTATTTACACTTGCAAATCATCAACTGATGGGAAAAAAAAACCTATGGATATTTGGAAAGGTCATATATGGAAAACATATTGTGCCCAAATAATTGGTGGATTCTTTTGATCTATAGTGGTTGTTTCTGGTCCAACTCTGTAGTGAAGAATGGATACAGATTACATCACAGCAATCTGAAATTTCCTTTGACAGAAGACAATAGTTCATTTTCACATGTTTATTTCCTTGATAGCCAGACTCCAAATTGGCTCTTGTTCATAAAACTGCAGGTATTTTCCACTGACTTACTTTTGAATTGATAAAGAAAGAAGATACAGAACTAATTCCATGCCACACCCAAATGAAAATTAATTATCTTAATTCAAATAGCTTTTTCAAAAGTGCTGTCATCTCCTAAATTGGCATATTCCACATAACTGCAATTACAATGGAATGAAATAGAGATTAATACTCTGCATATTCCATATAACTGCAATTACAACGGAATGAAATAGAGATTAATACTCTGGTGTGGTTTAAATAATCAGAAGAAAATGTAGGCATTTAAACATTTAACATTAGGTCAAATTTATGCCTAGCATAAGCTGATAGAAGCTTTTGGTTCAATTTATTTCATCTTCTTAAATCCTGGAAATTACAAATTTTGTACCATGAGGCATATGATTAAAAAATATTAGATTTTTAATCAAAGAAAGATAGCATGGATAGGAGAATGTAAAAAAAAATAGTTAAGAGATAAGCACACATATATACACACATTCCTTCAAAACTCATAATTGAGAAGAACATTGAAACTTTTCAAACTGAGTTCTCAAAATTGGGAGCTTATTACTGGTGTGAGCTTTCAGCAAGGTGGTCACAGCTGGCAGCAGGTGGTTCAGAAAATGCCCATTTTATTCAGCATTATTTTGTTCTTAAATGCTTCACAGTTGAGGTTCGGCAAGAAATGCTTCTCACTGTGTGAACTTAGGGAATATTGTACTGTTGTAGAATTGGAGCTGCTAAGAAACACGAGAAATGTCCATCTCATTTATTATTTTCAAACATACACCATTTCTTCTCGGTTCTGTATGGATGCAAGTCTCTACTTGTGCATAGTTCATTGTATTACGAATACTACAAAATTCTTACATAGGGCAAATTTCACCAAGAACATACCTTGCAATTCACATTAATTATATGTATTAAAAGCAATAATGCAGTTCTAAAATTCTATAAGGTTTTCTGTAAGCTTTCCAAGTGGAAGATCTTCAATGGAGAGACCAGCACCAATTTGCTTAATATAATGCAGACAGGAACTTCTCCATAGGGGCATTTAATCTATGGAATATTTTCTCCATGAATTTCACCAGGCATCTTGTGTTGTCATTATTATTTATTAAATTTCTGGATCAACCAACCCCTGCTACTGCAGGGCTCTGGGCAATGTACAACATTAAATAAAAACATAGGAAACCATGGAATAAAATACATAAACAGCACTAGTATGATTTTTTTAAAATCCAGATGGCAAACTATACATTACTTCCCATTCTGGACTGCCTGGCCACCTTGTGGGCAGGTGGGGTGAGAGGAACAGAACAAGTCCAAAGAGCAAGGAGTGGGTGCCAGCCAGAATGGAAGCCTGGTGGAACATCTCTGCATTACAGGCCATGAAGAATTGCATAAGATCCTACATGGCCCTGATGGTATTTGGCAGAGAGTTCCACCAGATCAGAGCTAGGACAGAAAAGGCCCTGGACGAGGGCAGCCAGATATCTTTGGAGCCAGCAGATTGCTATTAAAGGAGTGTGTGGAGAAATGCCATTTTAGGCCCGTATTTAACTGGAGACAGGCTTTGGGGCCTAGTCTCTTCCTCCTCCTCCCTCTCCTCCTGGAAATCTGGAAGCAGCAGTCCTGAGGAGGCCTCCTAGCGAGACAGGAAGTCTTTCAAGCTAGTCTCCCAGAAGGCTGCAGGAGGGTAAACCAGTTCCTGGGTGGGAACTGCAATTTATATTGAAGATTTTGGGTGGGAAACCCTCAGTTAAAAGTAAATAGTTAAAGTTGGCAGTCAGTTGAGTTCAGTCTTGGAGTTCAGACAGTCTCAAGATGGTATGGTCAGGGTTGCAACAGTCTAAGTAAGGTGCCTGTTCTGCATGTCATCTAGTTAAGGCAAGTATTATAATAGGGAGAGAAGGAGTGTTTTTCCCCTACTTTGATTTATTTCTTCTGTTCACTTTTCTTTGAAATGCCTGTACATAGTTAATTACTGTAAATAAATATTTTGTCTGTTTAAAGTGGAGTCCCTTTGTACCACCTAGTTCCCCCAACCACTTGGAACACTAGGAGTGGGTTGGGGAGTCCCTAGGGTGGAGAGGTGGCACAGCAGCTGGTTGCCATCTCTTCAGGGCCCCCCTGAAGATCCCTGGGAAGCCCTGAGGTGGGTTCCTAGTGAGTTCAGAGGGAGGTTAGGAGGCTGTCCTGCCTAACCAGAGCCCAGAGAGGGACAGTGGTGGCAGTGAATACTCTGAGGCAGCAAAGTGGGATGTCCCTTTGAGGTCAGCATACCAAGAAGGTCTGGGCAGGGCCGGGGCCAGCTAGCAGATGTAGGACCGGTGTACCGCAGAGTGTAATACTCTCCTGGGGACATACCAGCAAATTGCTATCCAAGGAATGTAACACTCTCCCAGGGACATACCCAAGGAGATGGTCCCACAGATGCATCAGTTCCTGACTGATTAAGGCCTTAACATTCAACACCAAAACCTTGAACTCAGTTCAGTGTTCCACTGGAAGCCAGTGCAGCTGGTGCAGCACAGGTTGTATGTGTGCCATCCATGATGTTCCCATCAGGACTCATGCCACTGCATTCTGGATCAGCTGGAACTTTCAGGTCAGTCTCAAGAGCAGGTCAGTGTAAAGCAAGTTACAGTGGTCTAGCCTGTGCGGAGGCAGAATCTGTGTCATTTTGCTTTTAGTTGTGATTTGTTATGGTTCTTTGCTGATGTGATTTTGTCCCTTTTAGAAATTACATGAGTGCTACCTCCCAGCAGATGGAGTTGCTTGTCAGCTTCCTGATGTCATCTGATTGGTCATTCTTGGAAACAGGAAACTGGACTAGATGAAGTAGATGAACTATTGCTCTGATTCTGGCAGGGGATGTGGCCACTCTTATGTTCTGTTGGTTCTAAACTGTAGTTTATACCACTACCACTTTTTTGTTGTTTCAAGTTTGACTTGTTGCTACTTTATATTTTGGTCTTTCTCTCTCTTTTTAGTTTCAGTGTTTTAGAGCTCCTGAAAAAACCTACATTAGATCCGGCCGAATTGGCACACTATCAGCGGGTCTCAAATTTGCCCTTTTGGGGTAAAATTATTGAGAGGGCAGTAGTGCAATAGTTACAGAGTTTTCTGGATGACGCTTCTGTCCTAGATCCTCACAAGTCCGGCTTCCATCCAGGTCATGGGATGGAGAAAGTGCTGGTTGCCCTGGTGGATGACCTCCAGCGGCATCTGGATCAAGGCAGCTCGGCGGTGCTGATGTTGTTAGACCTATTGCCTGTGTTTGATATGATTGACCATCGGCTACTGACCTGCCGCCTCGCTGATGTGGGGATTCAGAGGTTAGCCTTGCAATGGCTTTCCTCTTTCCTAGATGGTCGAAGACAAAGGATGGCAATTGGGGGAGAGCTGTCTCGGAGGAATGCGCTTAATTGTGGGGTGCCTCAGGGGGTGCTCCTCTCTCCGATGTTGTTCAACATTTATATGCATCCCCTTGCCCAGATTGCCCGGAGGTATAGGTTCGGTTGCCACCAGTATGCTGATGACACCTAGTTCTATCTGCTGATGGACAGCCATCCTGGCTCTGTTCTAAAAAATCTGGATCTGGTGTTGCAAGCCGTGGCAGAATGGCTTAGGCTGAGTTGCTTGAAGCTGAATCCAGCAAAGACAGGTCCTTTGCTTGAGTCGCAGCAATCTAGGCAGAGAAATCCCCCTACCAGCATTTGACGGTGCGCCACTGACAATGGCGCACAGGGTCAGAAGCTTGGAGGTGCTACTGGAGCCTGCCTTGACAATGGAGGCCCTGATAGCAGGCACTGCTAAATCTGCTTTTTTCCATCTTACGCGGGTGAGGCAGTTGGTCCCCTTCCTGGAGTGTGGCGACCTTGCAACAGCGATCCATGTAACTGTCACCTTGAGGTTGGACTATTATAATGCCCTCTATTTGGGGCTGCCCCTGTGTCAAACCCGGAAACTGCAGCTAGTGCAGAACGCAGTAGCCAGGCTGCTATTCGGGCTTTCCAGCTGGGAGCACATACAGCCGGGCCTACAGGAACTGCACTGGCTGCCAATAGTGTACTGGATTCAGTACAAGGTGCTGGTTATTTCCTTTAAAGCTCTGTATGGCCTAGGACCTGCCTACCTTAGAGACCGCCTCTCCCCACATGTTCTCCAGAGGGTACGTCGATCTGGATCTCAAAATCTATTAGTAATCCCTGGACCAAAGGAGGCCAAATTAAAGACCACTAGAGAAAGGGCCTTCTCGATTGCAGCCCCCTATTGGTGGGATCAGTCTCCAGAGGAAGTAGGCCTTGTGGAACCTTGTTTAGTACTGCAAGGCCTGTAAGACAACTCTCTTCAGGTTTACTTTCAACGGATGTTGAGCCTGTGTCATATGGAAACTGAGGAAATACCGTCGCCGCTGAAAACTGAAACATAACATCAAAGAGATTAGCACCAAATTATTCTGATTGCTTTAATTATTGATGGTGCGACTGTTTTAATTGGATGTGTAATTTATAATATGTATTGATTTTAACTGTTCGTTGTTGTTTTAGATTGTGAGCCGCCCTGAGCCTGCTTCGGCGTGGAGGGCGGGATATAAATAAAAAAATAAAAATAAAATGATTTTTTTGTACTTTTCTGTTTTCTAAGTCACGTTGAACAATTCAATGATGTGAGCATGGCATATTTTAAATACATTTATGAAGCTTGCCTCCTTGTAGACAGTGAAGAATGCTTGAAAGCAGTAGAACCTTATATGTGCCCCAGGGAGTTTACATTCACAATCCACAAATACTTGGATTATAATACTTGGCTGGGACAAGGATGGTTCAAGGGATTATAGCTAGATATGAATCCAATAGCATATAAAGACTAAGAAGATTTTCAGGGTATGATCTTTCGAGAGTCAAACCTCCCCTCAACAGATACCCCCCCTATACACTCAGATTTAGGATTCAACATCTGGGATCTTCCTGAACTAGCTAATGCAATGGTTGCAGAGAAAATAATGTTTCTTTGCCACTGTTCCTGCCACTTCATAAGTCTTCCAGTAGGCTCTACCATGTTCTGTTAGAGTCACTGAGGGCTTTCTACCAGCATCTTTAAAGACATCTTCTGGCCCTCTTAGGCCACCCAGCTCTGTGATAAACCAGAGGTCTGGTTTCTGCCCCAACAGTTGGAGAAGTCAAGGAACAATCTTGTCAATAACTTTAACGAACTTCACATTTCAATATCTCTCCATAGCCTCAGATGAGCATGTGTCAGGAATTCTATAAACCTTCCAATCATTTTAGGATCCAGAAGGACCCATGGCCATCTGAGGGGAGACCATTTTAAATGGGGGTCCCCTTTGTTGGGTGTCAGTAGGTAGTGGTTAGACCATGGTGCAGGCCAAATCTCCAACCTCAAAACAAGACTACTGCTCAAAGACTCAGTGTGAATATGGCCTCTTTCATATGTTGAAACTCTCATTATTTGACAGAGGCCTGGGGCAGCCGCAGAGGCTATACATTTTGCTTTTCCCACAATGAAAAACCATCAACAGATATGGAAATAATTAAGGAATGCTCTTAAGAATGCTTAAATATGTCCCTGTTAAGGCTGCTTTGTGTACTTATGTCTCCATTCTGGCTTCTGTTTCTTAGTCACTTTAGATCAGGAAAGCCAGGAACTAACTTCTATGCATACAGATAAATGTTCATTATAAAGCTCACATTTACATGTATATGATTTTGTTGGCAGTAGTATCTGGTTTCATCAGCAATAATATGATTGGATATAATTTTTGTCGGAACCTGTGCACTGCTTTATTAACTCTTAGATCCATCCCATGCTATAACTTCCCAGTAGGGTTTGCACTGTTACCTGTAATCTTTCCCATGCATATGGTCTGATATAAGTGAAACTCTGGCTTCCTGATCATTCGTATCTTAGGAATCACAATTGATATATCAGTCACAGCATAAAATACTATCATTCCCGTAGATCAACTGTTTACCAGAGTATAACACAAACTCTCCTTCTGTGACTCATTTCATCACACTGTTTCACACAGTGATGTTTCAATGTGAAATGAAGTTTCTTCACGCTGTGCCTCTGAGTAGAAAAAAGACAAGAGAGTCCATGTATGATGAATGGTGAGGGTTCACAGAGAAGCACAGCAAAAAAAAAAAAAAGCAATCTGGAGCCATTACACTTGGTTAAATAATTTAGGACACAAATGTGCTTGTTAACATTTTAGAGCTAAATACTATTTATATGACTGTAGGTAGGAAATCAGTTACATTTGCCTGGAATTGCTTAATCTGATCCTCTGTTTTGAAATTAAATGATATAATGAACAGTAAAATTGCCACTGAAAAATACTTTGCAATCTATTTAGTAAAAAATGATAACCCCATTGTTCTATAAGCCATCTATTCATTTGCAGGGTAAAATAATCTTGTTGTTTAGTGCTATTTATTTTTGCATGTTAGTGCAGGCCTCTTGTTTTTTTGTAGTATGAGCATATTTAGATACTTGAGTTCAGTTTATGGCAGCTAGCTTGAATATGCTTTGGATGACAGTGGTTTTGGGCATGGATCAAGGCAAAGAATATGTTGCTTTAAAAAGACATTTGTCGCCTTTGATATCTATCATATGTGTTACAGTCTCTGATTAGAGGTTTAGAGAGTTTACTACAGTTGGTTGGCATCAGCTAGCCTTTCCACTATACCTTTCCAATCCCTCTCCTTAGAACAATGCCAATCCCAGGTAAATTGTCTCCATGTTCATCCCATTATCCCCACTATAACCTTTGGAGTGGGGTTCAAAGGGGATCCCTCCTTCCATTTTCACTAACTGAAAAACTGGGAGGATCCAACTTTGCAAGTTTCAATGAGAACCACAGACACACTTTAACAAATAATAAAGAAGTGTGTTGCTCTCTTGAAAAAGGCTTTTATTTTTTTCTGTTAGTTTTTTTTTATAGTACCTAACCAACAGCTGTGAGATGCAATTTTCAGGTGACATCAAAACTGTGAACGTCACTTTTTGGGGGAGAAAAAAAATTCTATTCTCCTGAGGTTTGTAGTATATCACAACAACCTGGTCCAAAATGTTAGTAAAGCTAAAGTTGAAACAAAAGTAATGTGCTGTTCTTGTTGATAATAGAACAGAGTCCAGGACTTTTTTGGTAGAAAAAGCCCAGCAGGAACTCATTTGCATATTAGGCCACACCCCCTGACGGCACCATTGTTTCACACGGGGTTTTTTGTAGCAAAAGCCCAGCAGGAGCTCATTTGCATATTAGGCCACACCCCCAACACCAAGTCAGTCTGAACAGCATTCCTGTGCATTCCTGCTCAAAAAAAGCCCTGCCAAGATGGATTCAAGCATCACTGATATAAGAACAAAGGGAGCGGGAAGAAAACCCCTAAATATCTATCTGCAAAGTTATCAGGTTCACCTTACCCAACTACAACTTGACCAATGACCAGGCTAAAAGTCATTTCATCATGAACAGGACTTCTCCTTCTAGCACGGGAACTTCTAATCTCATGGGTTCTAAACTAACTAATTACAATTAGCAGTGCTTTTTTTGTAGAAAACGTCAACATCCATGCAGCAGTGTTCTGCATCAGCTGGAGTTTCCAGAGCAGGGTCAAGGGCAGTTGCACATAAAGAGAGTTAGCCTGGAAGTGATAATCACATGGGTTACTGTGACCAGGTCGTGGGGGACGAGATACGGGACTAACTGTCTGACCTGCCGCAGATGGAAAAAGGCTGATCTGGCAGTGGTGGTAACCTGGGCCTCCATAGTCAGAGAGGTATCCAGGAGTACCTCCAAGTTCTTCAACCCTGATGTGGTCATCAATGGAGCCCCATCAAAGGATGGGAGCCTGATCTCTGATCCCAGCCCCCTGTAACCTAGGCACAGGACCTTAGTCTTCAATGGATTCAGTTTCAGCTGGCTCTGTTGCAGCCAACCAGCCACAGCTTGCAATGCCCTACCCAGTTCCCCCAGGGCTGAATCCAGGCAGCCATCCATCAGCAGATAGAGCTGGGTGTCATCTGCATATTGATGATATCCCAGCCCATATCTCCAGTTTATCTGGGCAAGGGGACACATGTATATGTTAAATAACATCAGGGAAGGAATTGCTCCCTGCAGCACACCACATTGTGATAGGTGTCGCTGGAATCACCACCCTCTGTCCCTGACCTTGGAAAAAGGAGACCAACCATTGTAAGGCCAGCCCCCATATCCCCACATCAGTGAGGTGGTGGGCCAACACATCATGGTCAAACCTTTCTGAACCCTGCTGACAGATCAAGAAGGATCAGCAGCGCCAAACTGCCTCAATCCAGATGCCTCTGGATATCATCCACCAAGATGACGAACACTGTATCCATCCCATGGGCAAGGCAGAAGCCAGACTGGAAAGGATCCAGGATGTCAGAGTCCTCCAAGAAAGCCTGAAGCTGCATTGCCACTGCCCTCTCCACTACCTTGCCCAGGAATGGCAAGTTCAAGACTGGGGGTTAGTTTGCTAGGACCGTAGAGTCCAAAGATGGTTTCTTCAGGACAGGATGGACCACTGCCTCCTTCAAGGCTCCTGGGAATGCCCCCATTGTGTGAGAAAAATACCCCTAATTTCAGAACATCATAGTCACCTGTTTGGTTGCCAGGGTGCCTGGAAACTCAACTCACACAAATCTGTCAGGAAAATATGGGTTTTGTCTACCAGACTGTAAGGGACTTATGTGAAGTACTAACAGCCACAACGTTGCAGCAGCACTCCGTATCTCCGGGAGAGTGCTAACCAGGAGAACAGATGGGTTTCCAGTTGCTCCGTGCAATCACCATCTTGGCCGTTGCAGCAGAAGAAGATGTGCCACCAGGAACTGTCCAGGCAAGCGGTTTCCAGCCTTGACCATAGAATCCATATTGGTAGGCTAACATCACCAGCAGCTATCTTCCTGCAGTTCCAGACTCCATGACAGCGAAGTGGGAGGCTCATGTACTCAACAGATGTCACCTATGCATAAGGCAATCAAGCTTATCTTAGGCATGGATCCTGTCAGACTGCCTAAGCCTTTGTCCAACAGAACCCAAGACAAAGGATGGTGCCAGTAGAGGAATGAAGAAGGGGAAGAACATCTTCACCCAGAGCCAAGTTTCTTTGTATAGATCGGGTATTACCTTAGGTAACAATTTGGCCATCTATTGTCACCTTTTAGATAAGTTTTGATAGCCTTTTAATCACCTCCACCCCAATAATTTCTCCTATTCTTTCCTTTAATGGTCATCCTGGAGCCTCCCCCTTTGGCCCATTGTTACCTGGAAGTCCAATCAGGTAACCAGGGCCAGGTCTGCTCATTGGCCAGATATGGGCATCCAATCAGATGCCCCCAATAAACTGGCTATTGGCTACCGCATAAGTCCAGCCCTTATGGTCATTGCAAAGCCTCCCCTTTTTCTGAGGTCATGTACCAGCTGACCAGCTCTCATCCACCCCTGTACCTCCCATCCCCTAAGGGCTCAAGATGGTCCTTATAACCTGTGACCCAGCTCCCCACAGGTGTGCATCTAGCAGTACACCATTCCTACTGCTTAGATACATCCCCGATTTTTGGCCAGTTGAGGGTCCCCTTCCCCATCATCCTCATTTGTCGCCATTGGAGCCTTCCTTGAAGACTACGATCGGTAATTATCACCCTGTTTGTCCATCCTTATGTTACCTCTATGCATTTCTCTCTATTTTTATTAGGACTGTATGTGTGTTGTATGTATCCATTACCTTGTATGTGTGTTCTATATTTTTCTGTAATAAATTTTTAATTGTTTTACTTAATTAGTATCCTTGGTAAATTTAAGCAATTATTTCTGAAAGTGGAATCCTGTATACATAGATTCTAGATCCTTTTTAAGCCAAAGGTGCCCATCTGTCAATTCCCCAACCTCTTTTGAGGGCATTTTGGCTTACAATTGAGAGGGACAAGTTGATGATCTCCTTCAGAGGAGTTCATATGCTGTCACCTCAGACTTTAACCAGCCATGATGGCCAAGGATCAAGCGGGCAAGTGGTGGGTTTCACAGTAGCCAGGGTCTTCATCAACTTCATCCATTCTTCTGGTCTTTCATCAGCACACTTTTCCAAGACAAGGTTGAGGTACTAACCTTTCTAATTTTCAATATCTCTTCTGGTCAGAGAGGGGAAGGGCATTGTTGATTGGCACACTTTCTGTGTACTTTCTTTCTCAGGTTACTGTTGCAGGGGGAAGAGAGAAGTACTGCCTTCACTGTGCACAACTTGTATGTGACATTTGGAATGGATTGTGCTGTGTGTGGAAAGTACAGAATGCCTTCAGGAAAAGCCCTGAGGAATTTGGCACCAAAATACATTTCTTTCCTGTGGTCAGTACAGTTGCCAAAGTGCAGTTGTCCAGTTTTTGATTCTTCCCCATCAGTTCCAATCTTTTATCTTATTTAGTATATTTGTTTAGTACATAAATATTTGCTGTTATTAGATCTGTAATGTAATTGCATTATTATTATGATTTTGGTATATACTATTTTAATTTGCTGTAAGCCGCCTTGTAGATCTTTTGATGGACTGGCAAAATCTAAGTACTATTTTAAATAAATAAATGCCTGGTACATTAACTGCAAATGGGCACGAACAGGGCTTGATAACGAGATGACGAATTTTCCTGTTATACAGCTCTCCAGCCCTCCCAGTTTGAGGTCTGGTCTAAATATGCAGCAGATGGCCAAATTTTGAGCTGGTTAAATAAACTGTACAATTTCAGACAACAGGTGGGGAGAGTTTCATTCCGATGCTTCCTCTCTTGTAAAAACTTCCTTCAAATAGGTCATTGCACTTCAGGGAGAAATGTTCCAGCTCAGTCCTTCTCATGCTGTATTTACATGGAATTAGTCATATGAGGGAATTTTGTAAAATGGAAGTTATCACTTTCAGAATGAAGTGGTATGTTGCATTCTGCCACCTCTACTACCTGCCATCTCATTATCACCCAATTCTGATACATGTGTAGATGATTTCCCATGTTTTGAAGATACTTGTGTTGGTATGCATCTAGACTGGTAGTGTGTTAAAGATTGCAGTATGTAACCTTGGCCTATGTAGTCTTGGAGCATGAGAGTTTAGGCAAACATTTTTTGGGGGGGAGTGTCCATGCTTATCCTAATTTGTACTCTTGCCCTATTCCAAATATATATACACACACATACACATTAAAAACCACCCCCACTGCTGTTGGAATCCACCTTTATTGTCCTAGTGAAACTTTGAGACTAATAGAAGAATCTTTATTACTTAATATCTATCTTAAAACATCAAATCTTCATATTGGATTGGGCATAGAATATTGTGGTTAAATGTCCATAAACAGTGTACAATAAAGAGGTTTGGTTATTTTCCCACAAGCTTTTTCAATTACCGAACAACTTGTTTGTCATAAAGACTGAACACCAAATTAGAGATAACAACATCCCTGCATCTGACCTGTGCACATTGTCACATTTAGATTGTCGCTAAATTGAAGCTCACAGAAATTAACATCATATGAACATGAGACACCTACTTTATCAAACTCAAATGATCCATCTTATCTAGCATCTGGTTTATTGTAAGTGCCAGTTAGATACAAGAATAATTTATTTACAAGCATATACACTAGGAAAGAGAACAGAAAGCAACAATCCTCTTTTGCTTCTTGTCTCGAGCATCTAGTATTGAGAGATATTTGCAGTTTCTGTAAATGGCAGTTCCATTGTATTACCAGGGCATTAATTTTAACTGATGTATCAGTGATATTGCTGTAGCTCTAAACACACTTTTCTGGGAGTAAGCACCACTGAATAAAATGGGACTTACTTCTATGTAGACTTCCATGATGGTGGTGAATTATTGTATAAGCTATTGGCTGTTTCCACATCTTATGGTACTAAATAATCTTCAAGAAGTTTCTGTTCTATTATAACTTCCTAAAGAACTTGTTTTGTTGCTTTTCCTATATATGTGCATAAGTTCCAGAAAACCTGAAATGTTCAGTTTGGTTATTACTGAGCTCAGTACTTAAAAATCAAGTACCTTGGAGATATATAGCCTTAGCAAGCAGGGATGAAATACATAGCCATCCACAATGCATTGTATTATTAGCACAATAGCTAAATTGTAGGTGAGCCGCCTTTTTATTAGAGTACAATGCAACAGTATGGTGAAACGCTGAAGATCATATTGCAGTTAGAAATATGTACAGCAGAACAACCACAGTGGTGTGGAATGACATTTACTTCCAACTATTTCTAATGCTAAGGACTGATTTATTACACACCCACTCCATCTGACATAAGGTAATAAACTCTGATGTATTAATCACGTAATTTAATATTTATGGTATTTGCTAAAGACAACCATGATTAAAATTGTTGACATTTTAATAATGATACCCTAGAAGTAACTAAAAGACTTGCTATTATTAGACTGCATACCAGAGCAGTTGGTCTCCCACATGATCTATCTAATACAAAGTGATATGTTCTTCTGTTCTACCTACTTGCATTGAATGCCTAATGCAAAAGGCGTTAAGCTTTTCTAAGCAATTTCCTATGTAAAACCAAGCCAAAAATGCAAACTTCAAAGAAAAGAAAAGCAATGTACTGAACCATTATGACAGCTGTAGAATACAGATGTCAAATGAAGTGACAGAAATGTTACTATCCTCTCTGTGCACGTCTTACAAAGTCAGCTAAGATGCATTGGTCTAATATGAAGATGGCGAAGTTCTTTTCTCAGTGGAACTCTCTCTCTGTTGTCCAAACAATGGTTCAAGATCCTGAAAGATATCTTGTTACACAACTCATCCCTTCACGAGCGGTCAAGAACTATAATAAAGTTGGTGCCAACTGGTATTAAAGACTTCAGTAATGGCACACATGTGCTCAGGCTTAGTTAAGCATTACATCATACAATCCAAAAGAGAGATGTAACAGTCATGCATACAGGAGGCTAACAGAACTTTTGACCCAATTATTAAACACAACTCAACATGACAAAATACCAGATGCTTGATATACAGCCCATTCCCCCCCCCCTTTATTTGCCTGAGACTATGCTATTGGGGATGTTATTAAGCATCTGGCTCGCTATATGTATTTGTGTTTAAAATATTGTGGGTTCACGGGCCTCATTTGACTTGGTTAGATACAAATTGTGGACTCATAACAGAGAATGCATCTGTTCCTTGCTTTTTTTTTTCTTGCAAGAGCATTTAGAGCAAAAACATGACATAACATGATCCAGCCAGCTAAAATTTCTAAAGAAGAATGCTCCAGCCTATACACCAATTGGCGATCCTTGATCTAATATACAGTTTTTCACAGAATACTGTCATTTCTGTATACAAGTCAGTGAATGACTTTGGCTATTATACACAAGGAAGTACAAGTGGTTTGTGTTACCTCTTTCCATAATTCTTATGCCATAGAAGAAGCAAAAACCATGTAAAGGAGAATTCCATAACTGCCACACATTTTTCTAGGTGCATTTCATATTGGTATATTAGTAGTCCAAGGCTTATTTTATAGCCATTTATGAACAGTCAAGTTCATAATGGGAAGGCATAAAATTAAGTGTTACTGATGTAACAAACACGAATTTGAGCAGACTTTGGAGGATGGTGGAAGACAGGAGGGCCTGGCATGACTTTGTCCTTTGGGTCGCAAAGAGTTGGACTCGACTGAGTGACTGAACAACAATAAAATTAAGCTGTCACATCATGAAATAATATGAAGGAAAGGATAAAAATGTTCATGGGAGTTTGGTTCATCTCTTTCATTTTGTTATTATTTCCAGAAGGAATTGTTTCTTTATTGGGATGCTAGTATTATTTGATATTGTTTTTTTTTTTAGTATTGATGCTTCATTGTCATAATCCTGTTTCATTAATTCCCACTGGCTTCAATAGAAGAGTCCCCAACTCTCCTTTGTACTTTGATAGTTTTGTGTCCAAACATAAGAAGCCTCAAGGAGACTGTGGCACTTCCCTAGGACTTACACAATTGCCAATTTTAGGACAGATAAAATTGGAGGGCAATGAAAGTATATGGGAGAAGTCTATAGTAACACAGCAGCAGTCAGTAGGGGAATTTGGCACTTAGCTTGAAGGACAGTAGTATGGCAGCAAGGGCATTTGGAGAAACGAGGGCAATACAGGCAGTCAGCATGAGGACGACCAAGATGATTGGGGGGTTGGAGCACCTTCCTTATGAGGAAAGGCTGAAGAATCTGGGATTTTTCTGTTTAGAAAGGAGACAACTAAGGAAAGCACATGACAGAAGTTTATAAATTTATGCATGGGGTGGAGAGAGAGTTGACAAAGAATTTTTTTTCTCCCTCTCCCAAAATACTAGAAATTCAACGGCATCCAATGAAGTTGATGGGCAGTAGATTCAGGAACAAAAGGAAATACTTTACCCAGAGAGTTATTAAAATGTGGAATTCACTTCCAGAGGATATAGTGATGGCCACAGGAATAAACAGCTCTAAAAGGCGGAATTGATAGATACATGGAGGATAGGTCTATCAGTAGCTGGTAGCCATGGTGACTGAGAGGAACCTATAAGGTCAGAGACATTATACCTCTGAATCCCAGAGCCAGGAAGCAACATCAGAGAAGCAACATCAGCCCTGTTGTTGACTCTCTAGAGCAGGGGTGTCAAACTCATTTGTTATGAGGGCCAGATCTAATGTAAATGAGACCTTGTTGGGCTGGGCCATGCCAGACCGGGCTGTGTGTGTTCCTATTTAAGATTATGTAGTAGATATACTGTGTACTTTATAAAGTACACAGACAAACACAATTATATATATTTTTGCACCCCTATTCTAGAGGAACTGGTTGGCTGCTGCGTAAAATTGTCAGGATGCTAACAGGGCTTTTCAGCAGGGTTTTCCTTATGTTCTTATGGTCTTGAAGTAGGTCTGCTTGGACAAGGGATAAGATTTGGACAGCAGTAGGCAATCATAGTTGGGGTTTTTTGTTTTGCTTTTTCCCATTGTAGGCTGTTTAGATTGGAAATTTGGTTTGCTTTTGTGTTTATTGTGTTTTTGTGTTTATTGCGATAATTATGAAAAAACCCTTTTTGTAATTAGTTACAAAAGAAATGCACAAGTTATGAATTGATTCTAGATTTAAATTATACATTTGTATAAAATGTCTAAAAATTGACCTATGAAACTGCCTTACATTGAGTCAGACATAACAAGATCAGTATTGTCTACTTTGACTAGCAGTAGATCTCCAGAGTCTCATGCAGCGAACTTTCATATTACCTGTGTCCTGATCTTTTTAACTGGAGATAATCTGCAGCTTAAATCTGGGACTTTTTGAGTAAAGAGTGGTTGCTCTGGTACCAAAAGAAAAATCTGCTGAGATTGTAGAATGCCTGTTCTTGAATTTTTTCCAGGAATGGGTAATTCAAACATTTATTACAAATCCTTTAGGTACCATTAATGTCATTTTGTGGCAGAAAGTTGAACGGACCAATTCCCTTCTAATGTACAAATATAATAAATTACTTTTGTAACTTTAGTAATTAGTAATAATGACTTACGTTCCCTGTTTTTCCTAAGAATGTTGTTGTCGTGGATCCAGAAATTCATAACAAATCTTTAGAATGAATGTATTCATTTAATAATATTGTTTAGAATGTAAAGTTTAGTATCCAGGTTCATGCTGGGTGGTAAAACTGAATGTACATATAGTGGAATTATGTGCATGAGAGAATAGGTAATCTAAAACCTGTTTCTTGGAATGAGATATGGAGAAGGAGTAGTAACTTTGAAATTATGGACACATCTTCAAAGGGACCATGTACCGTGTATGAAAAATGAGATCTCTAGGCATTTCCCTGAAGCCTTCTCAGAAATGTAAAAAAGAATGGTTAATGTGCAGAAAGTTTTCCATAATAAAATGCCAACATGGCTGACTTTTTCATGACATGGATGCTAAGAGTAATCAGTTCATGAAAAAGGAGGTTTCCTTTGAGTATAATTTAGTAAGGCTGCTGAGAATTCTTTGTAAGTGATTTCTAGTCACTATGGCAAAGCTGTGTTCTTGGGATTCTTGGGGGAGAGAGTGATTAAACCAGTCTGTCCATAGCGCATATATGCTTTGAATTTATTGTATTCTTAAATCCAGCCATGTAGAGAACATTTCCTTACAGAGCACAATCTGCTGCACTACGCTGGTGCTACCCAGTGTACATCTTTTACAATATAGTTCAAGCCTCGTATACAAACCAAGTAGTAGTTTCCCCTGTATCATTAACTCAGTGCTCCTTATTTACTGCTAATAAATGCCAGCCCAAAACCAAAATAAAAATGAATGTAGTGATGAAGATCTAGCCCCTTAGGATAGTTTTGATATATGTTCTAATTCATGTGACTACTTTTAAATGGTTCACAGTCTTCCATATCATGTTAAAATGCTTCATGTTCATACATACAAAAAAGGAAAAGCCTGTAAATGAGGCTTGATATCAGTTTTCAATTTCTTATGGGGCAAAAATCCAAAAAAACATTGCAAATTAGCAATCCAAACTGAGTCATCATTTTCATGATGATGGTTAACTATAGGCTTAGGGCTTTTTTGTTGAAAAAGCCCAGCAGGAACTCATTAGTATGTGAGGCCACATCTCCGACATCACCGTCATTTGCATACTAGGCCACACCTCTGACATCACCAAAATTGTATAATGCCTTTTTTGGGGTGTGGTAACAATTCTGGTCATCATACCTCAAAAAAGATATTCTAGCATTGGAAAAACTCCAGAAATATATAGCCACACACACACACACACATATATATATACACACACATATAGACAAAGCCATAAATATATAGCAATCCCAGGGAAAAAAAAATCAAATTCCAACACACTACTACAGAGCATGGTGTAGTGCTTAAAGAAAGAAAGAGAAATAAAGCAAACAGGAGAAAAGACTGACTGAATGAATGAAAGAAAGGGGGGAGAGAGTTGGAAAGAGAGAAGGAGAGAGAGGGGGGGAGGGGGTAGTGGGAAATAAGGCAAACAGGGAAAAATAAATATTGACAGAAAGAAAGAGTGAGGGAGTGGAAAATAAAGCAAATAGACAGAGAAAAAGAAAGACTGACAGAAAAAAAATGATTGCATGAAAGGGGTAGGAGAAAGAAAAAGAAAAAGAAAGAAAGAACACTGCCAAAAAGAAAGAAATAATGAATGAATGAAAGGGACTGACAGAAAGAAAAAATGAATGAATGAAAGGGAGGAGCGAGTTGGAAAGAAAGAAAGAAAGAAAGAAAGAAAGAAAGAAAGAAAGAAAGAAAGAAAGAAAGAAAGAAAGAAAGAAAGAAAGAAAGGAAGGAAGGAAGGAAGGAAGGAAGGGAGGGGAAGAGAAAAAAGAAAGAAAGAGAAAGAAAGAAATAGGAAGAAAGGAAAAGGGAGGGAAGTGAAAGAAAGGAGGAAAAAAGCAAGAAAGAAAGAGAAAAGAAAGGAAAAAATAAAGAGACTGAAAGAACGGGGATGCAAGCACACATGTGCTGACTCCCACAAAGCCCTGGCTCTGCAGCTTGGCCCCTCGAGCCCCGCCGGCCAGCTGGACGTTGGGAGGCCCCACCCCAGTGCAGCAGGCCTCCCTGAGCCCTGCCGGACACTCGGATGTCGGGAGGCCCCAGCGCAAGCACAGCAGGCTTCTACAAGCCCTGTCGGACAGCGCAATGTCGGGAGGCCCCGCACAAGCACGGCAGGCCTCCCTGAGCCCCGCCAGGCAGCGGGGGAAGTCAATGAGGCTGAGCCGGAACGCTGCCTGAACCAGCCAGAACGCTGCTCAAGCCAGCCAGAATGGCGTTCCGGTGCGTTCCAGCTCAAAAAGTTCTAATTCCTCAAACAATTAATATCATGAACATGGATTAAAGTACTACTTTTTCTATCTTGTTACAATATTTGTCACAGGAATGAGTGGCCATTCTTTGCAAATTAATTTCCTTGTTCTGCAATGTGCACTGATTTGGTCTTTTCAATGTGATGTATTCTAGTCATTTGTCTACTTTGACTATAATCCTGCTACAATGAAATCAGGTGGAATTTTTCCAGTGCCTTCAGTAACAGCAGACTATTTTCTGTGTCATGTTTGAATTTCCAGTGGTTCTGGCCTCTAATGGACTGATTAATCTGAACTAAAAGTGATATTCTTTTGAAATAAAAAAGTGATACAATTCAGGGAAGCCAGTCTTAAGCAATGGGGGAAAATAATGCATAATTATTTAGAATGAATTTTTAGTGTCCAAATATGGGTTTATGACTGAAACTGAATTGGAACACAAGTTGCTTCTGCTCAGATACACTGCCTATTATTGTTTCATCAACATGATCTGGCCATGCTCTTCCTTTTAAGAATCCAACTTATACCTTGATGCTAGTGGATGTGATCCAGAGTCTATGGGGTAGGGGGCTTGGTTCTGGGTCTTTGAAGCTCACTAAAGATTCCCCCCCTCAAACTGAATTTTATTAGGCCTCTGAATTTTTCAGCTTGTAAAACTTATTCAGTTTCTTGTCCTATTTTTGCCTGCCTTAGCCAGCTGAAACCAGCACGTTCTGTTGCAGATCAAAGTCAACATGTTGACATGTAATGTTTAAATAAAAAAAGTCTTGTATAAGTATCTGTTAGGAAAAAAATTATGTTATGCCATTTTCAATCAGCTCCAAAGACAAGCTGTACATATAGGAAAAAAACCCTGCTCCCTATTCATACTTGTACAAATATCTCTATAGCTTTTGTTTATCCACGGGAAGAAACTGAGCATATCTTCCGCAGTTTAGCAGTTTAACTGCAGGTCATCTGAAGGGCAGTATTAGGAATCCTGTGATCCATGTAGGCCTCCCTAGGGGGCGAAGAACAAGACCTGTTTGATCCAGCACCCGCTGTGAAACTACCACTTGGATACTCCCTCCACCTTTCACAGATTTTTGCCAGACTGTCAATAGAATATTTAGGAAACAGTAACAGGGAAGTTAGACAGCAATGAACAAATATGCCATCATAAACCACTGAAATATCAGGTTGACACAGCTGTCTTCTAGCAGGATTGCAGCTTCATCAGGACCAGCAACTGGGATTGATATCAGTGGTTGGCAGCTACCTTGCTCATCAGCTCAATGTGATCCAGACAGTATGAGCCCAAGATGTAAAGCAAGAACAGTCAGTCCCAAACAAGATGTTCATGAATAAGCCCAACCAGGAGACCACAAGCAACAGACTTTCAAAGAATCAAGGAGGCTGTAGCTATCTTTTCACCATTGATGTCAAAAGGATTCATGGGATTCTTTCATGCACTGAGCAGGAAAAAACAGACACTTAACAACCAATTAAACTTGACTGAAATACTTTTAAGGACTTTTTTCTATCTGTAACTGGAGGAAAGGATTGGAGCATACCAGTTTAAAAGGTAGGCAGCATATGGGGTGGGGGGTTACCCCCACTTTATCTTTGATCAACAGAATTCTATATGCTGTTGGAAGGTAAAAGAACCCAAACTTTTAATTCTTCAAGAAACAAGCATAGTTAAAATTATAGGAAAGGAAAAGGAAAGGTCCCCTGTGCAAGCACCAGTCATTTCCGACTCTGGGGTGATGTTGCTTTCACAACGTTTTCACAGCAGACTTTTTAATGGGATGGTTTGCCATTGCCTTCCCCAGTCATGTACACTTTCCCCCCAGCAAGCTGGGTACTCATTTTACCGACCTCAGAAGGATGGAAGGCTGAGTCAACCTTGGGCCAGCTACCTGAATCCAGCTTCTGCCGGAATCGAACTCAGGTCGTGAGCAGAGAGTTCAGACGAAAGTACTGTAGTACTGCTGCTTTACTGCTCTGTGCCATGGGGCTGCTAAAATTATAGAGGAAATGTTTAATGGAAACATGATAGTTCAGAGAGGAGAGAGAACCCCACACAATGGGGTTCTGTAGAAGCAATCTGTAGAAGCAATCATTTTATCAGCACACACAGAACATTTGCACTTCCCTGTCCACATTCCTATGGCTAATTCCACTTACCCGGTCAGGCAGGAAGTGTATTGCATACTTATTAGTAATGGATGAATGGGCCATGTATTCAAAAATGCACTCTTCAAGTAAGCTGTGTCATTTAAGTTGAGTTCTAGCACGCTCATTAGTAATGGATGAACAGTCAGAGTATCCAAAACCCTTCTTCTTCTAGTTGTCTGCATTATCTAGGTTGAGTTCTAGATCTTCATAAAATCCATCTAACACTCTAATTATGGCTAATTTTGGTGTCTGGTTGTTGGGCTATCAACTCATATGCCTGGTCCAGTTGTCGGCCCAGAGGTTTTCGGTTGATCTTGCCTTTAGGACAGGTAAGGACTGCTTCTGCATAGGCTCAGGCATTTTGGGGTGGTTGCTCCTATTCTGTGAAAAAATGAAAAAAGCCCCAACTCTGAGAAACTTTCACAAATATTGAAAACCATAATGAAACCAGGACCTTTCTCACTGGTTTTAACGGTATGAATTTCTTTCACCCATATGTATGGAGAAAGTGAGTTAAAATGTTTTAACTAAATAAATTTCTGTCTGCATAGAAGACCAGTAGCAGTTCAGTTCTTCTGACATGATTTCAGATGTTCCCTAAAGCATCAGCAAACTATATGAGTGTCTTGCATTTTTAATTGTTTGTACTATTTGAAGAGAAACTTGTTCCGGAGGGTTGTGTTCTTTGTTGGTCATTCATAAAAATCTACAAATGAAGAAAACACCAAGACCAT
Source organism: Heteronotia binoei (assembly GCF_032191835.1). Classification (NCBI taxonomy): domain Eukaryota; kingdom Metazoa; phylum Chordata; class Lepidosauria; order Squamata; family Gekkonidae; genus Heteronotia; species Heteronotia binoei. The sequence continues at coordinate 106,744,602 of NC_083228.1, read as the reverse complement.
GTGTCATATATATACCATGCCTTTGAATTTTTCAAATAAATCAAATTTTAAAAAATCAAATCATTGATATTGACCTATTACCCAGAAATTAAATAGCTGATTTTTCAATGTTCCCGTTAGCATTACTTTTTTTTAAAAAAAGGAAATTACTTGAACATAACTTCCCTGAGGGTAGAAATAGGATTAAATTCACCAAGCAATGAGCAACTACTGTATGTGAACTGTACACTGAACCCGTGGTATTAATTAGCCATGCAGTTTTTCCTATTTGACTACAGGGATAGAAACAGCCAGAAGAGTCTGTGAAAGTCCTTCTCTCTGTAGAATTCATAAGCATCTTTAGCACAGGCTTTAGAAGATCAATCTACCATGGTTTGTAAGAATGTTGGGGAACAAAACTGTGGATAGTGAATCATGATATACATCTTTCAAATTTCTTTGGGGTGGAAGTACACAACAGCTAGGTAGACCTCTTATTCAATACAGATGAAATAACATTTGAGAAAAAAATACATTGCATTTTACTTTAAGATAAATGAGATTAGAATTTACTTTATCCTGATAGTTTTCTTTTAAATCACTTTTGTAATATTTATTTATTTCTAAGACTGGTTTCCCCACCAATTAACCTGAGTATCTTACAAAAAATGGTAAAAAATATGAAAACACTAAACAAATATAAAACCGCAATCATATTGACACTAAAATTCAGATGTAGTCTACAGAACCAACTCAGAAATTCCTTCAGACCAGGAAAAATGTTTCAAATGTGTAGGTTGAATAAAAAAATGAAACTTCATTGCAATTGAAGTTCTTACAAATAAATTAATTTATCATGCTTTACCCTGACCTTCCTCCACGATTCTCTCTTCCATTTTGTTCTCCAGTAATTCTGTGAGATAGGTGAGGCTGGGACACAGTAGATAGGATCCAGGCAGCTTTTTCCTCTCAATGTTGGTTAATTCTCCTTTTTGCTACAGTCACATGTTTTTGTTTTTACTTGCATGGGTTTTTTCAAGCAAGTCCCATGATGCCCAATGTATCATTTTTGCTTGTCTATTGGATGTTTTCTCGTTCCCCAGGGCTTTTTTTGTAGCAGGAACTCCTTTGCATATTAGGCCACACACCCCTTGATGTAGCCATGATGTACTAAGAGCCCTGTAAGCTCCTGGAGGATTGGCAACATCAGGGGTGTGTGGCCTAATATGAAAAGGAGTTTTTGCTACAAAAAAAGTCCTGTTGTTCCCTATCCACTGGTGGGAAAGCTTGTTGTATCTAACCCAGTAGCTTGGATCCAGACTAACATTTTACTGGGGCAAGGATTTATAAAATAATTTTCCTATAGGGCAGAGGATCCCTAAGAACAGGACTGACAGGGATTTCAAGATGCCACAGGAATGGAGAAGTGGGAAATCAAATGGCTCAAGTAGAAGTCATTACACCAACAGAAGTGTTAGTCTGGATCCAACTAAGTGACTGGCCAAAGATTACCTAGCAAGGCTAATGGCAGTTAAGGGATTTGATCTTGAGTTTTCCCAGTCCTAGTCCACCACTCTGAATACTGTGTTAGTACTCAGCACTTGTATCCATGATTCCTAAAAGGAGACTATGGGCGTTTTCGCACAGAGCTTACCCCGGAGCAACATCCCTCTTCACCGCGCAGCGTCCGTGCGGATTTCGCACCAACTGCTCCGCAGAACCAAGAAGAGCCGCGAAGAGCTGCGGCTTTTGCGTCGCTAACGTAAACGGTTTTTTAGCGGTTTACATTTGCGACGCAAAAGGCTCGGCACTTCGCGGCTCTTCCTGGTTCTGTGGAGCAGTTGGTGTGAAATCCGCGCAGACGCTGCGCGGTGAAAAGGGACGTTGCTCCGGGGTAAGCTCTGTGCGAAAACGCCCTATTTCTTGCTGGCTATATTCCATAAACCCCTGATCATATTGCATCATTTCCATTTATGTGCAAATGCACTGTGCATTCTACTATCATTGGCACAGCCAACTGTCACATTATGTTTGACCTTGGGTTGCAGTACTTTATATATACCATAAACAGGGCAAGGCAAACTATTTGAATTTTCTGCCCCAAACATCTAAATGTGTTGGGGGTTTATTGAATTTGCAATGTTATGTGATTAAAATATGTTCCCATGTTCAAAGCTGAGGAGAATTTGACTGGCACTGTTGCTCTCTAATAAGTAATATCTTAAACAGCCACTAGACATTGAGCTCCATAGGCCTTTCTTCATTCATTTGCCCGAACTCAACTGACAACTCAGGACCAACAAGCATAAGTACTTGCCGATAGGTTTCTGTACCTGCACTGATCAGAAAACCACATCTGCCACAGGTCTACAGCAGGGTCAATAACAAGTTTCCAATATTACAGAAGACTTGGGGAAAGGGGAAAAAAAATGCTCATGAGAGAAGAGTATGAAAAAGCTCCTGACAAGGAGAATGTCACACATCTTTTCACATGTTTGTGAAAAATGCACTATATGCCTTTTAAAGTTTAATTTGATATTTTCCCTCTTTTAGGCTGACACATGATCAATGTCACCTCTGACTGAGGAATCCCCTTTAGGTAGCCTGAATATTTGATTTATGGACGTTGAAGGTCCCTTTCATTACAAAGGCATTTCTTCTGCTATTTACATCCCACATCAAGTGATATCCCATTATGCTAACCACATGCAAGGTTGTGTTTAAAGGCTTCTTGTGCTTTATGAGTTTTCTGTTTAGTTGGATGTTGCTGAAACACTAATCATGTACCTTCAGGGCCACAGTTCCTTCAATAACATGCAGCCATGTTCTCTTTTTCATTTTATTTATCCCCTAATCCAGGGGTGTCAATCTCATTTGCTATGAGGGCCAGACCTGATATAAGTGAGACCTTGTTGGGCCAGGCCATGTGTGTCATAAAATGTAATGCCAGGTAGCAGATTTATAAACTTTATAAAGGCCACAGACAAACACTATTTATTTATTTATTTATTTAAAAAAACTTTAAATAAAACATACTTAAAACATTAGCACTCATTCGTCTTAAAAGTGCTTTCTTTGTGTCTCTCCTTTGGGCTCCAGGGAACTAGGCAAAGGAAGCTCTGGCTCTTTCCTTCCTTCCCCAGGGGATTAGGAGGGAGCCTCAGCCAATAGAAGGAAGAGAGACTTGGCTCATTAGCTCTGCTGTGTGATTGACAAAACCTGGCAAAGCAAGCTCCCCCTCCTCCCCAAGAGAGGAGCCTCAGCCAATGGAGAAAATAGAGGTTTTGCATGGAGCTCTTGTGTGATTGAGCAATCCTTGCCAAGCAAGCTGTTATGCAGAAGGAAATGAGAGAGAGGGAAAAGGAAGCAAACAACAGCCAGTTGCCCAGGAGCCCTCTGAGGGCCTGATTTGGCCCCCTGGCCATATGTTTGACACCCTGCCTAATCAATCTCATTTGATATAGGAAGACTGAGAAGAGGTTCTTGCATCCTGTATCACTGTTCCCAAAGCATTTGTGTTTAGCATTTATTACTGTCAGGACAAGTATATCTACACGCCACAGTTATAAACTGCTCTTTGTAAGTTCAGAGAAGCATCCATGTGAGACAGGCTATCCAGAAGCTAGTAACTATGGCTACCAAGTGAGCTTTAAAACTTAAGAAGTAGGGGTTCAAATTACACATCCTGTTTAGCCTGTTTAGCATGGGTGCAGGTGTCGTGTCAGAAAAGTTTTTACAGTACTGTGGCTCAGCACCAGAAACAGAGACATGTAGTTCCTTGGGAGAAAGAGCCACCATTCATGCTTATTGACTTGGATTTTACCAATGCAAGAGAGCTTTGAGGTTCGGTACGGGGTTTTGAATAATGGGTGTGGGGAAGATCATACTTTACTTACTACTTAACTTATAGTAAAACTAGTAATAAAGCCCATTGTGGGGATAAATAAAACGGGCACTAGAAACTTGCTGTGGCCTGAGTTTTGTGTCAGGGGTGAGGGCTGGGGAGGGAAGGGAAAGATAGAGAGAGGCAAGGTATGCTGAGAATGCAGCTGTTAGGAAGGGAAATGAAGAAAGTGGGAAAATGTGGGGTAAGTTATCAGAGAAGGGGAGGTATCTCAAGAAAGAAGGGATGGGGCAAAAGAGATGGAGGTAGATTACTTTCCATCTCCTCCCTGCACCTTCTACCTAGGGAAATGATAGTCTTTCCTTGCAGTGGGGACCAAAGCAGTTTACAGCATTCTCTTCCCCCTTTTGATCTGCACAACAACCCTGTGAGGCGGGTTAGGATGAAAGTCTGTGACAGGTCTGAAATCACCCAGTCAGCTTCCACAGCAAGAACCTGGGTCTGGCAGATGCTGCTCTGAAGTGTCAACCACCACATCACACTGGCTGTCTTGGGTGTGTGTGTGTGACCTCAGCAGGGTACAATGACTCAGATTCTACATTTTTCCCCAGGGGAACTGATATCTGCCCATCTGGAGAGCAGTTGTAGTTCTGCCACCTGGAGTTGGCAGCAATGGTTCTCCAGGAGAAAATGGCTGGTTTGGAATGTGGAGTCTATGGCATTGTACCTATCTGAGTTCCCACTCTTCCTCAAACCCCACCCTCTCCAGGCTCCACCCCTCAAATCTCCAAGAATTTCCCAACCTGGAGTTGGCAACACTCTCTCCTTCCTAGTTAACTATCAATCAACCTTTATCTGCCCCTCTGAGTTCAGCTTTCCATCTTCTGCCCTCTCCTAGACTGCACACTCTAAAAAATGAAAGAAAAGCCCCAGGGTGACAAAAGACTTAAGTAATTTAAGTCTTTAAAGTATTTAACATCAGTAACCAAGAACAGTATGTAAAGTTACAAAGCCCACTTTAACAAGGAAAATTTACAAGCAAAGTAATACAATATGCAGTGTGACACACTGCAGTAACTCAATGTTAATGCAGGTTGCTGTTAACAAATAGATGTCAAGTTAGTCCAAAAGTGTTACTCAGCCAACAGTATTCTTTTCTAGCCACTTCAAACTTGACACTGCAGTAACTCAATGTGAATGCAGGTTGCTGTTAACAAATAGGTGTCAAGTTAGTCCAAAAGTGTTACTGAGCCAACAGTATTCTTTTTTAGCCACTTCAGTACAGCAGAGCTGTACCGATAATCAATAATGTCCAGTTTCTTTAGTCTTCAGCTTGCATAAATCTCAGAGCGATGTCCCCATGTCTGAAATAAATCCCAAGAGGGTGTCAAGCATGGTAGAATTCCATTGGTAATTGATTGTTTTAGGGTCCTCCATAAAGCTGGCCTGTGAAATACAATGGAGGACCAAGGTCTATTGTTATTCTTTCCCCCTCCCCCTTCTTGCTTTAATGCTTGCAAAGTAGAAGTAGAGAGAAATGAAACTAACTTGAGAAAGCGTAATCGGCACCTTCCCAGACATTCCTGTTAGGGAGTGTGCCACATCTGAGGAAAGCAAGGACAGAGTCCTGATAACTCTATGAGAATGTAGACATTTAAGATAGTTTATGTGTGAGAGCGCATCCCTCGCCCCCACCTTTTGGCATCCTTTTGAAGTATGTCTTAAAAGTATTGTATCAATGTATCTTTAGCATCACTCTCAAGAATCTGTTACACTGAAAGTATCGGTCTATCAATAAACGTAGTTTTGTATCAAACCTGACTCGTCTTTGAAACCACATGGTTGACCGAGGGGGGGGGGGAATATATATATTCTAGATGTTGGGACATTTATCGCCTTCCTTTGGATTGAAATATAATCCTTCTACTCCTAGGCTCAGCATTCATAAACCACAAACAACCAGGGGTTGTTTTATATCAGGATTCCTTCATCACACTCTGTGCAAGAAGACACACCAGAACAGGGAGAGGATGCAGGATAGAGGTGCAAATATGAGCAAGTCAAGAAGCTAAATTTCTGCCTAGACTGACCACAAATGAGCAGTATCTGCTTAGACTGACCACAAATGAGACCATTCAAGAGACCATTTTTCAACATAATTTGGAAAAAAATAAAATATATGTTGGAGGTGGGCTAGGATCCCGCAAAATCAGGGGATACCCCACTTGTATGGATGTAGTATAAATATATCTATATCTTATTAAAATAAATGGAATATGCAGTTAAACATTTAACTCTCATAAATGTTTCTGGGATCTAGAAATGCCTGCTTTTCGTGAATGCAGGCAGATGGAGACTCACAATTCAGAATAGTTTATTAAAGTATCCATTAAAATCTTTTTACTGAAGCAATTTTCAGTGTATGAATTTGAAACCAGTCAATCTGTGTTGTAAATGGGCACTTGCTTTGCAAAATGGCCTGGTGAAAAAATAATAAACTGTTATATAAATAACATTCTATTAATTTACATAGTATAAATGTAAATCCACTGTGTAGAAGGTCAGAATTTAAAAGCACTTTTTAAACCAAGAAACATTGTGCTTCTGATATTTTCAATTCCATTTTTTAAATGGGCCTCATATTTTCTTTTACCATTCTAGTATAAGATTATAAGAAAAACTTTAATGGATAAGACCAGTGGTGACCAATCCTGACAAGACAAAGGTTCTCTGGGATAGGAGAAGGGCAAACCAGGAACTGGAGATCTCGCCTGTCATGGATTGAGTTATACTTCCCTTGAAAAGCCAAGTTTGTATCTTGGAGTGGTGCTTGACACAGCAGTCACCTGTTCAGTTGTGGTGGCTTGGAGAGCTTTTGCCCAGCTTCTGCTGATGCTTCAGCTGCACCTGTTCCTGGCTTAGTCACAGTGATCCATGCCTTAGTTACCTCTAGACTGGACTGTTGCAATGCATTGTAGTGGGGACATTGCATGGTGACATTCTGGTTTGAAGCAAACTCTATGGGCTCAAGCCATATAGCTTTGCCTCAGACCCAGAGCATTTTTACACAGTGTCCCTGGCATGATGATGTCACTTCCACATGATGTCATCATGTGGGGGATATCACATGGGTTGTGGATGTTGGAGGTGGGATAGGATCCTGCAAAATCAGTGGATACCCCACTTCCACCTGGTAACCATCCCTATCTAGGAGACCCAGGTCCAACCCTCCCCCTCATAGCAGTATTTATTTTTTGAAGGGGTGACATGAGCATAGGACACATGTTCTTTTCCCATTGTTTAAAAGATCATTAATTTTCACCTTACCTCTCTGCCACTAATCTGAATGATTTTTCTAAGAACAAGAATACTGGTTTCTCATTACCTATTAGCAGCTTGTGCCCCACCTTTAGAAGCTTAATTTTGAAGGCAGTTTCCCACTCTGCAGCATTTTTAATATCTGTTGTGCTGTCTTTTTATATTTTGGGGGCCTTGCTGCATTAACCATGCCCTACCACTTGGTACACATCTGGTACTTACTGATGATACATACTTCTTCAGACTGCAGGTAAACATCTTATTCTTTCCACAAGCCCCAGAATTAGGGATGCTAGCCTTCAGGAGGGACCTGGAGACCCCCCCAGAATTACAGCTCATTTCCAGACACAGAGATCAGTTCCCCTGGAGAAAACAGATGCTTTGGAGGGTGGACTCCATGACATTTTGCCCCACTAAAGTCCCTGTCCTCTCCAAGCTCCATTCCCAAATCTCCAGGAGTTTGAAACCTGGATCTGGCAATCCTAACCCCACCCTCCATTCCCTGACAGTGGCAAGAGGTGATCTTGGTAACCCTACCCTGAATTCTTTCCATAACTGGCAATTTGCTGTCTTGAAGTCATCTATCCTACCATACATAAGAGTCATACCTTTGCTGACTTCCGGGTTTTGGCATCTTGAGCTCGGTGGGGTCCGTGGAGCTTGTCTTCACTGGTCCCTGAATCAGGTGGTAGGAGGGGTGCCACAGCTGTGACATCTCGAAGGAGACCTTGGAGGGGTCTCCTGACAGCAATGGGCTTTACAGGAGCCAGGGAAACAGTGGCGGCTGGTCCCTGTTCCTCCTGTCTGCCCCAATGCTCCACCACCGCAGTTGCCATGATGGCAGCAAGAGATGAACACCCGACTGCTTTCTTCTTTTAACAAGCTTTTAATACACCATATTTCTACCTTAATCATTGAAATACTACCATGCAAGTAAGTCTTTCTTTTAATACTACCAACTAATGGATCTTCTACTATAACACCAATTGGGACTGTTCAAAAAAAAAGGAGGGGGGAAAGGAGGATAACCCACCCCTTTTTCTCACAAGGGAGGCTTCAAAAAGACAAAGAACAAACTTAAGAACTCTCCATAACTTAAATTGGATTGATCATAGATATTCAAGTGGATTTGGCTTACAATTAAACAAGCTGCAATGAGAACATTATTTTATTACAATACGGTCTGAATAAAAGTTGGATATACCTTTAAGAGAAATGCATTTGATATATGATCGGGACTGAAATGATTACAACTGGTATTTAAGAGAAAAGCATATGACTGGAGGAGATTTAGAAAGATAGACTATCTGGGACTTTGAGTTACTTTTAACTTTGATTATCAGACTTATACTGTGGAGAAGATGGCAATTCAACTTGAAGCGCTTGATAAAAAAGATGTTACGGTTACATATCCTCCTTAAAGCAGGAAATCAGTCTGCTGACAGAGTTTATACAAGACAGGGTGGAAACTTTTATTTTGAAATACAGCAAAACTGAAAATTTACATGAGCGGAGTGGTGAAGAGATCCCAGTGATGTCTACGGAGTCAAGAGAAGTGGATAAAGATCCATTTGGAAAGGAGTTGAAAGAAATCAAAATGGAGACATTGTACGCAGTTACAAAAAGGAGGCAGAAATCAAGCCTGATTAAAGTCTTCCTCCAATTTTTTTTTAAATTCTCCTCAAAATACTTTTAGTGAAGCTCCTCCACAACAAAAAAAACTATCACTCTTTGACCATTAATCTTTGCCCTAATAAGTAATATCCCAAAGTTTGTAATCTTCATGTGAAGATTACAAGCAGCCCCTGAGAACAGAGTGTTTTTCAGCAACAGATTCCTGCACTCTCCTGCAGGCCAGTCCTACTGTTACGCAACCAAGGGTCCAGAAACCTTTCAAGAACCCATAGCTGCATTCATCTAAATTTTAAGTAGTTAGAACATAATATCTGCTTTGCATGCAGAACTTCCCAGATTAAATTCCTAGAATCTTAGTTAAATGGATCAGATAGTAGCTGATGTAGAAAGGGTCTGCCTGAGACCGTGGAAAGCCACTCTTAGAATAAATAATATTAACTTTGATAGAGCTGTGGTCTGACACAGTATAACAAAGCTTCTTCTGTTGTTCTTTTATAATGTCCTTCTATAAGAACCAACAAAAATTCAATATTATCAGAGAAGGAACCTGGTAATCAAAGCAAGAGTCCAGGTAAGCAGAATATACAATTTTACATTCAAATATAAATGAAAGAAAGAAAAGCAAAACAGAAATCTGTTTGGTATCTAGAAAGGTAGAAAGCAGAAAACGTACAGAAAGTATAAACATAGACGATATATCTGTCAGCAGACAATATAAAAATGTTTTTTTCTCCAAGAAGGACTCAATGTTTACTTAGAGTTTTATTCTCAGATCATGGTCTTAAAGAACAATCCTAAGCAGATCTAACTCAGAATTTTACTCAGATCTATTTGATAGGGTTATTTTATAGGATTGTACTGCAAGCCATATGCTGTCCAACTTGGGAGGGAAGCCAGAAGTTCCCTGGAACTAAAACTCCCCCTCCCCGCCATTTTGCTTCTTTTTGTTCTTTCTTTAATTTATGGGTTTATGGTGGATTGAAATTTCAAGTCAGTGATAGTATGAGCCAAGTTAAGCAGTCAATGATAGAAAGTAACTCTAAACCAAGCAACCGTGTGTGATTGAACCTTTAAATGTGTAGTATTATGTGATGAGGTCCTCAAGAAATCTAAAGCACATTCACATTGCAAACTGAAATCGAGTTACACCCTTCTAAATCCATTCACTTAAATGGTTTTACCCTTGGAATGAGGTAACAGTAACTGTTTAGGATTGAACTGGAAAATAACTTAATGTTTTTACTGATCGTGTTATGCACTGGCATACAGGAAAAAATCACCCTTCATGTATCCATATACAGCTTTCAAACAGTGATGGAAAGAAAGACCTTTTGTTTTACAAGATGAAGTTTTGAAGTATCTTGAACAGACTTAGAATGTAGGAAAAAGTAAGAATCCAATAGCACCTCAAAGACTAACAAAATTTGTGGTAGGGTCTGAGCTTTCATGAGTCACTGTTACTCACAAAAACTTATACCTTACAACAAATTTTGTTGATACTCATCAGCTACCTTAAAAGGGGGAAAAGCCACTGGGTGGCAACTTGAAAACTGCAGTTTGCTCACAGAAACATAAAGGAGGAGATGGTCCTTTGTGGGCCCTGGGCAATGAAAAGCATTGAAGTCTTTAACCAGCGCGTTGAATTGGACTTGGAAGCAAACTGGCAGCCAATGCAACTTTTAAAAAAAATTGTGATCTATATTTATGTTGACTAGTTCCTGTCAATAATCAAGCTGCCACATGGTGAACAAGCACCTCCAGTTTTCCCAGTCATTGCATACTGATGGATCTAGAACTAGTGCTCTGTGACATTTGTATTCTTTTCATTTTCTTTACCTAATTTTGAAGTAATAACCAATGTTTCATATAACCCCATAAAGATCACTGGAAAATGGGGGGGGGGGGTGTTGTCTATTTTATGGTGTTTATAACATGTAAATCCAAACCTTGTTGCATACATTGAAAGTCAACAATAATTAGGCTTCCCAGTCCCCAGGTCCCAGCGGGGGATCCCCCAGTTTTATAGGCTTCCCAACCGCCCCCAGCCAGCTGGCTGGCAGGGGAGGCCCCGCCCTCAAAGCCACCTCGCAGCTCTAGATCTTGGGCAGGTTTAGAAACCTGCAAACAGGTTTGTTTCAAAATGTGTGTGTGTGTGTGTGCCTTTAAAGTTGAGCAGGAAGTACTTCTTGGGAAGGGTCAGCAACATAGTCCCTCAGTTTGTTTTGCTTTCTTTTCAGAGCAACTAAATGTGTGTGTGTGTGTGTGTGTGTGTGTGTGTGTGTGTGAGAGAGAGAGAGAGAGAGAGAGAGAGAGAGAGAGAACAGTGTAGCCCCTGTTCTTTTCAGATGTCGTTGTGGAGGAACTAGACCCAGTAAGTGTGTGTGTGTGTGTGTGTGTGTGAGAGAGAGAGAGGGTTGCCAACCTCCAGGTTTGGAGGCCCTCCCCCCACTTTAGGGTATCAGAAAGTGGTGGGGTGGGTGGGAAATGTCTACTGGACAATTAATCCCTATGGAGAATGATTCCCATAAGGAATAATGGGGAATTGATCCGCGGGTATCAGGGGCTCAGGAGGGTTGTTTTTTGAAGAAGAGGCACCATATTTTCAGTATAGCATCTCTCCCCAAAATACCTCCCCATGTTTCAAAATGATTGGACCATGGGGTTTAATTCTATGAGCCCCAAAGGAAGGTGCCCCTATCCTTCACTATTCAGAAGGCATTTTAAAAAGGTGTGCTGTCCCTTTAAATGTGATGAAGTAGAAGAAGATATTGGATTTATATCCCTCCCTCCACTCTGAAGAGTCTCAGAGCGGCTCACAATCTCCTTTACCTTCCTCCCCCACAACAGACACCCTGTGAGGTGGGTGGGGCTGGAGAGGGCTCTCACAGCAGCTGCCCTTTCAAGGACAACCTCTGCCAGGGCTATGGCTGACCCAAGGCCATTCCAGCAGGTGCAAGTGGAGGAGTGGGGAATCAAACCTGGTTCACCCAGATAAGAGTCCGCACTCTTAACCACTACACCAAACTGGCTCTCCCGATGGCCAGATGGCCAGAATTCCCTTGGAGTTTAATTATGCTTGTCACACCCTTGCTCCTGGCTCCACCCCCAAAGTCCCCAGATATTTCTTGAATTGGACTTGGCAACCATAACAATAATAGTGCTTTTAGCATTACAATTACTAATTAAAATGCAAAATAGAGGAAACCAATGCCATTAAAGGACTTGCAACATTCTATCAGGTTTCCCATAGAATATTTCCTATGATCTGGTTATACTGACATCAGCCCTACAAAACAAAATGAAGGGCAGTAGCACCTTAAAGACTAACACTATTTATTTCAGTATAAGGTTTCAAGAGTCATAGCTCGCTTTCATTGCATCTGAGAAAGTGAGCTCAAACTGGAATGTTATTAGTCTTTGCCACTAGACCTTTGTTGTGCTTTGCTTTAACAAACACATCTATGCCTTTGAATGAGTTCTAGAGCCTGTAGAGGGGAAGCAAAGTCACATCTCCCACTACCAAGAGCAGAGAAACCCCCTCTTCCCTCAGAAAAAAAAAAAACTCAGGTAAGAATAATGGCTTACCAAACTAGCTTTCTCTATAGCAGTAATTGATTAATTACTGATGAATAAAATATAATTAAATTTAAAAAAGAGAAACATTTGCATTATTTAATTTTCCCCCAAGCAGCAGTATTACTATGTTTTTTTCCCCAACAGTAATTATTGCATTGAATTCACAAAGGAATCTTCCGAACACTACACAAATATCTCAGTGCTGCCATAATAAAAAAAAACCAATACTACAAACACCTTGCTAACCATCTGGAGGCAAACTTTCAAAGGGGAAATCACATCACTAGAATATCTGACCCATACAGCGTCTTGCAGATGTTTGGGGATAGCTTTTGGGATATAGCTCATTTCAGGCTCTGTATAGTCAAAAACAAATTGTGCATTTATGCAGCTAAAAAATAACTGAATTCCCAGAAGCAGGTTCAAAAGCTTTTGTGTTTGTCCAGGCTCCATGTTCTGCTACTTTGGCAAAGAGGTATTAACAATGACTTGTTAATAGTCAAGAGCATACTTTTGCCATATGGGTTCCAGGACAGACTGTAGTGTCATCTGCCTCTCTTGGAAATAACTCCACCTTCTTTTTAAAAAGGCAATAAATGAGGTCAGTGTGACCTGGCCTTGAATTAAGTCATGGTTGTAGACATCTTCTTTCATCTTGACTGCTACCTCATTCAGGAAACTTGCTATGGTAAAGTTACTGAGCAGTGCTTACATATCAAAACAGTGCATGGAATTCACACAATTTCTGCCAATATGCCATCCAGATTTTGGTTTATAAACATGAAAGGCTTCAGACAATAGTTTTCCTTCTCTTGCATCAGGGATTCTTGTCCTGTGGGCCATCTTTTAGATTGCATAACTTCTTCAGACATTACACTGTGTCTAAAACAAATAAACTGAGACATAGTGTATAAATTATCCATTCTGTCCTTTGATTATCTATTACTATATCTGTCTATTTGCATGTAAGGTTTAAATGGTTATTAGTTGGCCTAGACAAATACAAATAAGAGATCATATTCTAGGTTAAAATGGTGCTGCTGCTTGAAAAACAAACATAGGTTTTCTGACTTACGCTTTTATGATCAGAGAGTCTTCTGTTTTAGGGTGATCTGCCTGAATGGGAAAGAGGAGGAGGAGTTTACCACCCATATCAGCACCAAAGTATCACAGAGCCCCAGGTGTTATTTTGGAGCAGGCGCTTTCCTGTGTTATGATCCCACACAGTGCAGCCATGTGAGCTTTTTGGGTGCCAGTTTTTTGTGCAAAAGATACTTGTGACCTATCCTGCCTAGCAGTGCCATTATTCAATAGGTACGAGAGAGCAGAACTTGGCAAAATAGCTCCCTTGTGGCTGTAGCTATGTGGGAAATGGACTGTTGTCTGATCATTTTGGCAGTCATGTATCTTGGAGGGAGGTGGGGTGGTTCAGACATAAGTTTATAACTTTGAAATGGACCAGTTCATACATGCACATTCTTGGATAACTTCCAACTTGATAAGCCAAAACTGTCAATATAGTCCAGTACTTGTGGCATCTAAACAAGGTGTAAATTGACATTGCATAATAGAAAAGCTTTCATTTTTAGTGATTACTATTTAATCGTTTGATTCATACCTATATTATTTACTGGAACAGCCAGTAATTGGTGAAGGTGCATCTGTGAATGGCTTGTAATGTGTGAACATTCCCCACTGGCTGATTTAGAAATGGGAATGATTCCTCTATGCTGGGATGATCTACAATGCTAATTTTTATACAAAAATGTTTAATTTCTGCTTTCTAGATACTGGATAGGATTCTGTTGGGGCTAGGAACGCTGATGCATGCAAATCTTCTAACACTGCTGTGAAATTTTCTCATAATTTTGGGTAAATATCAGCTGCTTGAAATCACATGAATTTTCCCAATTCTAATTATCCCAAATGCTATACATCAATGATATGTGTGTCTTTTTACAATTTTGTTCTTCCTGAATTTCTAAATGAAGTAAATAATTCATAGGCTTTTATGGTACCGTAAAAACTGTGAAAAATGTGCTGTGTGTGTGTGGCCCTGGTACATGATCCTTATGATTTGCTTAATGCTTCAATACTGAAAATAGCACTTATTTGCATTTTCAGAAGCAAGAATGTAAAAAAAAAAGTGCCAATGCATTAAATGCTAATATTTTGGAAACTTGCAGAACTGCATGTCTGGGGGGGAGGGGGGCGGGGGGCGGGACTGCTCTCACTGAAATGAGCTGTTTAATTGATATGTGGGAATGTAGTTTAGTCTTACTGAGAAGGGTGGTAGTTTGTTTGTTTGTATTTTCAAAAAAGAATGCAAAAGAAAATAGACATATACCGAGGCAAAGCAAGACATCATACCTTAAAAAACATTAAGCCTGTCTTGGGAAATTAATATTGAGTCAGTATCCAAGCTATAGCTGGAAACAGAACTCTGTCGCTTTTAGAATAAACAGCAAAAACAGATGCCCCAATCTCATAAAATAAACATGCAGTGAAAGGGTAACACGCACATTAACAGCAAACTGATTCAGTAGCCAATACAGTATGATGAGAAAAGAATACACAGTATGGTGTGATGCACAATTGAAGCCATTAGCCATATGGTACAGTGTGAAGATGGCTTGTATGACGAGAAACAGCAGTATACTATGTGGTTTATAAAAAAATTATGCCATGGCAAGCAACATTTTTATAATTATTGGCAATTTTAAAATATTTTTTGTTACCCTAGAAACATTTACTAAGTTGAAGGATGTTGGCAGAATCTGCATTCTCTTTGTCGATTGTGTTTTTAGGCTATACAGGGAGCTGCCATACTGAAAATAGTGGCCAATTTACATGAGATTATGGTAGGCTTTATATGATTTCGAAGGAGAAAAGCAATGGATGTAGAAATGTAGTGGGAAAAATACTTGGATGAATATTACTTGCCACCTGTCAAGAAAGCCTCAAATCTGTATTTTCTGCTCCCCCCCCCCCCCCCTTAGCAAATAAATACGAGGAGAAATAAAAATGCTGAGCTCTGGTAACCACAAAATTCATTTTTGAAGGGGGAAAACCTGAGGGCATTTGGGGGTATCCAGATAATTTTGATGAGGAACTGGCAACCTGTGTGATGCAAAGCAATCATGCTCATTACTGGAGTAATAGATAATGCTTATATACATACCAAAGAAAGAGACACTAATGATAATTTCTCTGCTAATGTCTTGGTGTTTCCAGCTTATATTTATTTCCAAGTAAGTATTTTCTACACACTGTCAGTACTTGGGCAATATCTCTGCCCTAGGAAGTGAAAAATCCTGATTCTTGTTACATGATTCACTTGAAACGTGTGATTTTCAGCTGCACCAGAAAAGCCATCTATTTTGAGGGATATGAAAGCACAAAAAGTTCTAATGGATCATAATGCCATTATTATCACACACCAATATGAACATTTACTGCATTTACTAATATTAGGACATCCCATTATGATGGTGTTAGGCTATCTGGCTTAGAGAGTACAGGATAAGCAGAGTACAAACTTGCAAGAAGAGAGAGCTAGGAGAGTATGCAAGTGACATGGATGTTTTCCAGTTATCAGAGTCACACACATCTTTCTCCTATCAACAAGCAGACACCTGGCCCACTAGTTAATACATAGGGATTTTTATGCAATATAAACAATTCTGCATAATGCTTGCCTCCTTGTTTATTCTGACTGAGCATTTTTCAGGCTCTGGTTGGTGCTTTGCTATTGTTCTTCTGACCAAGCTGCCTCTTCCTGTCTGCATTGGCAGCTGGAGGAGCCTCTTCTTGCCACTGCTGAGGGAGGGAGGCAAGCTGGTTGGTGCTTTGCTATTGTTCTTCTGACTGATGCATGTGAGAACTAGCAGGCCCAGAAAGTCTGAGTAGGTGTGAGAAGGCAGCTGCTTAGGGTGGCTACCTGGCCTATAGGGGTGCCAGGTGCCCCCTCCTGCCCCCCTCCCTAGCAGCCTTCAGGAGAGGTTGAGCTGCCAGCGCAAATAAAATTAGCTGGTGGCAAGAGGCAGAGTGTTGAGAAGGAAGCACCACACCTGCCTCTTCCTGTCTGCCTTGGCCTGCATTTGGCAGCTGGAGGAGCCTCTTCTTGTCGCTGCTGAGGGAGGGAGGCAGGCTGGTGGCAAGAGAGGAGCTGTCCAGCCCTTCCTCATGGGGACAGCACAGTGAGGCAGGGCAACGGTGGGTACATTCCAGTGCACCAACTGCGGGCATCGTGCTTGGGGGGAAGGGCACATGGTGGGCAGGAAGTTGGAGGTGGGGGCATGCCTTGCCTGGGGCACCAGCCTAGTGCCAGCACCCTAGCGCTGGCACTGGCACTGAGAACTAGATACTAATTTTGCTATAGTGTACAGAAAGTGAGCAACAAAGAACAGATAATGCAATACAATAATAAATAACATAAAAATGGATAGATCCAGGTGGGCAGCTATGTTGGTCTGAAGCAATAGAACGAAGTTGGAGTCCAGTAGCAGCTTTAAGACCAACAAAGTTTTATTCACAATGTAAGCTTTCGTGTGCTAGAAGCACACTTCATCAGACAATAGGATGGCATAGAATTAGTAGTCCTACATCTAGAGAGTGGACAGTGACTGCAAAAACCGTATGGTAGAAGCCAAATTTTCCATAGAGTTTTTGCCCAAATACCAGAGTGTTGCCCTGACATCCTGGACATGATGACATCACCTCCAGATCACATGGGCAGTGTTGTGGACATGATGCTGTATGTTGCATGGACAATTCCGTGTCGGTCCCACTATATATATTTTACTCTCCTGTAAGATCATAGAGCACTTCACACAGATAGCACTTCATTCACAAGATTATTCCTGCTATCCCTAGGGTCCTGTTTAGGGTCATCCTTAAATACCATTGTCTGAATAGGTCTTTCTGGATTTCGACCCAAGAAGCTACAGGATGTATCAACAGAAATCATAAGATGGATAGTCAGTTATACGATTTTCAAACAGTAATCTGTATGAATAGGAAAGTGGACATGCATCTATTGTTGATAAATGGGTAGCCCATAGCTTTTTGCTTTTGAAGATCAAGCAGTGAGCCATTTTTTTTCATCTATGGGAAGGTTGAGATAGAGGCCATAGGATTCCATGCTGGATTGTGTCAATGGGAAGTGAATCAGTGGATCTGCTAACATAGCAAATGCCATGTGGGGTTTTGTGTGTAGAACTAGTAGTCAATAGGCACAGTGGAATTATAGAGGGTTGCTATATCAGCCCATACATGTATCTCACACCTTGCACTTGAACTCTACTAAATACAATTTCTGTAATTTCCCTCCATGTTCTCATTGAACGTGCCACACTCAACTAATATGAAAATATTATTTCTACAATGGTATGCATTATTCAAATATATAGTAGGTTCATATTTGAAAACAGTGCAAACGAAACAGTTAAAACCAATGAGCTGATTTTATTAAGTATATTGGTACATTATTATTATTTTAAATGTTATGCTGAACATATCCCAAGTGCCATGATGATCAAATTAATTTTGCCTGAGCACAGTACAAATAAAGGGTTTCCCCCCACCCTCTTACATTCTCTAAAATACTTCCTTTTTTTAATGGAAACAGTGTTAAAAATACCAAGAAACACAAAACAATATCATACCGAGATGAGACACAATATGAGAGATTTTTTTTCTGCAGGATTTTTTTTAAAATTCTGATTGTTCATTGATGAAAGCAACTGGGACACACTGTGGAACTGGTTATTTTATTTTATCCAATATTGCTCGCAAAGATACCACTTTCATTTTTGCCAGCATTTGTAGTGTAAATGAGGAGCAACCTATCGTAAAATGATGCTACTGAGATCAAAGGAAGCAATCCCTGCCACCAAGCTGAAATCATTCTGGGGAACTGTTTTTGATTATGGTTAATGATGTAATCAAGCTAGTAAACTGCCTAGAAGTTGGGAGCTGTTGTGGGATTACAGTTTGCTATTACAGAACACCTAATAATATGAACAAAAAAAAAGTATGGACATATAAAATAAGGTATTAGTTAATGTTTACTTTAATGGCACAGGAGATGAGCTTGGTTTGATTAGAATACTGATAGGAGCTTTTCCCCAAGGAAAATTACTGAAATTTTAGTATGGAAGAAAGGGCCAATAATACAGAAGGGGGGCAGGACCACATGAGTCATTTTTAACATCTTTGATTTCATTCTTTAAAGACCAATTATTTTTCTGTCCCCTGTGGGAGGAAAAAAAACCTTCTTTCTTAATGGCAGAATCATTCTGAGACTTCTCTGATTCATTTTGTACTTAGTAGATTACAGTTTTAGAGTCATCAGTCAGAGGAGCCCAGCCAACCGACAGACCTGAAATCATGTCCTTTGATTGTAATTGACAGGGAAAGCATTTAAGGTAAAGGGGAAAAATATTTTATTCATTTCTGATTACATGGTGATGTGATTTGGTGACATAATACAGCTGTGAACTGAAGCCAGAAAGGCTGTAATTCCTACTTCAGGTCTTTGACATGATGTAGCTCTTTCTACTCCTTCAAGCCACTGCCGCCAGCTACAATATTCTCCTTGATGGAGGCTAGACAAATAGATATACAGACTGTTGCCATTTAAAAGGCAAACAGCTTTAAAATGATGTTTCTCTAGGCTGTGTAGTTCAGAGTTAAATGGCCACACAATTTTTCTTTCCCAAAATAATATCCCGTCACTTTTTGCCCCCTTTCAAATAACATTGGGAAAAATCTCTTTTCTTTGATAGAGTCTTAAAAGTAATGAATAAAAACCCTATTTATTGCCATTTAAAAAAAATCCTCAAGCGCTGTTTAAATGCAGTTAATTCCCAAGCAGGAGAGTTTTATTTTCAATACCTTACTGTCTAAGAGGATATGATAGTTGTTTATATTGTATTTATACCATTTTGATGTCAACAGTTGAATTTTCTACTGGTGCAACAACTTTCTGGTGGCATAAGAACATAAGACCCCTGCTGGATCAGACCAATAGTCTGTCTAGTCCAGTATCCTGTCTCACATGGTGGCAAACCAGTTCCTCTGGACAGCCAACAACAAGGCATAGAGACCAAGGTTTTCTTTTGATGTTGCCTCCTGGTTCTGGAAGTCAGAAATTTAGTTACTTTGAATGTGGAGGTTTCCCTCAGTCATCATGGCTAGTAGCCATTGATAGACATATCCTCCATGAATCTATCTAAAGCTGTTTATTTTTGTGTCCATCATTACATTCTCTGGTAGCGAACTCCACATCTTAATCACTCTCTGTGTAAAGCAGTATTTCCTTCTATACATCCTTAACTTACTGCTCATCAGCTTCACTGGATGCACTTGAGTTCTAGTATTTTGGGAGAGGGAGAAAAAATTCTCTATGCTCTCTCTACCCGGTGCATAGTTTTATATACCTCTATCATGTCCCCCGTTAATTGTCCCTTTTCTAAACTGAAAAGTCCCAGACTCTTCAGCCTTTCCTCATAAGGAAGGCGTTCCTTCCAACCTCCTTATCATCTTGGTTACTCACCAAAAGGTTAGTAAGGCAGGACTTCCCTCAGCAGGCTTTGTCCCTCTATGTACCTAGCAATTCTATCTTGAATTAGTTTCTACTAATTTGCCTGGAACAGACATTAGACTGATTGGCTTCTAATTTCCTGTTTCTCTTCCATGATCCCTTTTTTAAGGGTTGCCAGGACCAATTCAAGAAATATCTGGGGACTTTGGGAGTGGAGCCAGGAGAAAGGTTATGACAAGCATAACTGAACTCAAAAGGAAGTTCTGGCCATCACATTTAAAGGGATCGCACACCTTTTAAATGCCTTCCCTACATTGGAAATAATGAAGGATCGGGGCACCTTCTTTTGGGGCTCATAGAATTGGGCCCCTGGTCCAATCTTTTTGAAACTTGGTATTTTGGGGAAAGAAATTGGATGCTATGCTGCAAATTTGGTGCCTCTACCATAAAAAACAGCCTCTCGACCCCAGATACCCATGGAACATTTCTCCATTATACCCTATGGGAATAGGTCTCCTTAGGGAATAATGGAATGCCCAGCAGACATTTCCCTCCCCCGCTTTCTGATGATCCTGTAGTGGGGGGAGGGCCTCCAAACTGGGGGATGCCCTGCCCCCACCTGGGGATTAGTAACAACTTGGAAAAAACACTGAAATTATACATTGCAAAGTATGCTTAACAAATTTCTTTTATATATATCATAAATGTATTTTCTTCATAAACCAAAACTGTTTTCATCATTCATAAATAAATCAAAATGATAGCCTTTCCCATTAATTTTGTAAGTCGGTACTGTAGTCCACTTTCTGAGAAAAGTCCTTACATTTAGAGACGTAGACAGTACCACATTGATTGTAACGTCTTATTTTGGGTAGCAGACCAAAATCTGGCAGGTGTGGCTACACAGATCCTAGGTTTTGACTGTGTTTTGTTCACCTTCCACTGGCCGCTTATCTTTACTTTCCGGAATTTAAACATAAAGATTCTCATTTAACACATGCCATTCCTGGGCAAGGTAGTGGAGAGGGCGGTGGCAACGCAGCATCAGGCTTTCTTGAAGGATGCTGTTGTCCTGGATCCCTTCAGTCCGGCTTCCGCCCTGCCCATGGGACAGAGATGGTGTTGGTCACCTTGGTGGATGATCTTCAGAGGCATCTGGATTGAGGCAGTTTGGCGCTGCTGATCCTTCTTGATCTGTCAGCAGCATTTGATATGGTCGACCATGAAGTGTTGGCCCACTGCCTCGTGGACTCAGGGATATGGAGGCTGGCCCTACAATGGCTGGTCTCCTTTCTTCAAGGTCGGGGACAGAGGGTGACGCTTGGGGGTGAACTATCCCAACGGCACCCATTACAATGTGGTGTGTCACAGGGAGCAATTCTCTCCCCGATGTTATTAACATCTGCATGCACCCCCTTGCCCAGATCATCTGGAGGTATGGGCTGGGGTGTCATCAATATACAGATGACACCCAGCTCTATTTGTTGATGGATGGCCACCTGGATTCGGCCCTAGAGGAATTAGGTAGGGCACTGGAAGCCGTGGCTGGTTGGTTGCAACAGAGCTGGCTGAAACTGAATCCATCAAAGACAGAGGTGCTGTGCCTAGGTTATAGGGGACTGGGATCAGAGATCAGGCTCCCATCCTTTGATGGGGCTCCATTGATGCCTACATCAAGGGTGAAGAGCTTGAGGGTATTTCTGATGCTTCTCTAACCATGGAGGCTCAGGTTACCAGCACTGCCAGATCGGCCTTTTTCCATCTGAGATGGGTCAGACAGTTGGTCCCATATCTCGACCCCAGCAACCTGGCCACAGTAACCCATGCAATGGGTACTTCCAGGCTAGATTATTGTAACTCTCTCTCTAACTCTTCCAGGCTAGATTATTGTAACTCTCTCTCTGGAAACTCCAGCTGGTGCAGAATGCTGCTGCACAGATGTTGACCTCATCGCCTGTATGGGCACGGATCCATCCTGTGCTGCGTGAACTGCACTGGCTACCCATCGAGTACCAGATCTGGTTCAAGGTATTGGTACTTACCTTTAAAGCCCTATACGGCCAGGGGGCAGCATACCTTTGGGACCATCTCTCTCTGTATGAGCCCCATGGATCCTTACGATCAGCAAACCAACAACTTTTGGTAATATCCGGCACCAGAGACATCCATCTGGCCTTGACGAGGGCCAGGGCCTTTTCAGCCTGGCCCTTGCCTGGTGGAATGAGCTCCCCCTGGAGATCTGGGCCCTGTGGGATCTGCTTCAATTCCGCAGGGCCTGTAAAACAGAGCTTTTTCGCCAGGCTTTCAGTTGAGGCAGTGGGCGTCATTTGTTATCAGCCTCCCTGCCTCATTCCATTCCAGCACTACAAGATCTGCTGAGCCTGGACAATAGGTCACATCTGTGAGGCAGAATTTGCCATCTTAGTCCGTCTAATTTTAGATTTTATATTTTAAACTAGTCTTTTACTCCTTTTACTGTTGACTGTTCTCATGATGTAACCCGCCCTGAGCCTGTTCTACGGGAAGGGTGGGCTAAAAATCGAATAAAATAAATGGAAAAGACTGTCAATTTGATTTATTCATGAATGATGAAAACAGTTTGGGTTTGTGAAAAAAATACATTTATGATACATATTAGGGTTTCCCAAACTTTTCTTTCCCATGGCCCGGTTATTTTTACACTTCTCCTTCGTGACCCACTAAAATTTGGAGTTGGAGCCAGGAGACTTTGGGGGTGGAGCTGGGAGACAGGAATTATGTCATTTCCTGTGGTGTCAAAGGCCACATGATGTCACTTCTGGGGCACACTGAACCAAAACTCCACCTTTTCCTGTGATGTCACTTCCAGAATGTCCATCAGTTGGGCCAGGGCACTAAAGTGCCAGTGGACACGAGCTTTTCTCTCAATCACTGGGAGGGGAGGAGAATGAAGGAGGGGCAGCCCAGCTCCTCTCTGCACAACACAACATAGAGACTGGGGGAGGAAGGAAGCCAAACAGAGCTCAGACTTTGCAGCCTGTATCAGTCTTCAAGGCTAGCTTTTCTCTGTACAACAGAGAGATGGGGGAAGGAAGGAAGCCAAATGCAGCTCAGGCTTTGCAGCCTGTGTCAGTCTTCAAGGCTAGCTTTTCTCTGCACAACAGAGAGATGGGGAAAGGAAGGAAGCCAAACGGAGCTCAGACTTTGCAGCCTGTTTCAGTCTTCAAGGCTAGCTTTTCTCTGCGCAACAGAGAGACAAGGGAAGGAAGCCAAATGGAGCTCATGCTTTGCAGCCTGTGTCAGTCTTTAAGGCTAGCTTTTTTCTGCACAACAGAGAAATGGGGGAAGGAAGGAAGCAGAGCAGAGGTCATGCTTTGCTGGGGGCGGGGCTAGCTTTGGCTTTTCTTGTGACCCAGTAGTGAGGCTTCCATGGCCCGGTACCGGGTCACGACCCTGCAAATGGGAAACACTGATATATATAAAAGAAATTTGTTAAGCATATGTTTGCAACGTATAATTTCACAGTGCTTTCCCCAAGTTGTTACTAATCATTTACACTGTGGTTTCCATTTTGCCCACCTGGGAATTGGCAACCATATTTAAAATTGGTGTAACTTATTACTCTCTAGTTTTTTGGTACAGTGGCAGAATTTAGTAGATCAACTATCTCACATCTGAGTTATTTAAGAACTCTCAGGTATATGCTATCAGGACCTTGTGACTTGTCAGTTTTTAAATTTCCTGAATACGTCTAGAACCACATCTCTGGTAACTTCAGTTCTGCTCAGTTCTTTATATGCCCTCATGCTTTCCACAGTGAACACAGAAGCAAAAAAAAAAAAAGCTTCTCTGCCATCTCTCTACTTTCCTGTAGCAATCCCTTTATTGCTTTGTCATCCAAAATTCTCATGGCTTCTCTGGCTGGTTTCCTGTTCTGGATATATTTTTTTAAAAAAAATTATTGTTTCTCTCGATGCTTTTAGCAACCTGCTCCTCAAAATGTCTTTTTGCATGCCTAATGTCTTTCATTTCTTTGGCCAGAGCCTGTGGTCCCTCCTGCTCAATTCATTGGGGCAGACCTTTCACTTTTTAAAAGAAACCTGTTTATTTTTATAGCTTCTTTGACTTGTGTTGTTAACCATACAAGCCTTTTTTTTAAAAAAAACTTGGCAGTGCCTTTCCTAAACTCGTTCATTCTCTTGCACTCCTCCTTACTCACACACTAAAACCAGCACAAGGGGGAAAGGTGCTCTCTGACAGGTCTGTTCATGGTCATGGTCTCCTAGTGACACACAAAAACAACTATTTACTGTAAATGTTTGCAGTAAATGGAATAAAACTGCTGAATGGTATAGCAGGTAGGTTAGTCACTTAGAATGGGGATTTTACATAAGGGAAAATGAGACACCCATTTTTAAGAATGGCTTGGTAGCTCAGTTTGTTGAGAGTGTCATGGTGATCATCACAAGACCATAGGTTCAATTTCTGTGGGGGGTTGATCTTTTGTTGTTACAAAAAAATTAAATGTAAACAACAAGGTGCCATTCTGCATCCAGAGACTGAAAAGTGCAGTTTTTTAAACTTGTAGCTGTTTACAGAAACTTCCAAAATGGTCCCCCTCCCTAAAAGTGTAAAGCTTTGAAAACGTCCCCCCCTTTCACACTAGCGAAAAGGATTGGTTTGTGTATGGGGGGGGGCATTTTGGTAGTCTCCAGAAGCTTAACATGAAAATGACACCTCATTGTTTTACATTAACTTTTTAATTACAAGGGTGTGATGGTGGTCGTGGTGGTATCTCCATGTCTTCCAAACAGCACCGGTAGCTCTCGGTGTGGGTATGTGCTCTGGGATACCCTGCAGTAAGCTGTGAGTCCAGAAAGGGCCTCTGTCTCGGTCCTTAGCCCAAAAGTCACAACGAAGTTTAAATTAATGAAAACTGCAAACTGTAAAATGTATACAAATTAAAATCGGTCCCAGCTAAAAGAATAATATTGAAATGGTAATTATGAACATATTGGCCTGCATCATACCACTCCTTACATGCTGAAAGGCTCCTTAGGCAGGAGTGGTAGCTCACAAGGTATCATATTTATAATTAAGCCAATATTTAAACACAGCATTAAAAATCACATTGTAAAGTAGTAGTTAAAAGCAAATCACAACTGCAAAAGCACAGAGCATGAGAGAATGAAATGAAGGAAAAATAAACTTTTTATTCAGTGGCACCGTTAAGACCACCAAAGTTTTATTTAAGGTATAAACTTTCATGTGCATTCACACTTCTTCAGATACAGTGAAACAAGACATCCTTAACCAATATAGATACAGGGTGGGGGGTTTGTTGACAGCAAGGGCTCATTAGAGTCAAGATTCATATGAAACTGGGCAAGTATAGCTGAGATTGGAGTAAAGTGGCTAGTAAGATCTGTGAATAGCAGTAAATTAGCATCCAAATACAAGAGTTAACAAACAGATGTGTTAACAAACAAGAATAATCATTAGAACTTGGGAGGAAAAAAGTATGGCCATTTTCGCACAGGGCTTACCCCGGAGCGACGTCCCTCTTCACCGCGCAGCGTCTGCGCGGATTTCGCACCAACTGCTCCGCAGAGCTGCGAAGAGCCGCGGCTTTTGCATCGCAAATGTAAACTGGTTTTTGGCGGTTTACATTTGCGACGCAAAAGCCGCGGCACTTTGCGGTTCTTCCTGGTTCTGAGGAGCAGTTGGTGCGAAATCTGCACAGACGCTGCGCGGTGAAGAGGGACATCGCTCCAGGGTAAGCCCTGTGCGAAAACGCCCTATGTCTTTACCTGATGCCAAACACTGGCACCAGGCAAGCTGCTGAAAAAGGTACTCCACAAACTGGAGTGTCACAACTAGGAAAGCCCTGCTTGTTGGATCAGCGTACCTAATTTATGTTACTGATGATATGTGTTGCAATTTTCAAAAGCAATGTATATTTCACTTTGCTATGCTTCCCTAAGGTTCCCAGATGTGTTTGATGGAGATGTGTTTTTGCTTGATGTCTGACCACAGTGGATCAGGACACCATGACTGGCAGAGGAGAAACCAGAGAGCACAGACTTCCCCATCCCCCCCCTCACTGAAATTTTAAAAAAGGAATGCTCTCTACTTGATCTCATCAGATCTGGGAAGCTAAGTAGGGTTGGCCCAGTTAGTACTTGGCTGGGAGACCACTAAGGAATTCCAGGGTCACTATGCAGAGGAATGCAATGGCAAACAACCTCTGTTAGTCTTTTGCCTTGAACACCCTACGGGGTCACCATAAGTCAGCTACAAGTCAACAGCACTTTATACACACACACACACGTACTTCATTATACCTTCTGCCTGATTGATGTATATGCAAGGAAGGGCAGTAAGCATGTCATCCTTGTTCTTCATGCAGGTACCGTAATAGCAGATCCTTTTAAAAAGCAACAGCAAACATAGTAGCTCTGCAGAGACTTGTGACCCAGCAGATAGTGAGCCATGACCCACCTGAAGTTCATGACCCAAGGATTTCAAACCACAGTTCTAGATGCTCTCAAAGGCACTCCTGAACACCAAGAGATGTTCTCAAAGGCAATCCTGGACACCAGGATGCCTTCTTCAGTGATCCTGTGAGGCTGCTCTAAAATATTGGGGTCACCACAAGAAAATTCTGTGACTGAAAATTCTGGGCTGCTATAGTTCTATAGGTGGGCACTGATAAAATGCTTTGGTGAGATGTGCAATTACCAGACAGTGTGACATGGAGATATTCTGAGAAGCATCCCAGAATGACAGTGAGATACATCATGTAGGATAACATAACTGGCAAATTGGTGTGTGATATTCAGTGAACATGAGCATAGCTCACCTTCACTGAGCATATAAAGTAGCAGAAGATTCTGGTGCTGTTTTTTCTATCTCACCAGCAACCAAATGTGTAGTTTTCCTGCTCTTTTTGATTCCTTGAAAGGAGAAGGGCCTGGTGGGGGAATCCATTCATTAATGTCCTTCAGAACAGCCAACCATACCAATGACATGTTGCTGCTGAAAAGGCTGAAGGTTCGTAATCACTATGCAGTATCAACAATGCCTTAGATATATCATTACTGGGAGTCCTGGTTAAGGTAAAGAATTGGAACACATTGTAAGCAGCACCCCAGTTGCCTATATAGACTGTTGGAATTTAGCATAAATGTACTCCTAAATCCACAAATTCTTGGATACTTTGCAAAGGGTCCATTTGCAAAATGTGAAAAAATGATGTCAAGGATCACTGGAACCATAAGGTCCTACTGAAAAATTAGGGAGAGGAGGAAGGGAACTAAGCCAAAAGACAGATATAAAAGGGAAGAAGGAAACTTGATTAAATCCCCATGTCTTCTAGGTGATGATGTGCAGTTTCTAGACTAGACTCTTTTGGTCAGGTAGAAGCTGGGAAGGATGAATCTGTGGAAAGATGCTTTTGTTCATCTTCCTTATCTCTGGCTTTCTACAGCTGAGCTACTCACATCCTGAGCATCCCCTAATAATGCAAACATAAGCTTGCTGAACTGCCGCTTGATCCTAATACCCTACTGTTTCCCTTCTTGACTTTTTTATGAGAGAGAACCTGTGACATATTTAATGTGGCAAATCCAAATTCTTCTTTCCCAAAGTTTGGCCATTGCATACATTCAACTATGCACCCCCCCCCCCCCGATCGGCTTGAAGAGTTTAATTCTGGATAACTGGTAATACCTAATAAATGACAGTTGTAGGATTTTAAAAAAATACAGAAGGTTGCCATCAAAAATCAAATGTGATTAATCAAAATCACATCTTCTTGGAATAAACGCTGAGAGGCCACACAGAAATATGATTACTATGTGTTTATCAGGCAAGAATTCAATTTTTTTTAGTGTTAAGTGATGCTATCTTGACTAACCATTTGCCTTCAAAGCACACAATCTATCAGAGATTTTTTCCTGCTCAAACCTTTTGGAAACAGTGTTCCCTCTAAGCTGAGTTAGTGTGAGCTAGCTCACAGTTCTTTAGCCTTTGGCTCACACATTTTTGTCTTAGCTTAGGAAAAATGGCCCCAGAGTAAACTATGTGAAATGTATATATATATATTCCTAAACTAAACCAATATATATGCTGTTAGATTTAGGTGATAGATAATCTTATTTATTAGCAAATAAAAATCCTATTTTCCTAAGGAAACCAAAGATGTTCTTGCTTAAAATAGGTTCAATTAACATAAATTTGGGACACATTAAACTGGATTTGTGAAAAATTCTAACCTTGTACTTGGCATTAAATTCAATTTTATGCTTTCTTATGAAGGTATTATTTTGCATCAGTTTGAAAAAGATCATCACTAATGCAGATGTCAAGACTCACAATTTTTTTTTCTGGTTGGAAAATTAATTTAATTAAACTTTAGGATAATTCTGAGAAAAAAGAAAAATCCTTGTGAAGAAAAAATATCCATATGTCATGATCTTACTTTCCATATGGGGAAAAAATCAGAACTGCTTGTAAAACTTCTCAAAAGGTTCCACAGAAGTCCCTAGCACATATGTAATCAATTTATGACATTCCCCCTGATGACACATCTGAATTAATTGGGGGGAAATAGCATTTTCCAGTTCCAATGTTTTAAATATAAAATAAAAAAAAAATGTGTATAAGTCTTACAGTTACAACATAATTGTACCTTCTAACAGAAAACCAAAGCTCTGTCAACTTCTGAAATATTAAGTCAATTCCAAAGTCTTTCCTTGAGAGACAGTTAGGTTAAGCATTCTTCAAAAAGGGGGGGGGGGGCTCGTTAACATTTCAGGCCGACATTCTGTATCTGTCCCAAAGAAAACGCATATCTGTCTGCAGCATGATTTTAAAGTTCTATGCTGCTTCACAAGCAAATGCATATATCTTGATCTTTCTTTAGTTGATTCTTGTTCAGTCATTCATCTCAAAGGTTGGGCTGCTGGCTGCTGGGCCTTTCC
The DNA here is from genome assembly GCF_032191835.1 of Heteronotia binoei. Classification (NCBI taxonomy): domain Eukaryota; kingdom Metazoa; phylum Chordata; class Lepidosauria; order Squamata; family Gekkonidae; genus Heteronotia; species Heteronotia binoei. Next base: position 106,715,741 of record NC_083228.1, on the reverse strand, counting down.
TGGCTCCACCCTTTCAAATATTTCACTTGCACAGAGCCAACACAACAAACCTGCACTAGAAAAATAGAGGATAAGGACCATCACCATATAGTATCCAACATTCATAGACTTGGGAAAACTTGAATTAATGGATCCAGCAGGCATGACAATGGGTGTGGTCAGACAAGCTGTCTGATATTACATCATTGCTGTTACCTGTAGATTGAAAAGGCACATTCAAACAGCATCATCCATATCCCATTCCCCAGTTGTCACCCCTCCTGTTGTTACCCCGTCTGATTGTGAATTCTGTGACACCAGGAAATGTTCAGGGTTTATAGGTATAAGTGGTTTCACCCCACACTTCCGGATGTCTGAACTCTCTGTTGTAAACTAAAGCAATTTGGGAAGTCTGAATCTTTCATCCCATTTTTGCTCTTTGCTCAGTTAGCCACAGTATTTTGTTGGAATCAGGGGCCCTCAGGGTTTGCTTTTGAGTGACAAATTTTAAAAAAAGAAACCATTTATCCTGTTTCTTGGGGTAGGAGAGTGGTGGAAATAGTTCCTAGTTAGTCTCCCATATTGGTGGCCATGATTCCTCCTCCAGAACTTTACTCCAAGCCATGTTACAGTATTCCTCTGGCAGAGGAATTTGTCTCATGGTACTTGGTGGAGGGATTGCTGAGCTGTCAAAAAAGAGCACTGCTTCAAATACACACTACTACACATGTGCAAAAAAAATATATTGGAACTCTGTGGTTACCACACAGCAATGATCTGAACAGTCAACCATGGGGTGAATGTGTGGTGCAGCAGGTTAAGAACAGATATTTGGACAAAATTATCTGACACAAATACAGATAAAATTAGAAGTATGGTCAAACCCGCTAAACCCATTGTTTGACCACAGCCCATGATAATCTTTCCACACTTTTATTTGTTCTTGAATTAACACCTGAGCACAATTTCCTTAACTTTCAAGGAAGTGCGACCTGTTTCTGTTGGGAAATATTGTTTTAATTGATATTGGAGGTATCAGGTTTCTCCCTGTAATGACTATTTCAGACATGTAGGTTCTCATTCAACAAACCTGCATGTGCAGTGCAATAAAATTATTTTCTTAAAGCCTACCAGTCCTGTGCTATAGATCAGGGGTGGCCAATGGTAGCTCTCCAGATGTTTTTTGCCTACAACTCCCATCAACCCCAGCCAGCATGACTGATGGCTGGGGCTAATGGAAGTTGTAGGCAAAAAACATCCGGAGAGCTAACGTTGGCCACCCCTGCTATAGATGGGGGAAACACCACTGATCCACTCCTTATACATATGGATACCTCACATAGTTGTTATGTGATAATGATAAATACATGGGTACTCTCCGTGATTAGAAAGATGTGTTATGCTATTAAAAGTTATTGGAATTGGATTAGAAAGATGAAAGGAAGATGAATTTAAGGAAGCAATGTATCTGTTATTTTATTTTTCACAACCAGTTATTTCTATTACATGTGCAATATCCAGGTTTGTGTGATGATTAAAAACTACTTTGCAGCAAATTAAAGGTAAGTTACAGTTACTGCAACATTATCCTAAAATTTGAATGATAAGCAATTTGGGGAGTAATTATAGTACACACTCTACATTCAATGCATTCTGATATATGGATAATTACTCCTGGTAATATGCTTTAGTTAGATATTACAACAACAATAACAATTTATTGCAAAATTAATTCCTTGGCACAATTTAACATTTATTAACATGAAGTCAAAGTGAACTGGTTTATCGTGGGCCACTTGTGCGATGCCTTCCCCTGTTCATGTGCTAATTGGTTATTATAGGTCATTTTAGTATTTTAGCTTAAATTAATTTGGTGTCAAGGTGCATTTGGATTGAAAAGGACATGATATTTACAGCTCATGTGGTTGTATTTGGTAAAAAATAGTAAGGTAATGTAATCATCATTAGTAACAGAATGATGGATGAATGGAAAACATTTTTTTTTAAATCAGGTCAATGGTACAGATGATTAGTACATTGTTAATCAAGTTCTTCAAATTGCCATCAAAAGCTTTATCTTTTGCACTCAGACTGGTGAGAGCATCATGAATATTAAAGAGATTCAAATGGATTTGCTCTCAGATAATATGGAGCACTACAAATGAAAAGGCTAAATGAACCCAGGCTGTGACTTTATGTACTGTTATATCTCTTAACTAGGGAGGAATGCCTAATCAATTTCTATACTGATACCAGGTTTCATATGCAGAAGCTCCACGGAGATAAACATTTTTTGTATAATCTGCATGGTTCATGGATGAAATACTTATTTAAAACCTCGCATCTCAAATCCCAAATACATTGACTTGAAAATCAGATGTGTTGAAATCAGTGAGACTGAACCCCTTGGCAAGCCCATTTTAAAGCAGGATATTCATCAGGTGTTTCAGAGTGTCGAACGAACAACAGTCGTGTTTATTGCTGCTCAATTTCAGGGTCTCCCCCCCCACACTTCAATCAAAAGCTGCTGCTCATGAAGAATGGCACTGAGATTCTCTTCCCACCCCCCTCCAATGTAAAGACAGGCTTTTGAGTTTTTGTATATGAAATGTAAGCAACAGTTATGTAAAATGACTTTATTTGATATCCGGTTTCAAAGCAAAGTTTTGTTGCTGATACAAGGACACAACTACTTTGGAGCTTGCTCCTATCTTTTTGCTGCATCTTCAGTTATGTATTTAAAGCTCTGCAAAGAGGAAACAAGCTTTACTGCAAGCAGTCTTCATAGCTCAAAGGCCAGAAGGGTATCCGAAGGACCTCTGTAGCAACAAGGATACAAATACAGTTATTTCTTTCTGAAAGTAATATCTTGGAATTCTGTTATGTCTATGTGAGTCTCACAGCAATTATTATGATACTTATGCAGCCTGCTAAATGAAAGGGCACACTTAGGGCATCAGCTGATGATAGACCACTGCTGATTCTGTTATGCCTTTTGCTCCTTAAGCTTGGCTCAGCTCTGCTGCCTTGACTCTGAGGGGAGAACTGCATATGACAAGGAATAACGGGCTGCCACTGAAAATAGCAGTTCCATCTTGAATTGTCTTCCAGTTTGTTAATATAAAAATAAAAATATTGAATTATCTTCAAGTTTCTGAAAGGTTCTATCAAATTATTGATGCCCCAATGTCATTATAATGCACCAGCAGGGGTGGGATATTTTTATAATAATGGAATGGTATGAGATAATATGGACAAGGAAGGAAAAAATTAACAAAAGACTGCCCTTTTGGGGACCCATCCTATGTTCTTCATAATATGAAATTGTATGTGAAGTCTCGTCCTTCACCTATTTTCTTCATCCTATGTTCTTCATAATATGAAATTGTATGTGAAGTCTCGTCCTTCACCTATTTGTAATTAAGCTATTGATGTATCTAATTCTCAGTATGGCCCTATCTGTAGATACTTAAATCTGGAGACTGGAACCATGAACAGACAAGAAAGATCATTCTGAAAAAGGCCACAGCTTTGAAGAAAATTCTGAAATGTTAAAAAAGAAATACATTGTGTGTGCGTGCGGGGGGGGGTATTAAATGTCTTTAAAATAATAGAAGTGGAGCTTGTACCTTTAAGAAAGGAGATGTCAGTGGCAGTGTTCCTTCTAAGCTGAGTTAGCATGAGCTAGCTCACAGATTTTTAGCCTCCAGCTCACACATTTTTGTCTTAGCTCAGGAAGGATGACCCCAGAACACAATAATTTAAGCAGTAGCTCACAACTTTAATGCCAGTAGCTCACAACCCATAGCTTACAAAGTAGAATTTTTGCTCACAAAACTCTGCAGCTTAGAGGGAACATTGGTCAGTGGCTATTGTGGGAACTGTTAGACAACTACAACAATATTGCCAGCCTTCAAACCTTGGTTTCTGTCAGAGTTTATTTTCAGGGCTATTTTGACCTCCCAATCCACCCCCTACTCTCCTCCATCTTGCAACGGAGGGAGGACTTATTGGGGCCCAGAACAGCAGCAACAACTGGGTAACTTGCTCCCATTTAATCAATGCAACTCAAGTGTAATGGTTGCTACTGAAGAAGAAGATATTGGATTTATATCCCGCCCTCCACTCCGAAGAGTCTCAGAGCAGCTCACAATCTCCTTTACTTTCCTCCCCCACAACAGACACCCTGTGAGGTGGGAGGGGCTGGAGAGGGCTCTCACAGCAGCTGCCCTTTCAAGGACAACCTCTGCCAGGGCTGTGGCTGACCCAAGGCCATGCTAGCAGGTGCAAGTAGAGGAGTGGGGAATCAAACCCGGTTCTCCCAGATAAGAGTCCTCCCACTTAACCACTACACTAAACTGGCTCTCTACTGGCAGCTTGGAGGCTTAGTGTCAGCCTCCAAACAATTTGTGTGACTTGAAGACCAGCAGTGGCAACCACACAACTCACCTGAAAGTTCCTGGAATTGCAATTTATCTCCACATTGCAGAGATTAATTCCATTGGAGAAAATGGTCCCTCCCCTCACCAAATACTGCCATCTTCATATCTCCAGGAATTTCCCAGTCCAGACTTGACAACCCTATTGAGCAACTAGCTACTGCACAACTTTTGCAACTTGGCCAGACTTCTCCAAGGGAGAGGTTGTTGGGGGAGGGAGGGAAAGCCAGTGTGGTGTAGTGGTTAGAGTGTCAGACTAAGAGCTGAGTGACCCAGGTTCAAAACCCCACTCTGTTATGGAAGCTTGCTGGGTGACCTTTGCTAGTCACTCTCTGCCTAATCTACTTCGCACATTTGCTGTGAGGATAAAATGAAGGAGAGGAGAATTATATAAGCCACTTTGGGGGAAAGGTGTGGTATTAATGTAGTAAATAAATAATAAAGCTGAAGATGGGGGTAGGTTGGTCAGCGGGTGTGAAGGAAAGAAGAAAGTATGGAAAGGGGGAAGATATATGGGTTGCCGGGAGGAGGGAAAGAAGAAATAGTGTGTACACGGAGGCGTCACTAGGGTGGGTTGCACCCTGGGGTGTAACTGATTCAAGTCACCCCCCCCATTGGGCATCACCCCTTTTGGAGGGCTGCGTCACCCCCTCCGCACACAACCCCGCCCACTTCACATGGCCCCTCCCTCATCCACCCTCTGGTCACATGACCAGCCCCCCATAATCCAAGATACCAGTTTTGCAGCATTTAAGTTTCCCCCACTCACCCACACGCTTTTAGCTGAGCCGGCGGCAGCGCAGCCCCGGTTTCAGAATCCTGGCCAGCCCACACACAGCAGCAGCGTTCTAGTCCCAGGGCCAGCCCCTTCCTGTTGGGGGGGGTCATGGGTCAGTGCCTGGGACCAATGAGAATGCTCTGGGGGAGGGCTGATGGCCCCCTTGGCCCCGTCCTAGTGACGCCGCTGTGTGTACATAAGAAAATGTTGCCCTTTTTAAGAGTGTGTGGGTTTTTTGCTTGCATCCACTGAACCCTTCGCTCCTAGGTGAAATTCTCTCTCAGGAGTGTTAGCTTTAGTTACCTCACACTTGACGCCTTCTGTGACTCTATGGACAATGATGATGAGGGAGGGGATCAAGACCTGTGAAAAAGTAGTGAGGCAAGATAAGACTCATCACTCAGATATAGCTTTTCTTCCTAATCACATGACCAACCTCTCAGTCCGTTAAATTTTTCTATGATTCCTGGGGGATTTATTCTTGCTAACAGATAGCAAAATAAAGAAAGCTTCCTATCCTACAGTTAAAAAAATGGCTGCTTTATAGACATTTCTCGATGACCTGCAGCAATTCTTTTGGACATACGTGGGTCAGAATTCATTTGATCAGGTTGTTGCTCTGAGTTTGTCCATCTAATTTTCCTTAAGCTCTGCCTAATAAATAATACATATGGAATATAAGCACACTGGAAAAGGTCCAAAGTAACATCAGTGTAACTCAAGAGGAATGATTTGGCTCAGTGGTATAACATCTCCTTGGTACACAGAGGGTCCCAGGTTCAATCCTGGAATCTCCAGTTAAAGGATCTGGCAAAGGGTGATGTGAAAGACTTCTTCTTGAAACCATGGAGAACATCTGCCAGTCTCAGTAGACTATACAGACCTTAATGGACCAAAGGCAGCTATGTCATAGGTTCACATCTCTCAGTTGTTTGTAAGTCCCCTGAAATATCAGTGCAGAGGATGGTAAATGTTTTGCACTATGCAGGAGAGATAGGATGAAACAATGTCAGCCAATGTGTGTGGAGGCGGGGGGGCTGCAATGAGGAGAGGGAATGGGCAGGGATCATTCTTCTTTCTTCTTCTGTGAACATTAATTGTGCAATATTGCACTGTTCAGGGAAGGGGAGAGGAGGAAGGGTGCAGCTGACTGATTTCCTATCCTCATTGCTAGTTGTCATACTGCCCATAATATCAAAAATACAGTTCTCCTTTTGCTTAAAGGGTACCCAGTGAAGAACAGTTAGATTTCAGTTAATGTAGTTCAGATTATTTTAATATTCATTATGACTATAGAAAGGTATTCCCCCCCCCCATTACTTTTGGCTATATTCCCACTGGTACTATGTTGGTTCACTTCAGAAGGTCCATGGGGAGATGTCATGACATGGCACAAAAAAACTGGGGATCTGATAACGTACTTGTCATGCCTTGACTTCTGCACTTCTGCTAGGAATACACACATACATCAGAAACCACCTGCAACATATACAGAGGATCTTTTGCCCTCAAGTATGCCATACTATGAAGTGTTTAGAGATTTCTACTCTGGTATTATTTCTGTCTTTATGTTGTGTTGGAGCTCCTGCACAAATGTCTGTTCACTTTGAGGTTCTAGAATAAGAGAGCCAGTTTGGTGTAGTGGTTAAGTGTGCGGACTCTTATCTGGGAGAACCGCGTTTGATTCCCCACTCCTCCACTTGCACCTGCTGGCATGGCCTTGGGTCAGCCATAGCTCTGGCAGAGGTTGTCCTTGAAAGGGCAGCTGCTGTGAGAGTCCTCTCAACCCCACCCACCTCACAGGGTGTCTGTTGTCGGGGAGGGAGATAAAGGAGATTGTGAGTTGCTCTGAGACTCTTGAGTGGAGGGCGGAATATAAATCCAATGTCGTTTTCTTCTTCTTCTATTTGCCCAATATTTCTTCTCCTGAAAAGGGGGGAAGAGATTTGCACACAGTTGGGCTTCTCCTATATGGTACAACTTCTGTGTGAGGAATAGGTACACTACATCTCCGCTCTGCTTTGATCCCATATGATTTATTCATGTCTGTTTCCCTTTTCCTGTATCATTGGTGTAAATGTATATGTGACATGTTTTTCTTTCCTTCTTTTACTATATTTAGAAGCAACCATAAGCAGGTGCTTACACCCAGGAAGGTGCAGCCATAAGCACCTCCTTGACACAATTTTTCAGTCTTGCTCACAGAAATAGAAATTGACCAACAGGAGTTGCCAGCTGGAGTTTTTGGGGGTGGAGCATAAGGAAGGTGGTTTTGGGGAGAAGAGGGACTTCAAAGGGGTACAATGCCATAGAGTCCACTTTCAAAAGTGGTTGTTTTCTCCAGGTAACCTGATATATGTTGCCTGGAGATCAGTTGTAATTCTAGGAAATCTCCAGCCAGCCCTAGAGGTTGGTAATCCTAAAACCTGAATTTCAATCTTGCTTTCTTCCCCACTTGGTATTTGGTCTCTTTTTCCTACAGCTGGAGCAAGTTTAATTTTTGTTATAGTGGTTTTTAGACACTTCAGAAATAATTAGAAATTAATTACATTTTTTAAAAAAAAAATCAAGATGGATACAAAATATAGCAGTGATCTGTTAATCATTTTCAGTTTCTGAAAAGATTGAGTGGATCCTTCTGTTTTAAATTATTCACCCAGCACCTTCAATTTCCTGATAGCTTATAATCATGGCAAGAGCATTTTGTAAGCAAACTTAATTGCACTGCATCATAAAACAGCCATGGTGCAGCCCTCCAACCCCATTTACAATATGAAGGTTCAGTTCTGCTGAAAAAGAAAGCAGCTCTTCCTCACTGGCCTGCCTTAGCTCTCCCTCACAATTAAAAACAGCCTGCTTTCTCTGTTGTGTGTGTATGTGGTCCTTTTGAAGAGGAGGACTCCTAGAGTGCTTTCATATTAGTCCTTTCCCCCAACAGTATCCCCAACATTTACTTCATCTTTTGATTCCTAAAACCCCAGACAATGTGTCTCCCTGTTGCATTCCTAGGTTACTCCACTCCACCCTTGGTATTATCCTGATTTTTTTGAAGTGCTCATTTACAGCATGCAAAGAAGATGCTCTACCAGTGAGGTATGGCTACACCCTAGTTATGATGCTGTTGTCTCACCTGTCATGGGGATATGAACATATTATGGCTGGGGTGACTATGCAATCGTAATATATGGCTGCAAGCCATGCTATGGAAGCTAAGTAGGTCTGAATTTGCATGGGAAATTGGGAACCTATGGGAAGTCTCCACGTGCAACATCTTCAGTGTCAAGATAGTCAGAATATTATGTAATTAGACAATTAATAAATAATCCCATCTGGTTCTGTAGAATAATTGTGTCAGACAAACTGCCATTGTGCTGAAGAGCACGTTGGGATCCAATCAATTCAGTTTGATGTCCAGGGGAAAGGAATCTAAAAAGTGAGCATGAAAGGACAGTAGATAGCTGAGGACGAAACTAGATGTTACTGAGTCCATTGGTCCAGCCTGTGAATGACAGTGCCATTTTAAAGAAGAATCCTTCCATTTAAAAATGTCATATGGGCCCACAGCATGTCGGGGCCAGGTGATGTTGTTTCTTCCTGTGTGGCCTTTTCAGGTGCTGTAACAGCCCACCCCCATAGCTGTTTTGGCACTTGAAAATGCACAGGGGAAGGGAAACAAGACTACCTGGTCCTGCTGTGCCATAGGCTCATTCTTTCCTCAAGGCATTTTTAAATGGCCAATTTTTTCCCTCCAAAATGGCATCTAAGGGGGAAGATTTAAGACCTATAAATTAGGGATATTGTGGAAATAATCCCATAAAAGAAATTATGCTATTTGGTTGGAGGTTGTGTATAAGTCTTATCTGCCTACCCATCTGTTATCTTATAGTTAGATTGCAAATCTAAGAACATTTTTTTTGGAGGGGGGGAGGTCAGCATAACTGAATAAAGTGTGACTTACTTCTGAGTAGACCATCTTAGAATTGCTTAGTTACAGACTACAGCTTCTCTTTTCATTGATACCCAGTTGACTCCCTTTGCTGGGAGGTAAAGGAACTTCTAGCCTTGAGTGAAGATTGGGGGAGGGACAGTGGCTCAGTGGTAGAGCATCCACTTGGTAAGCAGAAGGTTCCAGGTTCAATCCCCAGCATCTCCAACTAAAAAGGGTCCAGGCAAGTAGGCGTGAAAAACCTCAGCTTGAGATCCTGGACAGTCGCTGCCAGTCTGAGTTGACAATACTGACTTTGATGAACCGAGGGTCTGATTCAATATAAGGCAGCTTCATATGTTCATATGAAGGAGAGAACTTTCAGCGAGGGCAAAGTAAAGCCACAGTTTGGATCCTAAACACTGCATGCAAAGTATGCTTGAGGAAAGTAACTTCCCTTTCTCCCACCTCTCACTACATTCTGCCCCCCCTTCTTTTCTGCAAACAGAAACTCCATTCAGTTGGAAAAACTGCTGTTTCACTAATAGACTGACAGCTCAGAGTCCAAGCTCAGGTGGGTTAAAGTCACACAAGTATATGAAACTGCCTTATGTGAGTCAGACCATTGGACTATAAAGGTTAATACTGGAGGCAGCAGCTCTCCAAGGTCCAGGGAGATGTTTTTGATGTTATCTCCTACCTGATCCTTTAACTAGAAATGCCAGCAATTGAATCTGGAACTATCTTCATACAAGCCAGGTACTCTGTCACAAAGTTACAGCCCCACAGTGTCTGAAGAAAGGAATCTGAAGTGAGTGTCATAATGAGGGTGATTTCGTTTACTTGCCCTGATGGGAAAGACTGGAAATCAGTCAAGTAGTGACACTGTGGAAAGATTCTCAACAATTGGCATTGGGACTTGATAATCTAATGTTAGAAGGAGAGCCTGTTGATTTTTCAACAAGGAAATGCTATTCTGGTTTATTTTATGTGATTTGCCATTTAGATTTTCTTTTAACTATTTTGAGCAGATTAAAAGATAGAATAGGAAGCTGTTAAAGAATGGAAACAATGCTTAGTCGGTGTGCCTTTGCCCTTTCCATTGTGTCAGGCAGAATACTTGACAAAAATGCTATCCTACTCAGAGTTTTTCAATCTAATCCCATTAAAATTAATGAGCATAGGCTGGAATAACTCAGTGTAGGATTTCACTGTGGTAGGGCATAACTCCTTCTGCAGGTTTGGCCCCAAGTTATGTGGATTTTAGCTGACACTTTAAAATTAGTTGACCTGGTTTAATGTACTTCTATTGTGTTGATGCTAGAAAGGCCTCCTGTAAACAGGACTGAATGCAGAACTATGACTGTCCACCTCTCCCTGCTTACCACTTTACATGCAAAAGCAAGCATGAAAAATGCTGTAGCAAAATAAAGCTCTGGGTGTACTAGAAGGAGGGAGAAAAGTGAAAATGTTGTTGGATACTTGTTGGAGATACTTTAAATCCACCCATCAAAAGTCTCATGGGTCAAGTCCAAAAGTTCTGTAGCTTCTTTGGCAAGGCCATAGAACATTGTGGATTTTACAATAGAACAGAAACAGAAGCTTTGATGCTAGGAAATGCTGAATGCATGTGGTAAGCAGTGCTGTTTTGGAAAAAAATGAGTTGTATAATTGCACATAAAAGTACAAACAGAAGTCTTATGAAATTCAATATACTGCTTTAATGCATTTAATCTCCAGATCACACATAAGGGTGAATACTACTTCATCATCTATCTAGCTCTTTTCAGGACTCAAAAGCATGTTTTTGTTATGCAAGAGAAGCACTGGACATGATCCATCAGTTTCTGCAAGATCTCTTGCTGTTATGTGGAACCACAGACCTACTTCCAACTCCCTACGGTAGAGCCACCCCCACTGCCCCTCCTCAGTTCTATCCTGCTCTTCTCATCATGCTTGGAAAACCTAGCAGTTGCATGCTCTTTTTCATTATGAAAACCTAAGCAGGAAAATATATAGTTCTCTTTAATCCATTGCTTGCCTGGTTCAAGATTATTTTTATTGTCTTATCTATTTTTATGCCAAGTCAAAAAATTGTTTTAATGTGGAAAGGTTTGTTTTCCCCATGCAATAGTATGATACTGTCATAGAATTAGAGGTTTCCCAGCCCCTTAATGTGTTCCCCAGCAAATACATAAATATTTTGTAATAAACATTAAAACCCACCTCCTCACCTGTTGCATTACTGCTTATGTGCTCCTAAGGGCATTTTTCTGGGAGCAATTTTTTTAGCAGGCCTACTTTGGATTCCTCCCAACTAGGTTGCTAGGTTTGTGTTGGAAAATACCTGGAGACTTTGGGGGTAGATCCAGGAGAGGGTGGGGTTTGGGGAGGGGTCTCAGCATTGTACAGTACCATAGAACCCACTCATCAAAGCAGGTGAGCTGATCTCTGCTAGCTGGAGATCACTTGTAAAAGCAGGAGATCTCCAGGCCCCACCTGGAAGATGGCAACACTATGTCCTGACATGTGTGAGAAATTTTCCAAGCATAACTCAAAGAAGTCCTTTTAACTCCCCTCCTATCCCACCGCGCAAATGGTGCTCAGCTATTACCAACAACATCCCAGGAGCTTTCCAGCATAACAACAAAACAGAAACAACAACAAACCTACTTATACAAGGGAGGCAGAGGTATTGTAGCAGAGGGTCAAGAATAGTGTGCACTGCATGTGAAAGGCCCCATGTTCAGTCTCTTGCATCTCTAGTTAAAACAATGCCATAGTAGAGCTGGAATAAAACCTCAGTCTGGTGCCTAGGGAAATGCTGCCAATCTGAGTAAACATTGTGATAGATAGACGGATGGTCTGGCTGTGTGAGGCAGCTTCATATTTCCATATGTTCTAATTCTTTGAAGTAGTGGCCCACACCAACCACATGGAATGTTTCATTTCTTTGAGAAGGACTTTGGCTCAGTGGTAGAGCATTTGATTTGCATGCAGAAGCTCCCAAGTTCAGTAGCCATCATCTCACTTTAAAAGAAATCAGGGAGCAGATCTGTGAGGCTAGAAAGCAATCCTGTGCATGTCTAGTGAGAAGTAAGCTTTACTATGCAATGGGGCATACTCCCAGGTAAGTGTGTATAGGATTGCAGTGTAAGGGGATCTGCCTGTTAGTAAAGACTGGACAAAATGAGCTAATGAGGCTACTGAGTAGGAAACAGGTTCATTATGCTCTCACCAAGATTTATCTTCTTATGACTTGGTAATTTGAATTGGGAGAAAAAAAGATTCCTAGTAAAACAGCTAGTTTTCCACAATCTGTAGAAATGAGTATCTCTTCAAGATCTGTCTTAGGATGCGTGCTTTTTAATATCTCTGTAAATGATTCTGAGTCATGAGTGAACAGTAGCAAAATTAGATTTGAGGATGGCACTAGATTTTTGTGTTTCTTTTGTTAGCCCTTGTGATCATCCAGGGGAATTAGTGGATTCAAAAGAAAGTACTTTGAGTATAATTATATGGACTTTCTGACTACAAGAGGCAGTGATGGCTACTGGTTAAGATGGTGAAGAGGAAGGATTAGCCAGTTTCCTGGAAAATAGGTTTCTTGGGGGATGAACAACAATGTTATCTTCATTGTATCTTTTTTTGGACAATATGGAAGCATCCAGAGGATTACTGTTAAAAACAAACTCTCTTTTCCTTGTTCTGTTTTGTATTCCACCCTTCCTCCAAGGAACTCAAGGTAGCATGCTTCTTTTTTTCTAATGTTATTCTCATAACAACCCTTTGAAGGAAAACAGCTGGGAAAATGAAATTTGTGGCTGAGTTGGGATTTGAATTTAGATCATCCAAATCCTACTATTATGCCATACTTGTTGGACCCTTGATCTGATTAAATAGAGGTGTTACAGTTTTTATGGATCTTTTAGACATCCAGTTTCAGTTATCATATATTTGCAGTTGTACTTGCAAATGAATTTGAGACACCAGACTAGAGCATTTTAGAAGCCCTGGCGTCTAGATCTCAAGAGACTGAGGGCGGACTAGACTGACAGCTTTTAAATAACTGGATCCGGGTTCCCTGTGCCATGCAGCAGTGTTGAGGAATGGCTGTTTTAAAATAAAGGAGAGCCCATTAGGGCTACAAATACCACCACTAGAGGAGTAAGGGCTTCTATCCACTCAAGCTGTTGTTCTGTACCAAAACAGCACTGGCAGGGAATCATTTCCTCATTTTTGCTCTTTCACATGTATAGAATGCTTCACATGGAGCATAAAAAATGGGGAAATCACCCTTTCCAGGGCTAATTTGGTGTGGAAAAATAACAAAGGTGGGGGGGGGCAGGAACCCTTCCTTCCCTTGCAGTCGCATTTGCAACTCAAATGGGCTCTCTTTTGAGGTTGCCAGATCCAGGCTGGGAGACTTTTGGAGATTTGGGGATGGAGCCTGGGAAGGACAGGACCCTAGTGGGGTACAATGCCATAGAATCCACCCTCCAAAGCACCCATTTTTTTCCAGGAGAACTGGAGTCTGGAGATGGAGTCATGATCTGGAGATGAGCTGATCTCTGTAGTCTGAAGATTAGATGTAATTCCAGGGGATCCCCAGGTCCCACCTGGAGGCTGGCATCCTAGTTTAACAGCTATTCCCCACTGCTGCTGTGTGGCTGTGGGGGATCTGAACATCTGCTTTGAGCTTAAGTAGTATAATCTTTTGCTCCACAAATCAGAATAGAATAAATATTCTCCCAGAAGAAGCAAGTCATTTTTTTAAAAAAATATATATAATTCTTGGTTGTATTTCTGCCAGGAAGTAGAAGTTGGGTGAGAAGTCTGGTTCTGTCCAAGAAGCACCTGAGACTCCTTTAATTGTCATGCTTCTCAGAAAACTTCTTTCATTTTACCCCTGCAGCTATGGATTCAGTTCTGGCCTATTCTGAATATGTTTCACGTACTAGTTAAATGAAGCCTTTGTAAGCATTCTGTTATTGGAATTCTGTAAAAATGCATTTTATTTCCTTCCTTCCTTTGTAGTTGGTTAGAGAGAAGGGGGGGGGCAGGGAGAGGCAGCTTGTAGTCTCCTGGGATAGTGCTTCAAGTGCTACCTGAGATGTTAATATATCTTTTTCATGTGCAGAGGTCTCTATTTTCCTTGAATTTACAGGTTGTAATGTGGCAGGCTGGTGTTTTATCTTATAAAGTTAGTTTAGTGGGGGTTGTGGCCTCTGAAATGTACAGAATACAGGTAATGAAGGAAAGCACCTTCTTTCTTTTCTTCTATTCTTCTCTGTTTGGACTCACACTGAATAGGTTTGTGAATGGAGATTTTTACTGGACAGAGCAGCCTGCATAGCCTGGCTTAATCCAAGCTTGTTAGAGCTGAAGAAGCTAAGCAACATCAGCCACAGTTAGCTCTTGGATAGGGGACCACCAAGGAAAATGGAAGTTCTTTTGTAGAGGACCATAATGGCAAACTTCCTCTGATCCTTTCTTGTCTGGAATGCCCTAGGAACAATGAGGTCATTATGAGTCAGTTGTGATTCATGAGTATATTCTTCTTGTTGGAGGAGCAAACTGCCTCACTATAAAGACCTGAAGGTATCTCTCACCCAATTTCTGTTACTGCATTCTTTCTTTAGAAGTACTTTGGATTCTGAGGATGGCTCTAGACTTTGCAGACAATATCAGGAGTGGTACTGGGATAGAATGCAGTTTTACAGGTTCTGTTGTGTTCAAAGGTAGATTATGCTGAGTTTTAGAAAGTATGGAAGAATGATGCCCCTTTTTTCCAATGCAGACATTATGGGAGAAACTCTACTCTTATATATTATGCCAGCCCATGAACTAAACACATAAACATATACTTTGAGCTCAGTATCTAATTAGCCATGCCATATTTAGTAGTGTTCTTCTAAACTCATTTTCAGTTGACTTAAGAAATAAGAAAGAAAAGTACCCCTTCAGTTCCATTGGGTTACAATAAACACATCTCTGGCTATGATGAGATTTAAAAAGGCAACCACAATAAATTAATGTATTTCATTTCACTTCATTTGTTGGATTTCTATCCTGTCCTCCCCGCAAGCAGGCTCAGGATATTTTATCCCTCTGTTCTTTCACATCCAGGACTCAAAATGACTTACAAGATGAAATTAACATTACACAGTTTACAAAAACACATATACTCAAATAGACACCAGTACAAGCTTCAAGAAAGAAACCAACATTCATTCCTTTCCCTCCCGTCCTGGTGCCTGCTCAAACCTTAAATTACCTGCAAAAAAGAAGGTCTGAATGCTTCACCCAGGCCACAATCAGCTATTTCATGTTTTCAATTTCTTCTCCTCCTAAATATACTTAAAATAATGGTTGGTAGCAAATCAACTGCAAGTGGTACTCCAGTCATATAATAGAATTTCCCCATCTGCTCTTGTAACCCTTGGTACTCCCTAAAACACTCTCCTCAGTTCTTGGGCATGACAGTAGAGAACTGCTTTTAAGGAAGGACTCCCCCCCCCAACCCTCCCTCCCATGCCCTCCCTGGAAGTGAATCTTGGACACAACCACTGTTTTCACAATTAAAGCTTGACCATATTCAAAACCAGGACTTTTTCATCTGGCCATGAATTTTTATTTCTCTTTTCAGCAACTTGAACTGACACTCTTGGTCCCTTGTCCTTCCAGAAAGTATGAGGGACATACTGTAATTAATAGCACATGAAGCAAAGCCAAATTTTAGGTAATTAATTGAAAAAAAATTGGCATCAGTATTCCGTGATTGCAATGGCTATCTAGTTTTAGATTTGTTCATAACTCAGTTAACCTTATAGGTCAGAAATTGTGGCTGGAATGTATAATTCTTAATGTATAATTTAGGATGTCCTGGGGAGTGTTACAAATTTTTGCTAGATTGGGATAAAATAGTGATTAACCTAGTCTGATTCTACCAATTCCAGCCACAATAAATAAATAAATACACACATAAATGCTCAGCTTCTTTTCAGAAAAATGGCAGCTGTATTGAAATATAAAATATTTTCCCCTACAAGATTCATTATTCATAGTATGGCATATCATCTCAGATGACTCATTTAAAACAATGTCCCTTTTTTGTTATCTGATCTCAGCTCTTTTATTTCAGCTTTATTGGATTGGAATGTGCATTTTGGTCCACACATTTACTCTTTTCTGCCCTCTAATGGCATTGTATTGCAAATCCAAGCAACTGATGCATTGTAGCAGGGAATTTTGTGATGAAAAATGTGAAGAGCAAACTCAATTTTTGTTTTGTGCATGAAACCACACTTTGCTAGGCACTAAAAGATAGACACAAGCTCTGATTTATAAAAGGCTGCACTGATTTGATATTTATTTTAAATCCTCTTGCTCTACTGCTCTTAATCCAAATTTGGACAAGAGACAGTGGAGAGTCGAGAAGGAAGAGAGAGATGGTGGTACCAAGGGACCTACATAAACACATGCCACATGTACATAAACACATGCAATTACATGTATTACCTGTGAAAGAACACTAAACCCAAAAGCTTCCTTTATGAAAGAAGGATGAATTTGATGCATCCTGGATTGTATTATTCTGTATATTTGAATTACTGAATTTGTCTGTTTATGACCTATTGTTCTGTGAGCATAAAGTATAGACTAAAGGAAAGAAGAGCATTCATGATGTGAAAAAAAATGGATGGAAAAGTACTGTCATCTGAACTGTGGCCTAGATCCAACCAATTGCCTCCTCCTCCTTCTTCTTCCTGAATTTCTGCTTCCTCTCTATGACATGCATTAGATTTGGAAAGTACGGTACATCTTGCCACATGGGAGACTGCTTGAAAATCTACTGCAGTGGAGCAGCTTACATGAAAGCCATTTGTAGGAACTGGCTTCTGACCCCCTCACCCCCTGCCATGATTCCAGTAATTTCAACCAAGCCAATCCAAATAGAAGAAAACAAAAGCAGTTGGGATAGTATGGTTAAGACTGCAGGAAGCACTGTGTGGGAGAAGAGGAGCTGCTTTACAGAAATAGCTTACCACACAGTATTACCTCCACCCAGTTGTCTTTCCAGCAACAATCCATATGGCAGATGGGAAGTTTGAATGGAGTCTGCCATCTATGGCATCAGGCTGTTTCAGACTACATTTGCACATATATCCTAATGGCCGGTATAGGGAAAATAATGTAATGCCAGAAGAAGAATTCTGCTACCTCCACAAGCAAACAGTTGGTTCGGTCAAAGGTGTCATTTTGTGTCTCAGATTTCTATAGTCAAATCTCTCTCTCGCTCTCTGTGGTATTATACTACCTGCAGGAACATTCATGAACACATTGCCCTGAGAAGCTGACACTAATGATTCACATATAATTATTCCAAATTTCCACTGAAAGGTATTGCTCAATTATTCTTATTGCATGGTGAATATGACTGCTTCCATTGAAGACAGCTGTCATGGGTGGCTATAGGAAAATTCTGTTCTCTGGATGAGTGCTGTTCCACACATGTTATGTCACCAGTTGAGGCTGAAGCTAACATGGTGTACATGTATGCCAGAACTCAACCCCAGAGAAAGCAAAAGAGAATGATCCCAGAATAGTGCCTTCTTAACTTCTTGTTGAAAGCCCTATGGTAGGTTTCTTCTTTAGCCTGTGTGTTTGGGGTGGGTCCAGTTGAATGTCTCACTTAAGATTCTCTGCTTCCAGTCTGCATGTCTTCCTTTTGCATGGTTTCTTTGATGCATTGGTTGATTTGGACTTGACTCTAGACTAATGTTTTAGTCTGTCTTATCCACTGGTTAATTTTGTAACTGTGAGTTTTGCACTCACTCCTGTTGCTACTAATTACAGATTTCAGTATCAAAGCAACATCTAAGACTGCCCAGTGGTAAATTACAGAAATTGGTTGGAAAACTAAGTAATTAATAAAAAGAATTATAACAAATTAGGCCAGCAATTCATATCAACCAATAATAGAACCAGTGTGTGATGCTTTAGTGAAAATTAGCAATAAACATGTGCACAATTTAGCAAATAACTTTCAAGTTGCATTTATTTAATCCACTATGGTGGATTATTTGCACAATTTATCAAATAACTTTCAAGTTTCATTTATTTAACCCACTATGTTGCTTGTTGCATTATTATCCTTTGAAACATTCTGTAATAAAATTAGTTCCACACATAAACTATATTTTGAATTGTTTTTTAAAAATCAGTTTATTCATTTTAAGCCAGTTCATTGTTATCTTAATAGCATCCAGTTTCTTTGTATACAACAACAGGTAAATCCCAGCCTTTGTTTATTCAGTAGTTTCTTTCTAAGTAGAGTATCCCAAGACATATAGATATCTCTGGCTGCCCAAGCATCTTTAATGTTACCATCATAGAAGCTATATCTCAGGGGTGGGGAACCTTTTTTCTGCCAAGGGCCATATGGATATTTATAACATCATTCGTGGGCCATAAAAATTATCAACTTAAAAAACAGTGCTCCACGAAGGGAGAATGATTCAGGCCAGCAAAATTAATGCAAATATTTGTTTTCCTATTTGAAGTCATGTGGGGAGAGTCTAATCTGGCACACACACACACCCAACCCGCCGCCCTAGGCAAATGCAGAAAATGCAGAAAAGGGAGCCACGAGCCGACCCAACTATCGCGTCTCGGGCACAGTTTTGGGCAGCGAGCCAATCCTATGATTGCGTCTCGGCCAGAAAAGGGAGCCACGAGCCGACCCAACGATCGCGTCTCGGGCGAAATTTTAGGCAACGAGCCGACCCAACGATCGCGTCTCGGCCAGAAAAGGGAGCCACGAGCCGACCCAACGATCGCGTCTCGGGCGAAAGGGAGCCACGAGCCGACCCAACGGTCGCGTCTTCGGGCAAAAGGGAGCCACGAGCCGACCCAACGATCGCGTCTCGGGCAAACAAAATAAAAAGTTGCCCAGCAGTCAGATTGCAGCGGTCCTACGACCCACCTGCCTTCTTGACTGTCGGGTGCCTTAGACTAGCCTTGGCCTAGACTCGTGTAAGGACTTGGGTGTGTGTGTGCAAGTGTCTGAGTGTGTATGTAGTGTGTGTGCACTACGCTCTAAAGAAAAGGGAGAAGGGAAGGGTGCTCTATCCAGATCTTAACAGCTCTGACCTATCCTGACATTCCCTCCCACGATAGACGCGTTTAGAAAGGCCTCGGGACGGCGGCCAGGCTTCACGGGACTTCCCCCTTGCGTTCTATCGGGCTCAGTCCTCTTTCGAGGGGTCTGGCCTCCTAGGGGCGGCTGAGAAGTCCAACGCTGAATGATAGAAATGGGAGTAGCCCAACCCACAATTATATAGAGATGCTCGCTAGAGCCGTTCACACAGAACTCATTCACTCAATCACTCACACAATAGCCTCCCTAGCAAGACTGTTTGAACGGTGCAACCCTACGTCTGTCTGTATGAAGACACGCGTGTCGACTCGCGTGTGTTCCTACAAACAGGATAATGCCCAAGCTTTCTCCACCAATTTCTGTTAGGGAAACTGCTCTCAAAATGAGATTGGGGAATTAGATTGAGAGACAGTTAGCCCCAAAAAGGAATCTTTGTTATCTGTGTATACGAGGCTCAACCGCTCAGAGAGTCAATGCTCAATAAAAAGACTCTAATTTAATAAAAATCAATTGTAATTTATTTAGAATAATATTTCTTTCATACAAGGTAAAAATACAAAACACTCACACATTCACACATGTCTAGGAAATATAGATAGATCAATAGGGGAACATATATGGATAAACAGACAGGGTAATATTTACCATCGTAGTCTTCCAGGAAGGTTTCCAATGGCGACTTAAGAGGACAGGGGAAATGGACCCAACACTGTGGCCAGAATTGGGGATGGATCTAGACAGCGGGTAATAGGGGTTGCTGAATAGAAAGCACACATGAGTGGAGTTGGGTCAGAGGTTAAATAGGCTTCCTCAGACCCTTAGGGACTGGGAGGTCCAAGGGAGGAGAGATGGGAGGTTCAAGAAGGCTGGACATTCCTTACTGACACCTAATTGGATGCCTGCTTTGGCCAATGAACTTCACCTTAGTCCAGTGAACCTGGAAATTTCCAAGCTGCAATGTTGCCTGGGTTGGCCCCAAGGTATTAGACTGGGGTAAGAATGGGAATGACTGGATACTTAAGTTTAAATGGGATTAACTAGGAGGGTGACAATAGGTAATCAAATGCTGGCCTAGGTACCACCCAAGTTAGACAAAAGACTTGATGACGACAGGAGATGTCCTACCTCTTATCTCATCTTCTGCTGGGCAAGATTTATTGTTCTGGTATTGCTGAGCAATTAGGATCAACAGTGGAGCTATTAATCCATTCTTGAGGTAAATGGGTTGCTTGCAGGCTCAGGGTGTGTACGTGTGACTTTCCCACTAAGAAGGAATGAGTTCAGCCTGGCAGGGTAAGCTTGGGTCAGGAAAGCAAGCTGGATTCTGCTGTTGTTAGCTCTAGGTCCATGGAGCCAGGCTGGAAACATGGTGGCTTCTTTCACTGCAGTGGCCAAGACTGGGCACACAAGGAGCAGCTGGAGCATGTCTGTATTTCTGGCTCACACCCTTCAGAGATGTAGAATGCAAAGCTGCCACATAAGCCTTAGAAAGTGTAAGCAAAGTCCACTTCTTAGAGCAGATGTGTGAGAGTCAAATCTCCAGGCACCCTGGCAACCACACTGGCGATCACGATGTCCACATGCATGAAAAGTAGGGGGCTTTTCCTCACAGTTCCCCCCCTCAAGACCTATGTCACCATCTGGTGGCGAGGTCTTGCAATAACACAATGTCCATATCTGTAGTTGACAGGCGGCGAGTCCACGTAGCTTCAATTGTCTACCGGGGTGTACCGTCTATCTAAAAAGGTTGGAGCCACTATCTCAACTACTCAAAAATTAATTTGGAAAAATATTCCAATAGGCCAAAGGTTCCTTCCTTTGAATACTACGATGCAGGGATAACAGGCATTGGCAACGTTGTAGGGCATACAGTATTAAAACACAGGGTTACAATCATTGAAATAAAAGTTGAGTTCATAAAATCATTACTGCCATTTAAACCAGATAAATAACAAGAATTGATCTATAAATCACACACAATCATGACAATAATTGATTAGGAAAACACACAGGTACATTAGAGTTCATGGTTACAAGTGAATCCATATCTTAATCTTGAGTCTTCTTTTCTTCTTCTCCCCCCCTTGATAAGCTTCTTATACTGGGGTTTGAAGAGGATCTTCTTCCATGTACCTATTGGGTATGTGAAAGCCCTAGTGGAGGGTGAACTAAAGAGTCTTCCCACCCCCCCTAGCACCCAGCGAACTCTGTCTTTTTTGTTGCTAAAAGGGAATTCTTCCTGTAACCCAGCATGGACTTGGCAATGGTGCTTTTATGCCAAAAAGGAACCAAAAACATTCACACATGACAACATGGGGGATGATTCTGTACCAGAGTAGGGAGCAGTGAAAGCAGATCAAAAATGCATACATTCAACCATGAAGAAAGGAGTCTTAAAAAGCTATTAGTGAAGTGTCCTCCTGTCCAGAGTGTGGTGACCAGTGAGCTTTTACGTCACAAGCTTACATATGTCATGTTAGGGGCCTGCATTGGGCAGGTTTGCCCATTACACTAAGCATTCAGGACTTTTAGGAGGCCTTTTCCTTGTCAAGGAAGGAAAGTAACATACACAATTCAGAAAACACAACCCCAAAATATACTTTGTTGCAACATAAAACTTAAAATAAAACATTGTGCACAATCCAGGAAAATGACCATAGTTTGGGGCGTCCCCCATATGACGAAAATAGTTCCATAAAGAAGAGACAAAAGAAAACCTTTGCTATAGCTTTGGAATATAATGAATTGTCAAAACAATATAAAAACTTCAAAAACAAAAACTGAGGCCTCAATAGAAAAATGCTAGCTAGCTTTATATGAGAGGGATCATACCTAAAATGACAGGTGAACTAGAGCAGAGAAATTAAAAACCTGGACATAAGTGAGCTGATCAGGTCCCACTACATCCAGTTTTTCTCTGGGCTAGTTCAGCTGAAACGATCTTGGTATGGGGGTCTCACATGTGAGCATAGATTTCAACAAAAACTTAACAAAACAAGAATTCTGAAAAGCAACATAATGGTTACACATACATAAAACAATTCTTAACAGGACTATCAACAATTAGAACTACTGAGCATGCATTAGACTTGATTTGCAGGTCCAGATTCCCTGCACATCTATATTGAAAGGAAAGATGAGCAAACTTAACAAAACAGTTACAACATCCTAGAGATCAAATTATGGTTAATTCACCTTGACAAACACATTAAGCAATTCATAAAAAGAGAAAAGATGGGGCAAGGCATCTGTGGTACCAAGAGAAAAATGCTGAGTTGTTGCAAGGACAAGTCAAAAGAAAGACTTGAGGCATGAAAGCATATCCCTTTAAGAAGAAACCCTTTATGGAGTAAAAGGCAAAACTAAGATGATGGCACAATGCTCCAGGTTTAAGGCTTGTGCCAGAGAACGATTTTCCTCTGTGCATACACAGAGTGCAAAGAATGTGTTGCTGGAAGGCAACATGCTGTCAGAAATACCAAGTAGACCAAAATTTGAGCATAATACAACAAGACTTAATTTGGAAAACCTTGATAGGCTCAGCCAACTGGTTATAGATGCAAAAATAACACAAAAGGACATTTAGTAGCAAGAAGAAAATCATGATTAGAAATAAACTCTGAGGAATCTACGTTAAGAATCTAACAGGTTATTGCTCATTTCCTTGAGAACATGGGAAAATAGAAAAGGGTTTTCACTCAGAAAAAGTCTAGCTCTAACAAGATATATATATTATAGGTGGAGGCAGAACCATCCATTGGTCATTATATTGCTTAAGACCAAACAAAGATACTGAGCCCACAAGTTGGGGCCTCTTAAGAACATGTGGATACCTCTTTCCACAGGCAGACTGGATTAAACTAAAATTAAAACTCAAGCTTCACCAAATAGCTAAAAGGGAAGATTGATGATGCAAATGGCATTCAGAGAGAAAATGAAGATATCAATAGTTGAAGTACATTTGAGGAATCCAAATTTCTAATGGAGACCAAAAACCTTCAGGAATTCTGTCAAAACAAGAGTATTAATTCTTGAGGCTTGAGAGAGAAAAAGCACAGGGAGAGGGTAATTTTACCCCAAGGAAGTGTACAGATGTCCTATACTTCTTGTAGGAACCAAAATTTGTGAGATAAAATTTTCTTAGCTCTACTGTTTAGCAGAGGGCCTATAGATTGCAAAGCACTTTCCTTTTACTACAAAGCACTGAGAATGCCCAATAGACTTTGAGGAGCAATTTCCTAAAAGTGCTTCCCTTAAAATTAAAGCTACAAAATCTGAGTATAGGAGAGATTGGTACCAGTCACTAGAAAAATATTTTTAAGACTTAAAAGGTGCAGCAAAAATAAATAACAGAAAGAAAGCTTCTATTCTAGGAGAACTCTTAGTATTAGGGCAGTTTACAGGCAGGGGATTTTCTCTAGCAGAGAAGGATTGGCTGTAAGTAGAGCTGTGGGATGCCAGCTCCAGGCTGGAGATTCCTGAAATTTGGGTCAAATTTGGAAATCACAAGGCATGCAGTCCATTTCCTTGGACACTTATTTCCTCCAGAGGCTTAGCCTCAATGTACTGGGGGAAAGGCTATGATTTTGGGAGAGACCTCCAGGTCCCACCTGGAGCCTGGCAACCTTACAAAAACACAGTAGTATGCACATCTTCCACCCAGGTATTTCTCTGGCTGGGAAGAGGCTGTCTCTGTGAGAGACTGCAATATTAAAAAAAAAAAGGTTTTGTAATGAAAAACTTTTGAAATTATATCTTTTTAGACCCAAAATCAGGAGATGAGAATTCAAAACAGCACAAAATATTTCAACTGTATTTCCACCCCCCCTAGATGAAGAAGGTGGGGAGGGTTTTAACAGACAAACCAAAATTCCTTCCCTCTTGGATAGTGAGGGCTTAGCTTTAACAAAAGGCTAAAACAGACACAATGGATTTGGCCAGTACTCTCTTATCTGACACTGATAAGTTTTTACAAAGAAAGGTGGAGGAGGAAAATAATGAGCTTTCTGCCTGGGTGGGGCTCAAAATTGTAACTCTTTTCCAGTTTCTTTAACTCAAGCTGAATTTGGCTGAGTTTATTTCAAGAGGGTCTGCATGAGATTTGCCAATCAGTACTACATTAGTTGTTGCTGCTCCTGCAGCTGGAGGTTCTACTTTCTGTACTTTCAAATTTAAATGACAGACTTGCCCATTTGAGGTTAGCTGTCTTGTGTTGCTGTGACCTTTGAGAAGGAGAGGCAACACCTCTTATAAGACAATGAGGCTCTCTCTCTCAAAGACACTGAGTTGCTTGTACCTTAGGGAGACCTGAGATAAACAAAAAAAATTTACTGTCTCAGGGCAATGCATTTAAAATTCTATTCCTTTGCCTTAGTTACTTATCAAATCTTTACTGCTATAGATTTCCATTGAGCAAGAGGGAGAACTATTAGCATTTTTTTTTTCCTGATGGCAGGAGTGCTGAGCATTTGCAATACTTTAGCCAGCTCTATTTGGGTTAATCTGCAGGCACTCTGTACAAGCTCAGAGGCTATACCATTTAAAATTCATAGAACTGAGGCAATAAATATTTTCTGACTTTATAAGCAAGAGAGAGAAAGATGAACTTGTGAGTTTGACAGAATTTCATTCAGCCCATTTGAAAGTTAAAACAGTTTCTTACATTTTGCTCTGAAAGCTTTGAATCAACAAAAACTAGTTCAGTCTCTCTTTCTCAGGTACTTGATGCTGGCATTTTTTTAAAGGGTTAAACTAAATACATACTACATCAAGCTCCCATTACCCTGCAGAGAAAAACTAACTCTGCAGGCTGGAACCTTTGCTGGGATTCCAGGAGATCTCCAGGCCTCACCTGGAGAAATGGCCTGGTCTAATTGTAGTCCAAGTCATTGCTTGTATGTTTTCTTATTTAGTCAAGGGAAAAGGCGCCCTTGTTACCTTTAAACCTAATAAAGCCAGATCTCTCTGTTTTAAGAGACATTCAAATCTAGATGTTAGATTTTCCTTTGGGTGGGGGGGGAGGTTCAGAGACAAAGGAACCTTGCCTGCCCATGTGGGACTACCATTCTCTGAAGTTCCACAGAATTCTGGCTTTCAAATTCCCCAAATGGGATGAGCTAAAGACAGAAAATTTCTGGCGTAAAGGGCTGAGGCTTGCTCATGTAGGAGTGTCTGGAGCAAGTCCTTGCAAAAAGGAATACCTTGTGCCATGATTGTGGAACTCTGCATAGGCTCAGAGACCACATTTCCTTCATGATTCTGGGGTAAGAGAACTGAAATAGGGACTGTTTTCTCATTTTCATGGGGGAAAGAAGTCTGGGGCTGCACAGCTGGGTTTGCCCCGCCATATTTCCTTTTATCCTGCACTTCCAGAATTTCCAGTCTCCTCTCTGTGGCCCTGCAAGACTCCAGGACATGTTGCAGGAGACTGGCAGTTTCCTTTTCTTTACTAGCTTCTAACTTTTGCTGAAGTTCCTGGTTTTTCTCAGCAAGCTTTTGGATTTCTAAATCTTTTTCCTGAGTAGGATTTGTAAGTTTCCCTACCCTTTCCTTATTAGGGAAATTTTCCAAAGCAGTAGCTTTGGGGAAGCTACCTCCATTTTCTGCAAACCCTGTGGCATTGGGAGCCATGTGCCCTGGTGGCTTCATGGCTTCTGAAAGTGCAGCAAGTAGCACATGTGTGGGCTGCTTATCAAATTGCTTCATGTCTGCTCCAGTGGCTCTAAGCTGGGACCAAGCTGCCATTCTGACTTTGTCTCGAGGGGTCCGCTGAGGCCAGGGTTGCCCAGAGGCTGACTGTGTCTGCCTAGGAGCATAAGCCTGCTTGTGAAGGGGAACCTTTGGGGCAAGCTGGGGATGGCAAGAAGAGCTGGAACCAAGGCCATTGTTTTGGAACTTCCAGTTCTGGCTCTCTTTTCCATGCCCACCCTGCTCTTGATTATATTGTGCCTGAGTGAACTGTGTTTCTAAAACAGCAACTCTTTGTTCAGAGACCTGGGCATGCTTTAAAGCATTCTCCAGTCTCCATTTGACCTCATGGAGAGAGTGGGTTAAATTTGCTATCTCCTTCTCATGAGCACTTAATCTAGCTGTGTAGTCTTCATGAACTATTTCCCTTTTTGCATAGTCAGCTTTCATTCTACTCTCTCTTTCCATAAAATTGCCAACTCTGTCAAGATTAGCCTCTAGATCTTTCCAGGTGGTGTTTACCAGGGCTGTTATGCCATAGCACCTCAAGGTGGGTATATTGAGACCTCTGATCACATCGGATATGAAATTTTGATTCTCATAATCTGGTTCCCCATTGTCTTTGGGTGATACTACCTTAGCTGCTTCTGCTAGGAATTTCTTCCTTATTAGATAGCTCACTGGACGCTCATCATGACCTTGTAAGGTCTGATGGTAGAGATCTTTTATATCCTCTCCATCCCAGGTGGCAAATAGTACCTCAGCCATCCATTCTAAGATGGTGGCATTAGACAGGTTCAGGCGATACATTACATTTCTTACTTTGTCTAGTTCAGGGCCTGAGGCGCATAATCTCAGCACATGGTTTAATTCAGTTAAGGAGGCTTCTTTGTAGTGAATTCTAGCGCTGGCCATCCACAACACTGAGGTGTCTATGTTATAGGGGCCAAGGAAGCTGGCAGCCATTTTAATGTCCTCTGCTCCCCAAGATCTGGTTTCCTTCACTACTTTTACAGATTCAGCTCCATTCTGTTTTCTGGCTGTGGTCTTTTTAGTGACCACAGGACGGACTGGGGCTGACCTGCTTTTATTTCCTTCTACCACCTCTTCATCCTCGCTTTCCTCGTCCGAAAAAGCATAAAGGGTGGATGGAGAGACCGTCGCTATAAGAGCGTTTTTACGGTCTAGCTTTTGATGCAGCAAGGCAATCTCCTTTTTACATGCCTCATGATTGGCTGCTTCTCTGTTTTTTCGGATCTTTTCTGTAACAATTTCAACGGCATGTTGCAACTTACTATTTCTGTCTTTTGTTTGTTCCAGCTCTTTGTCCAATGCTTTTAACTGCACTTGGGCCTTTTTCAGAGCGGACATGGTGTCTTGATGCACTAAGTTTAAGGTGTGTTTCTCTGCCTTAATCTCCTCTATGGTTCGACTTGCATGTTGCCAGTCGAGGTCCAAGCAATTGTTTTCCGCCGCCAGTCTATTTACCTCTGCAGCGTGTCTCCTGCACAATTCTGCTTTCTCTGCCTCATGGTTTTGCCGAATTGTATCTATCTCTGCTGCATGAGACTGGAGTAAGAGTTCTTTTTCCGCTGTATGCTTCCGGAACTCATTCTCCAGCACCTCTGCATGTCTCTTAAGAATTTCCTCAAATTCTTGTTCCTTTTTTTCTATCTGCACCTCTTGCTGTTCTATTTGCTGGTCCCTTTGGGTAAGCTGTTCCCTGAGTTGTTTAATCAAGGTAGTGCTATCCCGTAGGGCTTCAAACAAACCCCATGTCGCAAAAAGGTCTCTTTTGCCCGAACTTATTGTTTTGTTGCTACAGTTCTCCTCAAATATATCTCTAAAGGACTGAAGGGGATCAGAGCCTTGGTTAAAGATTCCCTTGTTCCAGGGGTTGTCCCCTTTCTTTATTAACCATTTCTCCAACTTGGGGAGTTCTCCCTTTTTGGCAAAGATTTCCATAGCTTACAATTTAGTTCCTTTCAAAGTTCTAACTTTACTTGCAGGGCTGGTTTTCCCGCACTGTTAGGTGCCTAACCACAGGCCACCAAAATTAACTGATGCAGGAGCCTTCCCTGGCACTTTTCCTGCTTATTGGGGAGCAAAGAACTTGCAGGACACGTCTGTGTGCCTCACAAGTAAAGGAGGGAGTTGCAGGACCTTCCTTAGTTCTCTGCAACACTAACAAATGTTTGTGGCATGGGCTTATGGCCTTGCACACATTGTTGAGCTCCTCAGGAGGGGCTTTTCTCTAGCCTCTGCCTCCAAACAAATCAAAAGTTTTAAAAGTCTCAGAGCCTGAGCTTTTCCTCTGTTGGCCCTAAGCAAAAGGGAAATTTTTCGGCTGAGAAGAGTTCCTATCTCCTCAGACCCGGGACAAATTTTAACCCCAAGGGAGAGCTTCTTGCTCCTTCCACTAAATTCTCTTAAAGGCACAGCCAAGTGAGAGAACTAGCAGCATATTTCCAGATGCTTCCTGGCTCCTATGTGCTATTTTACACCTGGGCTGGCAACTTTACTTATGTTCCCTTTTTTTGTTTTGCCTACTGCCAATCTCTGATTGCGCTTCGGCTTGGGTTTAGGGGGCAGCGAGCCAATCCTATGATTGCGTCTCGGCCAGAAAAGGGAGCCACGAGCCGACCCAACTATCGCGTCTCGGGCACAGTTTTGGGCAGCGAGCCAATCCTATGATTGCGTCTCGGCCAGAAAAGGGAGCCACGAGCCGACCCAACGATCGCGTCTCGGGCGAAATTTTAGGCAACGAGCCGACCCAACGATCGCGTCTCGGCCAGAAAAGGGAGCCACGAGCCGACCCAACGATCGCGTCTCGGGCGAAAGGGAGCCACGAGCCGACCCAACGGTCGCGTCTTCGGGCAAAAGGGAGCCACGAGCCGACCCAACGATCGCGTCTCGGGCAAACAAAATAAAAAGTTGCCCAGCAGTCAGATTGCAGCGGTCCTACGACCCACCTGCCTTCTTGACTGTCGGGTGCCTTAGACTAGCCTTGGCCTAGACTCGTGTAAGGACTTGGGTGTGTGTGTGCAAGTGTCTGAGTGTGTATGTAGTGTGTGTGCACTACGCTCTAAAGAAAAGGGAGAAGGGAAGGGTGCTCTATCCAGATCTTAACAGCTCTGACCTATCCTGACATTCCCTCCCACGATAGACGCGTTTAGAAAGGCCTCGGGACGGCGGCCAGGCTTCACGGGACTTCCCCCTTGCGTTCTATCGGGCTCAGTCCTCTTTCGAGGGGTCTGGCCTCCTAGGGGCGGCTGAGAAGTCCAACGCTGAATGATAGAAATGGGAGTAGCCCAACCCACAATTATATAGAGATGCTCGCTAGAGCCGTTCACACAGAACTCATTCACTCAATCACTCACACAATAGCCTCCCTAGCAAGACTGTTTGAACGGTGCAACCCTACGTCTGTCTGTATGAAGACACGCGTGTCGACTCGCGTGTGTTCCTACAAACAGGATAATGCCCAAGCTTTCTCCACCAATTTCTGTTAGGGAAACTGCTCTCAAAATGAGATTGGGGAATTAGATTGAGAGACAGTTAGCCCCAAAAAGGAATCTTTGTTATCTGTGTATACGAGGCTCAACCGCTCAGAGAGTCAATGCTCAATAAAAAGACTCTAATTTAATAAAAATCAATTGTAATTTATTTAGAATAATATTTCTTTCATACAAGGTAAAAATACAAAACACTCACACATTCACACATGTCTAGGAAATATAGATAGATCAATAGGGGAACATATATGGATAAACAGACAGGGTAATATTTACCATCGTAGTCTTCCAGGAAGGTTTCCAATGGCGACTTAAGAGGACAGGGGAAATGGACCCAACACTGTGGCCAGAATTGGGGATGGATCTAGACAGCGGGTAATAGGGGTTGCTGAATAGAAAGCACACATGAGTGGAGTTGGGTCAGAGGTTAAATAGGCTTCCTCAGACCCTTAGGGACTGGGAGGTCCAAGGGAGGAGAGATGGGAGGTTCAAGAAGGCTGGACATTCCTTACTGACACCTAATTGGATGCCTGCTTTGGCCAATGAACTTCACCTTAGTCCAGTGAACCTGGAAATTTCCAAGCTGCAATGTTGCCTGGGTTGGCCCCAAGGTATTAGACTGGGGTAAGAATGGGAATGACTGGATACTTAAGTTTAAATGGGATTAACTAGGAGGGTGACAATAGGTAATCAAATGCTGGCCTAGGTACCACCCAAGTTAGACAAAAGACTTGATGACGACAGGAGATGTCCTACCTCTTATCTCATCTTCTGCTGGGCAAGATTTATTGTTCTGGTATTGCTGAGCAATTAGGATCAACAGTGGAGCTATTAATCCATTCTTGAGGTAAATGGGTTGCTTGCAGGCTCAGGGTGTGTACGTGTGACTTTCCCACTAAGAAGGAATGAGTTCAGCCTGGCAGGGTAAGCTTGGGTCAGGAAAGCAAGCTGGATTCTGCTGTTGTTAGCTCTAGGTCCATGGAGCCAGGCTGGAAACATGGTGGCTTCTTTCACTGCAGTGGCCAAGACTGGGCACACAAGGAGCAGCTGGAGCATGTCTGTATTTCTGGCTCACACCCTTCAGAGATGTAGAATGCAAAGCTGCCACATAAGCCTTAGAAAGTGTAAGCAAAGTCCACTTCTTAGAGCAGATGTGTGAGAGTCAAATCTCCAGGCACCCTGGCAACCACACTGGCGATCACGATGTCCACATGCATGAAAAGTAGGGGGCTTTTCCTCACAGTTTGGCCCAGAAATCCCTGAGGGCCACACCAAGTGACCTCAAGGGCTGCATACAGACCTCGGGATGGAGGTTCCCCACCCCTGCTATATCTGATTCTAAGATGATATGCTGTGTCACAACAGCAAGCACACAACTTGATCAACAAACTTAACTCTGTCAATGAACATCCACAGAAAACAATTATAGTACTTATGAATGTAGAATTATTATTAAGAAAGACCACACATGATAGTGGCCATTATAAACATTGTCTGAACTGCCATGTTGTACAGTCGCAGAATCGAGTCCAAACTGCCGTGCTTCTTCCTTATTAATAAGCAAAGATATGGCATTGCAGAATCCCTGTATCTTTGTGTCTGATATTGAACATATTCTGGATTAATCTGATAGGTATATTTAAGGTGCATGCACAGTATAGTGAGGAAGCTGTCAAAGATATTTCACTACCTGTTCTGCAATCAAGTGCAGCCTCCACATATTATGTTGAGAAAACCTCAGGGTTCTTTGGACCTGATCTAATATGAATCCTAATTGGGAGGAAGTAGAACTTTTTCCTGGAAACTTGCTTCCTTAAACTTCATTTTCTGTCCTCAGGAGACTCAGGAAACTTTGTGCTTCCTTAGAAGATATAGTGGAGACTGTTTGTGCTTTCTAAGAAAATATTACTCCACCTTGCCCTGGTATGATCATAGTTATAACAGTTATAATTTTCTTTTCCTTCCTGTATCTTCTTCAAATCTTCACGTTTTCCATTTTAATATGTGTCCCTTTCTTTTTTAGTCCCTAGTTCCAGCCCGTGAAAGTTTTTTTCTATTAAAGTGGTAAACATTCTAGAGTTTCCTTCTGTTAAAGTGGCAAACATAGTAGTTGTAGGATATTCTTCCCAGCCATTGCATACTACCTGTCCACCCTCTTTTGACCTCTACCCATGGCTCAGTTTCCTTGACTCTGATGGTGACACTGGGTACTTCATTAGAAAAAATGATGATGACCTGATTCAAGTTGAATTCTTATGGGAAACAAGCAGATGTATGGGCAGTTTAATATGGGAACTGAAGAATGAATTGCTACCAAAGATCAACTGAAACATGTTTTTAAAATGCATTTTAAGGAACAAAGAGCATAAGTATGCTCAAAGAAAGCTATCTATTATTGTGAATATTAATGACTTGGAACTGATGTACACATTCATGTCCATTGCTTGATCTCATATTACTCAACTATTCAACACAATGGCTCACAGCCAAATGTGTGAAATGAGTTGTATTTGAGTTGGCATTTAGTAGTTTGAACATTACATCCCCATGGTAATTAATCTGTAATGTAAACTGGGGTGAACAGATGTTGGGACTGCAAGATTGACTTTGTTTTTAATAGAATAGCCATCAGAATACATCATAAAATGGCTCACTCCTTGTTGTCTTCCTTATTAGTCCAGGGGATCTTCACAAAAATGTAGAGGCTGCTGCTAAGAAAACCCTCAAACAAAATCTCACCAACTGGATTTTTCTAACATGGGGTTCCTGCAATAAAGCTTCTTCAGCTTGACTCCAGAGCACAAGTTGTTCTGTATGAATGGAGCAGTTCACCAGGTACCTTGGGCCCAAACTATTTAGGACATTAAAGGTTACTAATATTTTTAATTAGGCAGATACATGTATTGCGCTTGGAATAACACTGGCAAACTGAATATAATTAGCACAGAATGGAAATCTGCACCTGCTGTGGCCAGCCCCTACAAGCTGGTTCTGGGTTATTCTGAATCAACTGAAGCTTCCAAACTTTTTTCTTTGTATGTGTGTTTTGTGTGTGTGTATGTGAGTGTGTGTATGCACCTGGAAGTCATGGCAACTGACCCCTACTGGGGGCATGGAGGATATTCAGAGAGGTAGCTGAATAAAGCCTGCTCCTGCCTATTCCAAGGAGGCCTTCCATCCAAGTACTTGCTAGAGTCCACTCTATTTAGCTTCCAAAAGCTGATGAGATCAAGCTTGCCTAGGCTATCTAAGTCAGGGCCACTTCCAAACCTTTTTCAAAGGCAGTTTCATGTCCAGTACCACACTAAATCACCCTGGGTGTTACAAAAACACATGTGACTGTATCTTTTGAGGTTTACTTTCTATAGAAAAGTTCACAGCTGGTGAACCAACCTAATCTAGAAAAGTGCATTCCTGACTACTGCAAACTTGTTTCTTCAGGGAGAGTACAACCCACCCAGTACAGGATAAATACCTATTATTGGACTGATTTTACCCCCAACTCACAGCACTGTTGTTTTATCTGGATTTAATTGGAGGTTGTTCACCCTCATCCAATCCTTTATAGCCTCCAGGCACTAGTTGAACTCATCCGGGGCTTCCATGGATCTTGGATCTGGAAGAAAGTTGAGTGTCACACTCATACTGGTGAAAACTGGGGATGCACTAACACTCTTTGCTTCAGTTCATCATTCTCTTGTTGATCACAAAAAAGAAACCAACTATCAATTGATCATCTCCATGAGCACTCTGAGACTGTTTGTTGGATTAATTTTCAAGTGTTGAAACAATACAAAGAAATTGACAGTGTTTCACACATTCACATTCTCTGAGCCCAAGAGCAGTCCCATTTTCCTCTCCTTCACAGACTTTGTCATTGCACGTCACTCAGAAATGAGTAGTATAAAGAGTGAGCAAATCAATCTCTCAGCCATCCAGTGATAAGTAATTTTTTTTTCAAAAAAGCCTTATCACTTGGTGTTCATTTAAGTCCAGATTATCAATGTCATTTTACTCGCGCACATTTTTGACAGCCTTATGGGAGGCATAGTTCCCTGCTCACATCCTCACATCATTTAATGACCTAATCTGGCCTAACCATCCATGATCCTAGTAAAATCAACGTCACCTTTTGTGCTGAGGCAAACTCCACTATTAAAATGAAACTACATAAATGAAACTCCACTACTACAGGGAAATGAAACTCCATAACCAAAGTTACTGTATGCAAAACAATAGATGCAAAATTGTAGGAGAAGAGATGCTTGTCTCACTGGCTATCAAACAAGATATATTTGACTATCAAACATATTCACTGTGAAATTTGTGGAATCTCTAATGACAGCTCACCAAAATTATCTCTTCCAGCAGTTTTATATAGATGATAAACAGTATTTGGGACAAGATGGGACCTTGTGAGACTCTCCCCATAGGTCAGAGAGCAAAGGATAGAGGAGAAGCCTTCCAGCACTACCCGATGAAAGTAACCATCCAGAAAGGACTTAAACCATTTCTGCTGAATGATTCAGAAGGAAACAACAGTATCAAAGGTCACTGAGAGGTTCAGGACAACCAGTAGGGAAACACTCCCTCTGTTGGAAAACCAGTATACATCATCCATGGGGACAACCACAACTAAACAACCACCACTAGACTACTAGACATGGGGACAACCATAAGGAGAGTTCAGCTGTCTTGCTGGTGTATTGTTTGCCTAGCGCATCTGCAGACAGTCTGTATGGCTTGCTGGAGGTGTTGGGCTCAGCCTTGGAGTTCCCTAGACTTATAGTCCTGGGAGACGTCAATGTTCATGTTGATGATGCTGCCTCTGTGCAGACAAAAGACCTACTGTCTTCCATGGCAGCACTGGGAATCTCCCAAATTGTTATCAGTCCTCACACATCAAGCAGGCCACTCACTGGATCTGATCTTCAGCATTGGGATTTATATGGATCTGACTGCTAATGAGGGAGTGCCATGGTCAGATCACATTGCTCTAAAGACCTGTCTGAGCATTCCAACTCCTCCCTGAATAGGTGATTTATGTTTGCCTGCAGAGATTTAATGGACCCAATTAGGTTCCAGAATACTCTGTAGGATTCAATGCCCCCCAGTGACTCATTAGATGAGCTGAAATTGCTTCTTGATGTCCTCTCTGCCCCTGTACCAAGCTAGCCCCATGGTATACCATAGAGTTAAGGAGGATGAAACAGGAGTTTAGACAACAGGAGCTGAGACAAGCCAGTATGAGTCCCTTTGGTGGACATTGTAAACCTGTCCCTTTGGTGGACATTGTAAACCTGTCCCTTAGTTTACGGGTCTTGCTGGGGGAATTAAAAGAGGCAGTGGTAAAAAGTCAACTTTGGATCCAACAGATCCTTCCAATTACAGTGTTGAACATATTGTTCCTGGGTAAGATAATTGGGAGGGCAGCAGTGGAAAACTCCAGACTTTCCTGTATTACTCATTGGCCTTGGACTCATTTCAGTCTGGCTTCCACCCCACACATGGGACAGTTCATGGATGATCTCCATAGATAGCTGGATCAAGGCAGGTCAGCACTTCTTATTGGATCTGACAGCAGGGTTTGACACTGTCAATCATGATCTCTTGACACACCACCTCACTGGTGTAGGCATATGTGGGGCAGTCTTGAAATGGCTGAACTCTTTTCTCCAATGTTGGTGTCAAAGGATGGCAATTTGGGGATGATCTCCCCATGACACCCACTAAAGTGGGGTGTCCCTCAAGAGAGAGTCCTCTCTCCATTGTTGTTTAACATCTACATGTGCCCCCTTGCCCAGCTGATGACACCCAGCCAGATATGTTGATGAGCAACCAATTGGATTCTACCCTAGATATGTTGGCCATGGGGTTGGAGGCTGTAGTGAGATGGTTGAAACAGAGCCAATTGAAACTAAATCCATCAAAGAAAGAGGTCTTGTAGCTGAGTCATAGAAAAACTGGTGTGGGAGGTCAGCTCCCAGTTCTTGATGGCATGCCATTGACATTAGCATAGATTATGTTGTCCTGACTTGTTCAGAACATCAAGATAAAGGGGTGACCTGCTATATGTGTTTGACTCAATGTCAGTAGAGTCAGAACATTGGCCATCATAGTGATCATGTCTCCCAAGACATTCCCAGAACATAAAAGCTTTAGCAGTGATGTTGATGTTCCTGAAGACCCACAGTCTGGGAAGCTCCAACACCAGCTTGGTCATCTCATGCAGGTGGTAAAGTAGGCAGTACACTAACCAAATGCCAGTTCTCTCTAAGGAGTCTATGGACGGTGGGGGAAAATACATCCTCAAATCTCAGTGAACTTGGAACAGACAGTATGGTTAGGGTTGCCAGGTATGTGTTAAAAAACACCTGGAGGCTTTGGGGGTGGATCCAGGAGAGGGGAGGGTTTCAGGTGGGGAGGGGCCTCAGCATGGTACAATGCCATGGAGTCCACTATTCCAAGCAGCTGTTTTCTCCAGGGAAGCTGATCTCTGCCAGATGGAAATCAGTTGTAAAAGCAGGAGATCTCTGGGCCTCACCTGGAGACTGGCAATCACATGTCTTGTCAAGGTCATGGAATCATAGACTAAGGCAAAATATGTCTGCTGTTGAGAACTCTGTCAGGCAAAGCTGGGGTAGACTCATACCCTCATGTTCATCCAGCCGTGACTCTAACACATATCAGATGTGCATGATATTTTATTATTTACTCTCCTGGCATTCAAGACAAGTCTGAGCTCTCTTCTCTTCATCTATTTCATTGCTTCCCACTGCCATACCTTTTTCAGTTTGTAAGTCTGCTGACGTAATTAGAAATGTCCTGGCACATCACCCCATTCCCTTAGCCCCTATACTCATAGCAAAATAAGAATCAAGTCACTCCTCAAATTCAGATCAGTAAGCAGCACAACTGGCCAAAGAGAAACAGACAGAGTGCTGGCTCCTGCTTCTTTTGCTCATTGATTTCCTCTGCTGAAACCCAGATAAATTTTCTCTTTACACTGATCAGTTTGAAGAGGAACTGAGGTTCAGAAATGTTCTTATCAACTACATTTGAAAGTACCAGGCACGATGTCCATATCAAGACTGAGAACATTTATGTGTGGAGTGCAGAAGAAATTGAATGAATTCTGGAAAAGCACTGGATGAATTTTCTTTTTGTTTTACTTACTTTCCCTTGTTTTTAATGAAGACTTGATGAGATTAAAAAATTAATATTCTGACACACAGTAGGTGCTTCAATTAAACACTGGCAGAATCAATTGCTATTCTTTTCTTCAGTAATGAAAAAAGGATTTTTATTTGAAATTCTTGGTACAAATGTGAAAAGCAGCATCTTCTGTTCCTTCATTAACTGTTTTATTTGAGAAAACAATTAATAAAATCAAAGTCAATCTTTTTTTCTTGCGAATCCTCTGAGGTTAAAATAGATTAGTATTCATATAGGTTTTTTTGCTGGATATTGGAAAGCTGAACAACACATTTTATTTCAAACAGCAGGGGAAAAATGAAGAAAACCAAAGTTAATTACACTGGTGGTATTAGGCCTTGGAATGGTTAGGGAAGCACAAGAGCTCCTGTTGCAAATTTCTGGGTTCAGGACATTTATAAGTTGTTAGTGAAATTCTCATAGGGCTGAAACTTACTGTAAAACAGCATGGGACCCAAATTGTTTTATTTTCCAAAGTTGGAAATTTGAAAAGGAGGCAGCACAAGCAACAAAATAGATTAATTTTTATCACATATTCATTAGATCAGATTCATTTTTTATTCATGTTATTACATTAGTATAATAATATGATTTTAATTTTATGGAGCTGCAGGCACTTAGGTAGCACCAGCTGCAGTACTGTGTGTGGGCTAGATGATTTAGTTTAAATCATTCTAACTGTACGGAAGCTGGTGGGATTGTGCTGAGTCGTACCAACTAAAAATCTGACCTCAACACTATTTCTTACATTTTTCCTATGAAGCATCCTCATCGTTCCTATTCTCATTAAACATTTATTTAGAATCAGCAGTGTGCTAGGCAATGTATGGGATGCAAAATTAACATGGTTCTTGCCTAGTAGGCTTATGAATGAAAAACTGAGAACCTATATATGCCTATTTGGAAGTAAACACCATGAAGATGGGACTTCCAACTAATTATAGTAAAGATCATGCAAGTTGCATGTATACCATGCAAGTGAAGAAGAGGCAAGGATTTGACACATAAAGAAAAACATTTTGAGGAGGAATTCACTAGAAAGGTAACTGGAGGGATGTATGCAGAAGGATTGCTTTTCCAGACACAGAAAGTGGCACAGATTGAAGTTTGAAGTGTGAGATGGATGGGCAGGAAGTTGGAAGCAAATTTATTCAGTAAGACAATTAACTATTAAAGCCAGTGGATTTTATCAGGAGTTTTCCTTAAACATCGTTGTTCTTTAACCAGCTGCTTTGTGCTTTAAAAAATATCCATCTGTTCACTTAACTTTCATTCTCTGCTCTTGAATTTGATTCTTTGCTGCCTGTTCAGGAGCATTCATTGCAGGGGAAATGAATCAGATTGCTGTTTCGACTCAGACTCCACCCCTTTATTGTACTTGTTTTGTAGTTGCAGGAAATTTCATTCACACTGGTTTGCTTTCAGCACATTGCAGTAGTAAATGTACAAGTTAATGGGAGTGCTTTTGTGGTTAGCATTTCTAGTTCAGATCCTAATTCTGCTTTGTACTCAATCTGTGGTCTTAGTAAAGTAAATTGTTTCCATCTAGGCACTCTGTTCTTAAGAGCGGCCAGCCAATGCTTTTGTGAAGCCCACCACCCAGGTATGAATGCATCAGTGTACTTCTTTCCTTTGTTCCCAGGATGTGGTACTCAGAGAGATATTGATGATGAATATGAAGGTTCTCTTTAGCTATCAGGGCTGACAACTTCTATGGGTGATGCTGGAGCACAGCATTTGGGTAAACAGAGGCAAGGGAAAATCTAGTGAGAATGACTTGACTACATTAATGTGATTAGAAATCTCCACTGTGGGGAGCATCTGCTTCCCAGCATTAATGGCTTGAGCTCTACCTACCTTAAAGATATGTCTCCCATCACAATATTTTAAGTATTCTGAAAACATCTCCTTAATTAGTCTTTCTGTGAACCACATTCACATTGCAGTGATAGTGATGACCAGCCCTGAGACATCTTTGTAATATGAAGTGAAAACTCAAAATTATTGCTTCCTGCTCATAATTAGAGCTGTTTTTAACAGCACACAGAAATGGAGAGTAGATATCACTATCTGGAATCTGTTGCACATACCAACTGTTTTATGGTGATTTAAATTCTGCAGGGGGGAGGAGGGGGGACAGGCATTTTTAATCATTGTTACCCATACATGTCTCCTCCTCCTCAGACCTTTTTTGATATTATGCTTGCCTCCTATGCGGTTTAATGAGGAATGGAACTATAGTATATTGGGGGGGGGGTTATATAGTAAGTAGTGATGAGCATTGGTGATGGAGGGACAGAAGCCAAAATAAATACATTTATGCTAAGATTGTATTCTTAAAATTTAATTATCTGACCTCCTTTTCCACCATGACAGTGTTTAGAGATAACCATGCACAATGGAAACACTTTATCAACTGGTGTGTTGCCCAGTGGTAAAGACAATTCTTCCACATTAATCAGAAAAATCTGGAGAGTCATGGGAATTAAGTTATCCTCCCTAGTTAAAACGACTACTTCCCCTCATACTGTAAAGTCTTCTAGCCAGCATAGTGCAGTGATTAAAAGTAGCAGACTCTGATCTGGAGAACTGGGCTTGCTTTCCCATTACTCCATATGAAGCCTACCAAGTGACCTTGATTTAGTTGCAGTTCTCTCAGAACTCCCTCAACCCCCACGTACCTCACAGGGTATCTGTTGTGGGGAGAGGAAGGGAAGGTGATGGTACTTCTCTGAGTAGTGAAGAGAAGAGTATAAAACCAACTCCTCCTCCTTCTCCTCCTCTTCTTCTTCTTCTCCTCCTCCTCACAAATTTCTATCTGCCCCTACATGACTAGACTTTGTAACTGAATGTGCACCGCATTCAATTACTCCTTAGAAAGTAGAAATTCCAGAAACACCTTAAAAATTAACAAAATTTGTGGCAGGGTATGAGCTTTCATGAGTCACTTCTCACTTCCTCAGATACCTAAAGTTATAAAGCAGAACATAAAACAGACCATAAAACAGATCTTTAAGGTCTTTAGTCTTTAAGGTGCTACTGGATTCTTACACTTTTCTACTGTTACAGATGGACTAACATGGCTATCCATCTTGATCTATCCCCTTAGAAAGTGATAATCTAATTCCTATTCATAGCTGCATATCTGCGCCAAAGTTGAAATGGAGTTCCTCTACATAGAGGCAATCGTGCCCAGCCTGTACTCGGTGCAAATTGTTGGATCTGGGTGATTGTGTCTTTTATCTGCAAAGAAAATATTTTGGGTATTTTTTAGTGTAAATACCATTACTCAGAAATATGTCAAAGCAATCTATTGCTATTTTTTATTTGTCTATCTCCCTCCCTTTTGAACATTATACATCTTGTTTTGTGCTTTTGTTTTTGACTGTTTTTGGTTGTCTGTGATGAGAACTATGCTGGAACACGCACTCTATTTGATGTTGATGCCCTTGAACAGATTCATTTAAACTGACAGAAATCCATAAGCATAAAACCCAATATTATTTCATGTGTAATATTGTCATTGTGGCAGGCACAGTGCATCATTTCTGCTGAAATTGTTTCTCCTAATGCAGAAGTTAGCAGAGTGCGTTATAGATGAATGTTTGCTGCTGGAAACTTTTAACCCTCTGCTTGTTCATATATTCATTTAAAACTAAACACATTGGCTGATGGAGAATAGGATGCTATTAATGTTCCAATCTAATACCTAGGTATATTCATGATTTGATGCTGTTTGCTAAAATGCTTGAAAGTGCTGTACAGCTCTCATCAATTAACAACTTTACAGGAATGACAATTAACATCTTCTCAAGTGGTTGTAAGTTAACATAGTTCACGCAAGAGTATAATACTTTCAGGGAAAATGTATAGCCAGAAGTGTATGTGCAATATAATGACATGGACTTTTAACCTTACTATAAATACTGTTCTTTAACATGTCAGTTCATTTTCCCTTTTCTAACACATCCAGCATGCTACACATTGAAAGAACGAGGGTGTATCATAAATACCTCCAGCATTTGTTAATGCATTTTGTATTTTCTGGTGACACAAGAAGTACCACTAGGCAGGCATTTAATTAAAAAAGCAATGGCAGAAGATATAGAAGTTTCATTTTACTAAAGCTTTTTCAGAAAGGAAGCTCTGTCTGATTTTTGGAGATCAAGGTTATCCCAAATTATAATAATAAATTTCAGCTGCATGATCCATGTGGTTAATACAACCTATAATTAAGAATTGGTATTTCACAGGTGTCTACTGTCTTGTGTGGGGTGTGTGGAAATAACCCTCCATCTTTTGAAATTATGGGATGCAGTCTTGCAAGAGTAGAATGTAATCTGTTCCCAATTTGTGTCAGCTTTCTGCATGGGTGGGGAGAGATCTCAAATCTCTTAAATCTAGGATTCAGTGGAAGTTGTGCTTGGACTTCCTGAGCCCAATGCAATTAGGCAGCAAGTGACTGTATGCCATATGCATTTACTGCTCTTCTTAGCATGTGTTACTTTGATGTGTTAGGCAGAAAAGCTAACTCTTTTTCTTGGTTAGCCTTCCTCCTGGGTCTTTATACTGTGTAGCAGTTGAGTGCAGACTTTGAAACACAGCCTAATTTAGAGGCAGATGCTGCAGCTGCTGCTGTCATTTCAGCCATCTCCCCCCCTCCCCACTTTTGCTTTGATGTCAGCTTAAAGTCCTTGTTGTTGAATTTATACATTGGCTCCTTCCTCAATCCACAAAACAGAACCTGTATAATTTTAACTGTTTGTTTTTGCCTCTAAATCTTTTTTTGAGCTGCCCCATACTTTTTAAGATTGAAAGCTTTGACTTGTGTAGTTACACATTGCGGCAGCCTTGTTCAAAATTGCGAGAGAGAAAGAAGGCTTTAGGAGAGAAAATAAACACAAAATCTCTTTGAATCTGACTGTTTGATGTTCAGGGAAAGGCTACTGCTACCAGAAGAAGGAAGACAGTTTGTGACCCATTCATATATGTCTGAATTTTCTATAGGTAGAATCAATGATGAAACATCCAAGTTTACATAGGTTTTCAGACAGGCTAGACTTGCATCAATGAACTGTTGTGCGAACTGGTGCTTCAGTGAGCCCTTAGATAACCACTTATATACGATATATGGTGAAGATTCCTTTTCTCCTCGCAACAATGTACAGATGACCATGATACTCCAGGGTGAAAGAGCTCGCCCCAGAATAGTTTGTAAGTGGTATCTTCCATGAGTCTGAGACATCCATCAAGCACAGGCTCAAAAAAGTGTTTGTGCCATCACAAAATTCTTAATAACAGACAGCCACAGGATGACACTTGATCACCAAAATGGTGCCTCCAAGAAGCCATGTTTTTGCCACTACCTCAACAACCCTGTCAATGCCCAAGTTTTGTATGAGGGTTACTACTGTATGGCAGCTGGCTCACAGTGAATGGAGCAGAGAGTTATATGAATAAACAGAGATTTTCATCCATTGCTCTTAATTCCAGATCCAAAAAATATAATGCCGTTCCACCATAATAAACCACCTTGTTCTTTGAGGTGATCTTGATGCTTATCTTACTTTTCAATAATTTATTAATATATAAACAGGGATGTGTAGTCATAAACATTACAATCAGTAATAGATTGGAACAATACCCATTTATAAATACTAGAAATGCAAAGGGGAAAATTCAGAAGCATGTGGAATCCTGTCAATGTGATAGTTATTGTGGTACTTCATTGTTTAGTTTAATTTTCTTAAGCAGAAATAGGAGGGTGAAAAAGCAACACAATGGATATGTGTAAGCAAATGTCAGAAAAATAATATTTATATCTAAATAAACAAACAAATAAACAAATAAATATGCTGCCCTTTCCTGGTCAAATGGAAGAAGCAGCAGTGAGGGAGGGATTAGAACACCACCATTTCCAAGCCTCCATTAATGTTTCTGAATAGTGGAGATAATTTCAGTTGGAATAGTTATCCCTATGGCCCTGAACTGGATAGTCCAGGCTAGCCTGGTCTCATCAGATCTTGAAAGCTAAGCAGGGTCAGTCCTTGCTAGTATTTGGATGGGAGACTACCAAGGAAGTCTAGGGTTGCTATGCATAGGCAGACAATGGGGAACCACCTTTGAATGTCTCTTGCCTTGAAACCCCTATGAGGTCACCGTAAATTGGCTAATACTTGATGACAAAAATAAGTTGCCCTTATAAGCTTAATGGATGGGGTGTATTCAGGTCTGATTTTAATTAACTACATCCTGAATATACATTTTGACATTCTTGCAACATTTCTGTGGCTTTGTGGGAAGGTTTGGTTCTATGCAGGTATATAGAATTATTCTGTTTTCTTGAGCTATTCTATTATCTGGGGCTGTGTAATGCTGAGCAGGCAGATAAATGCTTTACCTGTTGAAAACAAAGCAAGGCAGGCTTGGGGAATGGCCTTCTTATCATGATAAGGAGATAGTGCCAGTCTGCCTGCCTTCCTTGCTGGGGACAGTACCTTTGCTTGGTGACAGACAGGCAGATGGGGTGGAGGAACACAGAAACTAATACTTGGTTCATTGTGATGAGAAGATCCTCATGTGGGTGGTGGTGAAAAATGCCATCAATTCACAGCCAACTTATGGTGACCCTGTAGGCTTTTCAAGGCAAATGATGAACAGAAGTGGTTTGCCAATGCCTGCCTCTGCTTCATATGGGTCCTTCTCATAAATATTCCCTAATGTTGACAGAAGCAGCTTATGGTGATTTAAAAAAATAATAGTGTGCGTGAAGAAGGTAAGAGTAGAAATGATCAAATAGTATCTCACATTCTATGGTCTTGCCCCATTAAACTGTAACTTTCTTGGCTACAATCTGTGAAAGACTTCTCAATAAATAATCATATAATTACATGTAATGTCTATTTCTTGCCTTACTGTTTGGGAAGGGGAAGTATTTCATATCTGTATAGTTGCTGGAGGAAGGAGGAGGAGGCAAAGAACTTTCTCCATTCCTGCAGAAGTATAATATCAAAACTTTTTATATAGTTAAGAAAGTCCACATTGTTGGCTTTACCCCTCCATCCTGTAATATTCCAAGAGATAATTTTTATTGCGGTAGGAGGAGGTGTGGTTGTGTGTCAGTTAACTGTGGAGAGTCGGTCAAGAGAATTGTTTGTGTTGTGGAATACACAACCATTAACGGAGCCACCATGAAAACTGGAAGTTGTTTGCTATGAATTTTGTTGAGTTATTTTAATCCCCTCACTTGGGGGGGGGGGGGTATGATTTGTCTCCTGAATATTAGTATGTAGCTCAGCTTGAGTTGAGAAATATGGATTCTTCTCAGGGTTTTGTTGAGAGGCCCTAGTAATATTCCCTAGCTGAGAGCTTGGACAACTGTGCCAGTCATAGAAGACAGTTCTCATCAAGGTGCAACGGTAAAGCAGGTTCCTAACATACATACATGTGATACTCATTAAAACTTACTCCATTAATACCTTCAGCAGGTACAACTTAACTTCCCCCAAAATGTGTTTTGTTTGCTTGTTTTTACTTGTCTGCCCAGCTGCCCTGGCTGAAAGTGGAGGATAGCAAGCAATGAATGCATGAAATGCCACAGTAGTCAGCTAAAGGCATACATACAAGAAAAATAACCAATGAGATACAATGAGCGCAGAATACTGTGGCTAGCCTGCTGATCAAGGCCAACTATCAGGAGCATGTGACCTCAATACTACAGTAATGACACTGAATCCAATTTTAGGTGTTGTTTTTGTTCTTTAAAGTCCAACATGGCTTAGGACTGGGGTATCTGAAGGACCGTCTTCTCCCCAATGTTCTTGCCTGGGAATAAAGATTACAGGGAGAGGCCTTGTTGACTTCAAGGAAGAAAGACAGCTAATAAGTGTTATAAATAAATAGATAG
This sequence comes from Heteronotia binoei, assembly GCF_032191835.1. NCBI lineage: Eukaryota > Metazoa > Chordata > Lepidosauria > Squamata > Gekkonidae > Heteronotia > Heteronotia binoei. The sequence goes on along the minus strand of NC_083228.1, from coordinate 106,671,135 downwards.
ATAAATGCAGTTCTAGAAAAAATTCAGAAGGGCAATCAAGATGATAAATGATTTTAAAATTTTCTAAATAAATCTAGAGGACCAGGAACATTTTAGCTTAGAAAACAGACAACAAAGGGGGATATAATAGAGGTTTATAAAATTATGTAAGGAAAGTGGAAGAGACAGCTTTCTCTCTCTCTCCCATGATACTAGAACTCAAGGACACCCAGTGAAACTGATGGGCAATAGGTCAGACAGATAAAAGGAAATATTTCTTGTTGAGTAAAGCAAATTGAGTAAATTGTGGACTTAATTATCAGTGGATGTTGTGATGATCAGGAGCAGAGATGGCTTCAAAGAAAGATTAAACAGATTTGTGGAGAATAGGTCCATCAATGGCTACTAGCTATGGTGAGTAAAGGGAACCATCATACAGAGAGGACTCAAAACTCTGAAAACCAGTGATAGGATGCAGCATCAGGGGCTCTGACTAGTATTTGGATGGGACACTTACAAGGAATACCAAGATCATAACACAAAGGCAGCCAATGACAAACCACCTCTGAACCACCTACAGGGTTGCCATAAATCAACTGTAATTTGATGGCACTTTCCACCACCACTAATTATTTTCATCCAAGCCACTAAGAAAAGCCTTTGGAATATATAGTGACATATTAAACTTTTATGGGAAAAAATAGTATTCAGTCAAGTCTTAATGGTAAACAAATTTATTTTTGTTTTGTTTGTCATTTTTAGTAGAAGAGTTGTCAGACATCTGTTATTCTGTGAAAAATGGGAAGAAAACAGTATATCTATAGGTTGACCATAGGTACATTTGGAAAAATGTAGACTCTTCTTGACATAGGATGTGATCTGCTGGGAGATTTGCCAAGTCCTTTTAGACTAGATGACTCTCAAAGTATTACTTAGTACTTCTCGAATGTAGTGGTCTTGATCCACTTTAGGATTGCAAATCACATCTTTAGAGTTTGTTTGCTCCATGTTTTTAGTTATCAAATTTTATTTGACACACTGGGGCAGTACCCATGATGATATCTACAGCAGAACTTGTTTACAAGTAATTAAAAAAAGAATGGATTAGTTGAATGTTAATCATACAGCTAAAAAAATTCACCAAGGAAAATGTGATTATTGTTCTACTGGATGCTTATAGCACAGTTTCGGTGCCTCACCCACAGATATGTTGCCTGACTTTTATTAGAAAAGGTCAAATTTTGAGTAATTGTTTGATGGTATAATTAAGCCTAATTAACAAGTAATTCCCGGAAGACTGAACTTATTATAGCAATGATTTTGTGATGACAGACTATCAGAGAAAGTTCATTTTAACTCTTTAATCACATTTCATCTCCTGATTAAAGAGATGGCAAAAGAGTACAAGACTCAGTTTGGCCCAGCCTGCAAAAAGTTCAGCTGAGGCACAATGGGGAAGTTACTAAGGGTTAGATGTGTGAATACAATATTTCAGGGGTGGCCATTGGTAGCTCTCCAGATGTTTTTTGCCTACAACTCCCATCAACCCCAGCCAGCATGGCCAATGACTGAGGCTGATGGGAGTTATAGGCAAAAAAAACATCTGGAGAGCTACCGTTGGCCATCCCTGCAGTATTTCATGATTTGGTTCTGGAAAATTCTAGGTGTATGAACTCTAGATACTAGAGTTTCTCTTCTGCTATCTTACCCTGTTTAAATGTATGATGTTAAAAATGTTCATGGACATGGATGAATCTTTCACTGTATTGTTTGAATATGACTGTGTCATATAATAACTGGAAGAGATATTGCTCCTGCAGCATGAAATTACAGGAGTGGGTATGGGAAAGCCATCACTAGCATCAAGTATATATTGGTGAATACAGAACTCAGAGTCCTTTGAGCTGGTGTTGTTCCTCATGAACAGGATAAAATCTGGACAAAGGTTCAGTCCAATTACCTGTACCGCGTTCCTTATTCCACCCCCCCCCCCCCCAGATGAATGACTTCTAATTTCTGTGCCCAGAAACCTTTCTTATGATCAGGTCTTTTTTGAGCAGGAATGCACAGAAACACAATTCCAGCTGGCTTGGTGTCAGGGTGTGTGGCCTAATATGCAAATGAGTTCATGCTGGGCTTTATCTACAAAAATTCCTATGCAAAACAATAGTGCTGTCAGGGGGTGTGGCCTAATATGCAAATGAGTTCCTGCTGGGCTTTTTCTACAAGAAAAGCTCTGCTTATGATTTATAAGAAAACTGTGACAAAACTTCTGAGAATAATGGACTGGACCCAGCCAGCTTTTTTGCTGGTAAAATAGGAAGAATGGTCCCCTTTGGACCACATAAAAGAGAAAATATTATGCTGTGAATTTGTGACCTGTATGTACTAAAGCCAGGTGGAACAAAGGCTGTAGTAACAAGGAGAATTAAGCAAGACTTAGTGAAAAAAGATAGCTGAATCCTACTCTATATGGCTAAAGAATCCTTCTTAGTTGATAATTTATTATACTTTCTAAGCATGCATAAAGGATTGTATTTATATGGAACTGTGAAACAATAATCTTTTCCTTAATTGTTGGTAGTATGACTTTATATTTGCTGGCTGCTTTAGTCAAAGGAGGAAAAATCCATAATTTCTCCCTAAGAAATCCCTTTCCCTGTGGGTAACGTTTTCTTTTGCAGATAAATGATTGAATTGTCACTATAGAAAAAACATTTTCCATAATTTCCCCTTCCCCCCCATCTCAGGAACAAAGATACAAGGCCTAGTCTCACATGTGTATCCTTTCTGTCCCTACCACTTCTTCCCTTTTATGCTGCTGGTGGTCTTGAGACATGTTGCACAGATGTTTCCTTCTCTGAAATCTTTGGGTGTTTGTTTAAGTCGTTTCTGTGAGAAAATGCTTCCATGTGTGTGTGTGTCCTTATTTCTACTGACACCTTTTCTTTTTACACAACCTGCTGCTGTTGTTTAGACAGAGAGAAAAATACTGCACACTACACATGCTGTTGGGATGCACATGGTGTGTACATATGGCCAACATGAAACTTTACTCTCAAGGCCAATGTTTTCCCCTAACAAAGCCAACGTTTCATTCTTTTAATTTTATGTCCTTCTGTTTTATTCAGTCTTCATATAACACCCACATCTTATTGGATTTGTGGGCACTTATAAAACATTCATGCTTGTCTATAACTTGCAAAAAAGTGTCTGTTGCTTGTACAAATACTGCAGTAAATGTACCACAAGCTGTTTCTCTAGCTTTAGCACACTTCTCTTCACGGGTTTTTTTTTTTAGAAAAAGCCTAGCAGGATCTCATTTGCATATTAGGTCACACACCCTGGTGTCACCATTGTTTCACACTGGGCTTTTTTGTAGAAAAAAGCCCAGCAGGAACTCATTGGCATATTAGCCCCCAGCTGGAAATGTGTTCCTGCTCAAAAAAAGCCCTGCTTCACTTACTTGTCATCTTATTGTTATCTTCTGGATAAGATCAGGTTTGTGCCTTGGATCCAATGGAATATTGGATCCAAGGAGCAGGAGAATATCCATTCATGAAGAATGACATTCTTGCCTACCCCTCTCCTGCTGCAGACCTAAATACCCCTCCATTGCTGCTCTGGGGGACAGGGACAGCATTTAGGGAGGGGACATTTTGGCCTGCAGCAGGAGGGGGAGGTGAGTAAATCACACTGTATAGGCAGAAATCTTTCTACCCATATAATCACTCCATTGGATCAAAGCCTATATTCAACTAAGCAAAACTGGTACTTGATTGTTCGACTTGAATGATTTGAATTGATCAGGTAAAATCCATAATAGTTTATATAAAATCAATACCAGTGCCTTTCCTTCACTTTCTAGTAATGCAACAGATGAACAGGTTCCCTATTCATATAAATATAGAAGGGAAGGGGGATAGAAATGTCCTACCCAATGATGTATCTCATCATGACTTTATTTTTCTAATAGACTCCTGTGCATATTAATGAAACTCTAAAACATATATTACACCAAGTCTCTTGTCAGCCACCTTGCTAGGTGAGATTGACCTGTTTCCTCATATCCCTCTTGTCAAGCATAAAAGTATATGACTTTGATCCTAAGAACACTTTTGTGGGAGTAAGTCCTACAGACCCAAGATTTATTTATTCTTACAAAATCTATATCTCATTTTTTTTGCCCTCACAGGGGCTGCCAAGGTGGCTAAACAAATTAAAATGCATGTAATAAAATCATATTTTAAAACCATTGAATGTTATTTATTTCTGAGTAGAACTGCTTTAGATAGGTCACTTTGAATTATAAGGAACCTCAAATGAAAACTGTTTTTTTTTTAAAGGAAGGCACTTAAACCACTTATAATCAATATCTTGACCATATATCCTGAAATGAGGATACAAAAACCCAGTTTGTCAGTTAAGCTAGGTCTATTAATAGCTGATCTGCATATTTTATTGTTTTCTTTTTAGTGCAGACAAGCTGTCTATCCACAGTTTGGGGCAACAATCTCAGCCAACATTCTTTATTCCATACTACTACACATGAAATTGTGTCAGGAGTTGCCAAAGACCCTCCCCGCAAACACACTCCAATTGAACTCCCCCATTTCTGGCCACACAGCCAGTGATTGGCTGGCTTGGGGAAGAAGCAAAAATCTCCCATTCAGATATCTTCAGATATTTCAGGATGCTTGTCAATTATACCTACTATATCAGGAGTGGGGAACTGTGGCTCTCCAGATGTTTTTTGCCTACAACTCCCATCAGCCCCAACCATTGGCCATGCTGGCTGGGGCTGATGGGAGTTGTAGGCAAAAACATCTGGAGAGCCATTGTTCCCCACCCCTGTACTATATGCTAATAGTCCACACTAGTACTGTATCCTAGCTAGAGCATAACCCATCAAAGGTTCAGGACTGTTTACTATGACCCAACCCCTACTTACAATGTGAAGTAGATGGAAAAAAAGCCCCCCTCCTGACTGATTTGACCTGATCCAAAAATATTTGCTCAGCCTTGGCAAGGTGACTCTCCCCTCCCCATCCCAATTCTCATGCTCCTTTTCTATTAGAGATGCTCAAATAAATGATTTTCTTAAAGTGCCATGTATTCCTTATAAGCATTCTGTAATGCTCAGAGCCAAAATAGCTAAAGAGGAAATAGCTCAGAATGTCTTAAAGTATAGGAGTGACTGTGATCTTGAGAAATCCTCCATCTGGAATCCAGGCTGGGTGGAACTGAATGGGCCACATGGGTAGAGTTTAGATCACCACCACTTTGGGGGAGCACCTGCTGCCAATAATTCCTCCAAATTTTCCTTTAAAAAACCCACCCCTTCCTATATTTAAATAAAAAGGGAACCAAAAGGAACCCTGCGTGTTGAGAGAGAAAAAACTACTTAGGTGGGGACAAATCAGTGAGGTGGGACTTCTACAGGGTGGCTATGATGCTGCTTATTGCACATCCATTCTCCAGCTGTCTGCTTTATAGCAAGCAGTTGGAATGTGATTATTTCACTAAAAGTACATGGTATACTCTCCTAACAGAATGCCACAATTTCCCCATTAGTCCTCTGGTACCTCCAGTTATCAACAGGATTTAATTTTAGTCTTTTCCTTTACCTACAGCACTTGGACCATGCTGGAAAAAGAATTCTGTGTGCCCCCATGCTTCAGACTGTTTCTTGCTCAGGGTGTCAAATGCAACCAAAAAATCTCAGGCATTTCTCCTGTAGACTACCTTCCCTTCGAAAAACTCAAACTACAAAAATGGAAGAGGGAAGGCAGTAGGTAATATTTGTATCAAATTGCCCTCAAAAAGTTATGTTTAATTTTTTTTTAAAAAAAAATGCCAGTGGTTCTCATGCAATCTTGACATCCTGTACAGTGCCTCAAGTTCATACATCTGCACATTTATGAAATTCATGAGCTTGCCGTGATTAAATTGGTGTCTTTCAGACTAATGTACTTCACAGGGTAGTTGTAAGGCTAAAATCAAGAATGGGGGGAATAACATGTGCATCCTTGGAGGAAGGAAAGGATAAAAATGAAAGGAAACCATATAATGCACAGTGAACTAGTTTAGAACCAGTAGTCTAGATCAATATAGATTATGGCTCAAGATGGTTGACTGGGATACAATAAACTTGTTGAATGTTCATGATGTGTTTTGCATCTGATATATCATTACCATCTATATGGGGGCCTCCATGAGACCATTAAGTCTGGAATCTAACGTCTAAACCATAATCAGTCCAAGGAATCTATAAAGCCTTCTGCAAATTTGGCACCCAAAGACTCACATGTTTAAGTCACACTATAAACACAAAAATGAAAACAAGGAATTTTTAAATCAAGAGGGGGGATGATATCATTCTTATGCTTAGGCCAGAGGGCTTGTTCAGATCTTACATGTGCCATAGAATGATGTGGTAGCATCATTCTTTTCTTCCTTAGTGTTCAGGCTATCATTTTAAAATGGTGCAGGAACCCAACTCAGCAAAGTGGGATATAGTCCTGAAGGTTGCACTGTGTTTACATGTGTAAGGTGGATACAATAACCTTATTGAATACTAATTCTATTTTCTGCATCTGAAATATTTATTACCATCTAAAAGAGGGCCTCCATAGGATCATTAATTCTGGAATCTAAAATTACCCAGGTGCACCACAGGTGTTTTCAAACGCCCCTTTCCTATATAAAGCACTGCAGCTTGAAAACTAGCACAATAGATAGAGGTTTACTAATTTTACACTTGCAGTGACTTTATTTAATCACATGAACAAATGAACACATGAAATTGCCTTGTACTGAATCAGGTTATTGGTTCATCAAAGTCAGTATTATCTACTCAGACTGGCAGCAGTTCTCCAGGGTCTTGGGGTCTTTCACATCACCTCTTCTTTGTTCCTTTTTAACTGGAGATCCCAGAGATTAAATCTGGGACCTTCTTCATGAAAAGTAGATTCTCTACTACTGAGACATGACCTGTGGCATTCAAAATTACAACTATCCTTAACTGTAAATGGTCAATTCCTCCATTTCATTCTGCAGTTTATGCAGAAGCAGTTTGGGTTTGTATTATTTCCTGGTTGCCTTGTAGCTCTGTGATTCTAGCAGAGTTACTCTGTGATAGTGGGTCAAAGGTTGTGTTTGCAAGAATGAAGCTAGTCTTTTTTTGTCTCCAGTGCAGGTGCAGAGTCAACAGTGTGATATACTGCATGGGGGGCAGGGGAAGTCAGCTATGGGCTGCTTTGAAGTTCAGAGGAAGCTTTCAAACCAGAGACTAAAGCTGGGTAAACTCTCAGTCCCAAAGAATTAACTGAGTCCCCAGTTTAGACCAAGAAAGCAGCAGCAAGAAATCAGGCCTCAAAAAGGGAAGGAAAATTAATGCAGGACATAGGTTGCCAGGTCTCTCCTGGCCACCACTAAGGAATGGGGATCCCAATGAGGTAAAATGCCATAGAGCCCACATTCCAAAACATCCATTTTCTCCAGGGGAACTGATCTCTTTAAATGAGTTGTAATTCCAGGGGATCCCCAGGTCCCACCTGAAGACTGGCATCCCTAACAGGTTATGCATAAAGTCAGAAATCAGCTTCAAAATAAATCTAGAGGAATATGGGATTAGTATTGCACAGAAGGAGGAAAAGAATAGAAGGGGATGGTCCAGGATCTTGGCAGTAGAGCCATAATAAAAACCAGAAACTATGATGAGAAAATGGTCCCTCAGATTGGTGCAGTAAAAAACAGCAGTCAGCAAAAGACTGAACAAGTGGTAGTTATGAGTTACTGAGCCTCCTTGGTAACCACTTAGGACTCATACTGTTGTGCAGGCTGGAGCTTTGTAAATTGTCCCTTCAAGAATAGAAATAAATAACAACTTGACAAAGAGTTATGAGCAATTAGTACTAGCAATATTCTAAGCAATAATACCTCCAGATTGTTTTTTGTTTTCTTTTGCAATGGAAAAAGTTGTTTTTATTGAAGAAGCATTTTAGTCTGCAATTGCACACATGCAAACTGATATTCTGCAAAACACATTTTGTATTTTTATGGCTATTTTTTTTCCAATAAGCTCTTCAATATGAAATGCTCTGAGTGATTTGCAGAAATGGAATCTTTCTGTAAATTTGATTAGGCATCTAAACGCATCATCCCATCCAGCAAGCGTGGCCCTGATTATTCATAGGCTTCTATAGAGTGTATCGTGAAGGCAGTTACATTTGGGATCATAACTTCACTCTAGCCAAAGAGGATTTAGAGTTAATGGGTTTGCGGTATAGCATTCTCTACTAAGCTGATGATGAAGCAGCTGCATAAATGTCGTGGTATAATTTCTTAATGTAATATGTACATGCCTGTTATAATAGAAGAGATGTTGGTGTCTCCTTTATTTTTTTTTCCATAGTAGCACCTTGTCCTAAGTAGCTAAGCCAATATTTCAGCATCTTTAACTTGCAGCTGCTTACAATCCCAGGTTTGATTCATTTAAAGAATGAGACCTGTTTTATAGAATGCAAGATCTGGTTTGGTTTCATACAAGTTTTACACGGGGTATTTGAAGAGTATTTTTTCATATTTTTTTTTTAAAAAGTGTGACAAAATTAGTCAGCACAAATAAGACTTAACCCAGTGAATGAAAAGCTGCTATCAACAGGTTGGTTCTCTGTGTTAATGTCATACCAACCCCAAGTTATATTAAAACTTTTCTCAGTGTTGTGCTTGTACCATGCATTCTTTGTATTGGTCAAAGAGCTAAGATGCTGTGTTCCTCTATGGTAACAATGGTAATTGTAGACTAGGGAAGGACACAAACCTGCTGAAGAACTGAAGTTCATCATAAATTTTGGCTGGCTCATGGAGAATCGCCACAAACTTCCACAAATTTTGATAGTTTGTGGCAGTTTGTGAAGAGCATAAATGCTTTCTGCTCTTCATGAAAAAACAGCTGAGCAATTTCTGCTCTTCATGAAAAGTCTCAGGGAGCAGAAAGTGGGGCTTAAATAGCTCAGAGCTATTTAAACCAAACAGCTGAGTGGTGGTCCCTGTCATTCAGCCATTAGGTAACCCTTGCTTTCTGCTCCCCATGAAAAGCTGTTGGGAGCAGAAAATAGGGGTTTAAACTTTAAATGGCTCACAAACAGGTATGAACCAGTTTGGTTAATGAACCAGCACATTGGTTCATGATTCAGTTCATGGTTCAGCCACGAACCATGAATTGAACTGCAAAAATTTGGTCATATCCACATTTATTTTTAAGCAGGAACACAATAATGTACATCTACTGAATCATCCACGTTGCATCTTCACTTGTCTAGGAAACAATGATGAATTAGAATGGATTTTCCTATTTTACTTTAACAATATTGGCAATTATTTTGTGGAGTTGAACAAATTCACTAAGTGGTCTTAGATCAGTACTCATCTCTCAGGTTAGCTCTAAGCGCACGTTCTGCAATTCAAGGATAGCAGGACTGACTTACAAGATTGTTGTAAAGATTATTGAGAAAATATTTTGTGAAGCTCTTTGAACACTAAGAAAGCACCAGGATTTAACTCCCTTAAGTTATGCATGAGTGGCAAGTGTTTCTCCTCACGCATGTGTGTGGGTTTGTGTGCCAGTTCCATGAATCTCTAACATCTCATATCCCTTCTCCAGGGAGTTCGTGTTGACATATGTGATCTTCCCCTCATTCATTTTAAACTTATAACATCCCTGTGAGATAGGTTGGTCTGGGAAAGAGTGGCTAGGAAAGAGTAACCCAAGGCCACATATTAAGCTCCATGGCTGACAGAGGCTAGATGGGCTGTCTGACAGCAATGTTGAGTCTGTGAACTTAGACAGATCATAGGAAGGAGGGCAGAAAGGGTTGCATCAGTTCTTAGTTTTTATTTAGATGGGCTGTCTGACAGCAATGTTGAGTCTGTGAACTTAGACAGATCATAGGAAGGAGGGCAGGAAAGGTTGCATCAGTTTGTGGCTTTTTATTACATGTTCAGGGAAATGCTGATTGACGCTTTGGGATCAGGAAGCAATTCTTCTCTAGGACAGTTTGGCAGGGATCCTGGAGAGTTTTTATTGTTGTCATTTTCTAGAAATGCAGCTGGGGTCACTGGGTGGCCATAGGAGGAGGTATTTGTTAATTTCCTGCATTGTGCAGGGGGTTGGACTAGATGACCCCGGAGGTCCCTTCCAACTCTACGATTCTATTAATCCAGATTTCCTCAATCTAATCCAACACCCTAACCATCATGACCATCATTGGATAGTCCATGGACTAAGGATCTTTGAAAAAGGAGCCTGAGGAACCAGGAATATCACTGGAGGAAGAATAGGGACATCAGGAAAACCCTTGTACTGTCACAGTCCCCTTGGAACCTGACTCATCAGTTCCATGGGCCAATCTTGAGCTTGCTGTTGCCACCACCAGAATCTCCAGCTGCCCTTCCAGATCCTGGGACATCTATGCATCAGCCATGCTGGATCAGGGCCCAGACTATTTGGCCTCTATGATTCTCTTGCACCCAAAAGGAACAGTGAAGGCAGTGAAGAGAAGACTCTGTTCTGGCAGCCCATGCTCCACCCAATGAGCCAGATCATTGCTTTAAGATGACTCTATCACAAGAAAGGTTCTGGCCCCACCTACCTGGGTGATCCCCAGAAAATGCCTTCAGAAAAGATAGGTTGCTTTTTCTCCAGCCTATTTTAGCTGAGAGTGAGAAAAGGAGCTTTGTCCTATCATCCAGTTTTTAGGTCACTAACTTTGTGCTCCAGACTTTGCCAAGGTATGGTAAGTAGGATAGGAGACTGGATGGCTTGGATATCAGAGGTCAGAAAACAAACAAATAAACCAAACTGCTTCTCTCTTTCTTTCTGGTCATAGTCCCTCATGTTTAATGATGCCATTCTGAATAGGGTTGCTAGATCTAACTCAAGAAATATCCATGGACTTTGGGGGTACAGCCTGAAGACTTTGGGAGTGGAGCCAGGATCAAGGTCGTGACAAGCATGATTAAACTCCAAAGGGATTTCTAGCTGTCACATTTAAAAAGACCATGCTCCTTTTAAATGGCTTACCTCCATTGGAAACAATGGAGGATAGGAGCACTGTCTTTGGAGGCTCACAGAACTGGCCCCCCTTATCCAATCTTTTTGAAACTTGGAGGAGGGTTTTTTTGAGGACAGGCACCAGAGACTATGCTGACAGTTTGGTGCCTCTGCCTCAAAAAACAGCCTTCCCAGAGCCCTAGATACCCACAGATTGATTCTCTTATACCCTATGGGAACTGGTCTCAATAGGGTATAATGAAGCACCCAGTAGACATTTCCCTCCCCTTCCCCCACTTTCTGTTAACCCTGAAGTGGGAGGAGGACCCCCAAACTGGGGGAATCCCCTGATCCTATCTGGGCATTGGCAACCATTATTCTGAAGGTCTCATGGGAGAGTAGGGTTGTGGAAGGTGGAGGCACATTGCCCTCATATGCAAAAAGAATATTTTACTTCAGTCATTCTAGTATTCAAATATTCTTCAGTCCTTGTCATATTCCTCTCACAACAGCACTGTGAGGACTTTTAGTGATTTAATTGAAGATGAGAGACTCTTCTGAGTTATGATTGGCCACAAACCATGACGGTAATTTTGAGTGCCAAAGCAAGCATCTGATCATTAATCCTGCACAAAATAAATAACACACCAGTGACTAGGTGCGTGGGTCCAGAAGCTGGACCAGGATGGAATATCCATTGTTCTGTGGCCAGCATTGTCAGATTTGGTAATGCTGATCACCTGCCCATGAAGGCTTAGAACCAATATCATCCCCCCTATAGTTGATAGCTCTCAGCTGACAAGTTCATGGATGTGCAGAAACCTGGATCTTTGGGTTAAGTCCCAAATTTTCCAAGGTTTTTAGCCTAGTACTTATCTGTTGGTACAAAATAAAGGAAAAAAACTGCCACTTTTTTCCCTCCCAAGAGTAAATGCTTTTGGACACCAGCAGCTCTGTGATTATTGAGAGTTGATTTTGTGATGATGTGTCTTTTCCCTGCTCTGGACTATCAGAGGCCAATTTCATGCTGTGTAAATTCACTAATCATGCAACAAGGTAGCAATCAGGTGGTGGGTGAGTGATTAGTTTGCTCTCAGTTTTTACCAGATGAACTTCAACATAAGAGCCATCATCTAATTGCCAACCAGGCAATGTATTTACCAGAAGGTGAAAAATTGGAACTAGAAAGATCCTCATTTGGAGGTGATTTAAGAGTATCTGAAAATACACCAATGTGGCTGAAGCTCAAAGTTAGACTTATTATTGGACTCCTGCATGTAACACAAACATGATAGGATCCCCTGTAGTCCATGGCCATATAACAATGCTCCCCCCTTTATCCTCTGGATTTTGTTATATGCTTTCCCAAAGAAGGCATTTGGGTAAACTATTTTAAATGCATGCTGAATTTGCAAAAGGTCAAAATGCATAATTTCATGTAGCTTCCCCTCCTTTTGCTGATAAAATATGTTCAGAAATTTGTTGCAATTTGTGTATTAAGTTTCAACAGGAGTCTAAAGACAGTGATAAAGAGCATTCCCATCCAATACTTGGAAATTAATCTGGCAGTTTGACCCAGTAACCGACATGCATACTAAAACACTGATGTGAATTGAAAATAAAATAACCACGCTTGACAGATATAATAGTTTAAGTGATTTCAAATTAACCACATCCCACTGACCGCAAGTGAAGAATGTGTTCATTCTCCCGCAATGAAACATGCTCTAGGGACTCATTATACAGAGTAGAGTAAGTAAAACCAGAGTGGAGTAATTGATGCTGAGGAGGAAGGAAGAATGACAGCTATTTAATGATTCTCAAACTTATACATAAAGATATCACAAGTGGCTAATGTATTATTTTTCTCTTTCCAAACTAGGTATATTATAGGCTTATATCTGCATTGCATAGCAATTGCCAGCACTTGATATGGCTTTTAGGAATAATGAATTATGACAAAAAAGGCATCAGCTGCTACATGGAAATAGCAAATAACAAACACCTTGTGCCACTATGACTTTGTAGAGATACATCATGTGGCTGGCTGTTCAGTGGAAGGAGCCGTTTAGTAAGGCCGTCCACTATTCTCTCTCTGTGTCTCCCTTTCCTGGCCATTTTATTCTTGGTTTCGAGAAGTCTGATCTTTTTTCAATGCTTTGCTTATTTGTGACTTTAAAAAACATGTGAAGGTTCATTATGTGAATAATAAAGTGGGATGAATATTTTACCACATGTAGACAAAAACTAGTATTGGTCTAACCAGAAATTAATGCTATTGTGCTAGCTTGCCATCTGAGAATGCCCATTGAAGTCTTTTGTCATATCTTTGATTAGTTTTGTTTGAAATCATTTTGATCAACTGATGTAATTAGAGAATTACAAATGCCATAATAGTATCTTTACTCTCTTTAATTCTAAGTGTTGGCTCCTCTGTAGATCATGAAATCTACACAGCAAGGCTTGGCATTCAAAGGGTGGAAAGAAGAGAATTCTGCATATTTGGATAATTCTCAGGTACTCATTCAAATATTCTTTACACTGGGTTAACCCCTCCCCCCCAATACAACACACTCACCCATGTTTCTGCAATTCACTTCTGTATTCAGAACATGTTGTAGACAACTAAGGTTGCAAAGATGTCTGAAATGCTGCTTTAAATCTTGCAGTGCTTTAAGTGTTAGTTTGGGTTGTCTTAGAAACCTGGCTAGATGCCAAAGCTTCTAGCCACTGTTGCGCAATGGAGCCTTCTTAAACAGTACCGTGACCTCAGCCAAAAACTTGGCATCAGGTGGAACAGCAAATGTTTGGCTGAGGGCTGTGTACTCTGTGGCCCCTAGCTTGTTTCCATTAACAGTAAAATGTCTAGCTATATGTTGGTCACTAACAGTGCAATCCTGCGTAGGATTATTTAAGTCTAAATCCACTTAAATCAACGAGTTTCAGCTGGAGGAAGTCTGCATCTAAAGGGAATGTCCTGAATTCCTCAAACGGCGGTCTTTCACTAGATGCTTCTATCCTGATATATCAGTGCTCCATGAATCAAGAGGCACATTTGTGAGTTTTGGGCTGGCAAATTGCTGGCATTTGGGGGGTGGAGCCTGGGGAGTGTTGGGCTTGGGGAAGGCACAAGTTCAGAAGAGTATATAGTCATAAAGTCTGTCTTCCAAAGCAGCCATTTTCTTAATGTCAGCTGATCTCTGAAGATCAGTTGTAATTCTGGGGACTTCCAGGCCCCACCTGAAGGTCAGCAACTATGGCCAGAGGGCATGTTGCTTTGACCAAGTACTACTGCTCTGCCTGACCAATAAGGCAGTAAGGAGGCAGGCCACAGAGTTGGAGGCAGGCTGGAGACACAAGAGCAATAGGGAAGTGAAGATTCCTAGGAATACAGTAGCACCTGAGGACTCTAAACACCCTTTGTCTCTCAAACAGAGGGACAGAGAGCTGGAGAAGCCTTTATGCCTGAATGAAGAAATAGCAAGTAATGTCCCACATTAACTGTCATGGAAAAATCTAACCAAGCCACAGTAAAATATATGTTCATGACTTCCAGGTTGGATTATTGGGAAGGCCACAGAAATGACAATAGGTCCAAAATGTGGCAGACCAATAATTACTAGGTGGTTCACTGCTGCTTTGTTACGCATCATGGTTATTTTATTAGATCTATGTTTCCCTGTTTGTTTCCATGTCTAACTCAAAGTATATTTAAAGTACTATAAGGTGTGGTACTGAGGTATCACAATGACCTTCTGCTGTACTATGAACCTATGTGCACTATGGAGACAATCTGGAAAGGCCTATGTCCTACTCCTTGGCTGGGTCCAGACTTGCATTTTGAGCTAGTAGATGGACAGGATGCAGGTGGACCACAAAAGCACGACCAAATGGGCGCATCCCATCCTGCTCCCACCCCCAACCCATCCAAGGGCCATCTCACTTGTGCTGCAAAAAACTACCACTTTGGAAGTGGTAGCTTTTTGTGGCATGAGTGAGACGGCCCAGGGGCAGGAGTGGGATGGGAGGCAGATGCACTTGTTTGGTCACACTTTTTTGGTCCACCCTCATCCTGTCTGTCTACTGACTCAAAATGCCAGTCTGGACCAACCCTTCAGAGATTTAACAGTTGGAAATATAAGATGTGACTTTCTTGGGTGCAACACCAAAGTTATTGGATTTATTTCTCTACGACGTTTATCAGTACCATCTTAGGTTTGTAAATTTATTATTTGTGATTTTTTAAAAACAAATCAATAAAATAGAAGAGAAAGAACAACATGATAGACTTGAATTACTGGACCTTGCAGTTGGAGTAAGTAAATTGAGACACAGCCCTAGGATTGGCAGGTGTCATGGTCCTAGGCCTAGTGCAGCCTACAGGCTCCCGGGAAGCCTGTATTAGAGTAGTAACCAGGCTTACATTTCCCTGGATCTCTTCTGTCCCTCTGATTGGGTGGGCAGAAGTTCTGGAGGGAAAACTTGCCTAGTATAGAACAGAAGGGTGGGACATGGGAGGAAAGGATAAGAGGCCTAGCTAGAGAGGGGTAAGTAGGAGAGTTCCTTCATCCAAAGAGGGGTGAGTAAGTTGGAAGCGGAAGGAGGGGACGTATAATTAGTCACATCAGGGCTTTTATTTTCTTTGTGCCACCTTAACTGTTTCCCCTTTCACTATTGCACTAATAGTTTGTTCTGGTTCATTCTTGAGCACTTACAATGAAATTATTGTTATTATACTGCCTGGGTCCTCATGTGTCTTTGGTCATGGATAGAGGTAGTTGCTGAGAAGGAAGATGGAGGGATTGGTTGGGTGCTTTGGGCCTCCCAGACAGATCCATACCAGAATGGTGGCAGCCTTTTTTCTTCTTCTGTTAATTGGGAAATGATTATAAAACATAGTGTTTCACTGTTGGTGCTGCCCACATCCATGCAATAATCCCAGTTTACTGAAATGTAAATTCCAAAGATTTCCATGTAAAAAAAATTGGCTTTAATATTTATACTGAAATATTCAGTCTCAATGTGCAAATCTGTGTCAAAATACAAGCATGAGCTGCAACAAAGTATAACTAAGTACACAGCAAATTAATCTGTGTATTATAGTGGAATACTCTATCAGTACCATCTGTGCTCATTGGCTGCAGGTAAAATGAATGCAAGTTTGGAATTAAAAGTAAAAGGATAAAAGTACTCTGCAGAGAATCAGAAATGAATGTTCTCCTTTCTTACTGGTTGTCCATTCTTCTGCTTCCATACACCTCAAGGCCAATTCTGAGTTGTGATAGATTGTCACATGGTTCAAATATTATAGATGAAATCCTTCCGGGAGCAGCAGCTGGCTTGTTTTGTATGCTGCACAGTTATTTGTGGTGATGGGGCTATACATGTGCCTTAGGCTTTCTCAGATGGTTAAGCTTCCTTTTCTCCAGGGTTCCCTTTTTTTATTCATCTTTGATTGTGAGGAATTCACGCTCTGCAATGTGTGCTTAAGGCCAAAGCCTAACAATTATTTTGCATTATAGCCCTTTAAGACCTTTCCATTATAAATAACCGCATTTGAAAGTTGGTCATTAATACATTGAGTTGAAATGTATTATTCGCAAAAGGGAGAAAAATGCCACATTAGTCTTATTTGAAACACAGAACAAATTCTATTGCAGTATAGACATTATGAAGTACTCCCAAATTGCAGTAGTTGTTGTTTTTTGAGAAATTACAAACAAAAGTTAAAGTAGGTATTTCTACTTTACAGAGAATTGCCAAAATAAACAGTTTTTTGTATGCCTGAACCCACAGAAATTAAAAATATAACATCTTACTGTAGAGCATTTTACATGGCAAGATATTTTGTTCAGATAAATAGTTTATCACTGAATACCAAACGGCAACAAAAAAAGTTTCATATTTTTCTGTCATTGGAATTTGGGTTTGTATAGAAATCTTAGACATTATGAAGTACCGTACTCCCAAATTCTTTGTTGCCATGCTAAGGTAGATGGGGGATTTTTGTCTATCCAATGTGCAGCTAACGTAGTGCGTGCAGCTGAAATTAATACATGTATTATTTCTGTGTTTATTTTGTTTCTTGTAGGATCAGTCCATCTGCCTAAAAGAAAAACTTCAGGAGTCAAAGGTAAGTATGCGTTTGTGAAAGTTGCGATGTGTTGTATAATATTTTTCCAATAGCTTTGTATATGTGTGCAAGACCACCAACAGTGGAAATAGTTTCCTATTTCCCCACAAAGTTTAATACATTTGGGGCTTATATTGCTGTTTATGTGGTGGAGTACTTTTGGTGGTAAGTACCAGCGCATTATCAGTTTGTAGAATTGTAGTCTAATAGGGATAATTTTGGAAGTGTAGGATGGGGATGTCCATATTTCTTTCCAATATTTAGTACAGAAATTCTTTTTACAATCTACTTGCCATAACCTTTGGTATTACAGGTGTGGGGTATGGTCTAAATTAAGTAGTGTTTTATGTACTCTAGTAATAAGTTTGGAGTCCTCTGTAAATAAGGTGTGTAAAATATGTTCGAACTCTGTTAGAGGTCTGGTTAGGGCTTTCTTTATCGATGGTATGGAGAAAAAGCTTCTTTTTTGAAAGTAGTGAAGCCATAATAGTTTAAGACCGGTTTTATGTTCCAGTTTATCTTTTTCTAGAAGCTTCCCATTGCTGAAATAATCTATAATCCTAATAAACCCAGCTTTATAGCATGTCTTCAGTATGTCTGCAGGATGTTTAGATGACCACTCTTGGTGCATGTAGGAAGATTGAACGGATAGGTCAGGAGTAATATGTCTCCTATGTTTGGTCCATATTTTAATGGCAGTGTAAAGATAAGTTTTTGCAAGAGAGGCTTTAGGTTTAGACTTACTGGTTGTTGCTTTCCATATGTAATCAAATAAATTTAAAGGTCTCCAGTTGGACCCATGCCAATGTGGGAGAAACTAGAGCTCGTAATAGGGAGGCAAGATTAGATGCCTCATAGTACCTGGTGAGATTTGGTATTTCAAGGCCACCTATAGAACGATAGTCTTTTTATTGGTTCATGGTCTTGTCTTCATTCATAGAAATTGTGAGAGTTCTTTTTGCCAAAGGTATAGGTGTTTTCTAGGTATCTCAATTGGGAGGGTTCGAAATAAATATAAGTATTTAGGGAGAAGAAAATGTTTAATTAGGTCTAGTCTATCAGTCCAATTTAGTGTCATAATATTCCAATTTTTTATTAGATTCCTAATTTCTGTTTGTAGGGTTTCGAAATTAGCAACATATAGTTTAGACAAATCCACAGATATAATCACTCCTAGATATTTCTAGTTATAAGGTAAAGATTGTTTAATATTTTGGATAGTTGACGTAGTCAGATTAATTGGATAGATGTCGGATTTCGTTTGGCTAAATGTTAAACCAGAGACTAAACTAAAATTATGTAGTATTGAGCACAGTGCATTTATAGACTCTAAGCGCTTAGAAAGACAGAGAACAATATCATTGGCATATAAGGATATTTTGTGGGAGGTAGCACCTATGTCTATACCTTTAATTAGTGGGTTTGAATGAGGCACAAGGCTGCTCAGATAGCAGCCACTGCTAAGTCCGCATTCTTTCATCTGGCTTTGAGAGATGATTTCAAAGTAGCTTGAAAAAAATTCTTCCATGGAAGCTTCATTGTGGGCTTCATTCCAATCTTCATGGTCCCAGAAAGCCACCATTTTTTTCCGTTTGTGCCACTAATGATACTTCGCGAGGGTTTTCACCCCGAAGAGAAGCTGTAGCCGGCCATTCTAGGTGCTTGGGAGATGGTGAGCTCTTCCCCTCAGGCTTGCTCATTATTTAGGGCAGATTTAAAATGGTTCGATGCTTAAAAAGGAAGGAAACAGGGCTGTGGGAATCGGAGCTCTCCCTTCACATGTCCGCCATAATCCCTGGTGACGCTCTGCCCCCATATTGCAGTATTCTTCACGCTTTGTCCATAGAATCAGAGAAATTAGTGATAAAGAATGGCTGGGAGGGGGAATCCTTTCTAGGCTCCTCATTAATGTGAAATTATACCCTGGAGTATATTCTCAATTGCTTTGTCCAATCTCATTTTAAATGATCTAGAGAGCCAATGTGTTCAGTCCTAACTCCACAGAAGTTGGTGCAAATCTCTCTTATTCTATGGTATAGAGCAACAGTGAAGTAGGAAATGGGAGCACATCCAAGAGTGACATTATGAGTTTGGGCTTATGTGGCTATTTTTGTTGTTGTTGTTCAGTCACAGTCGAGTCCGACTCTTTGCAACCCCATGGACCAAGTCATGCCAGGCCCTCCTGTCTTCCACCATCCTTCGCTCAAATTCATGTTAGTTACATCAGTAACACTGTCCAGCCATCTCATCTTTTGCCATCCCCTTCTTTTGCCCTCTGTCTTTCCCAGCATCAGGGTCTTCTCCAGTGAGTGCTCGCTTCTCATTTGGTAGTCAAAGTATTTGAGCTTCAGCTTTAGCATCTGACCTTCCAGGGAACAGTCAGGTTGATTTCCCTTAGGAATACTGAATATAAAAACTGCTTTACTCATTAATTTTGACAACAGTGGATTTAATTTGTGGCAGAATAGTGTCTTTTTCATAGATCATGTGAGTGTGATCCATAGAGGAAGCAGGCTGGCACTCATGCCTTTGAACTTCACCTTGAAGTGACATCATCATGATGGCACACTTTGTGCAAGTGATCTTTCTTGGCTCCAATCACTCAGAGTCAAGAAAGAATTCTTGGCCAGCGCCTTGCCCAGCCCTTTCCCACTTCAGAGGGAGCTAGGCAGGGGCCGTGTCCATCTTTCTTTGCTCTGAGCAATCAGAGAAAAAAAAGAAGGATACAGCTCGCCCCCTGCTCAGCCTCTCCCACTTCAGAGGGAGCTGGGCTGGGGTCATGACCTTTTTTCTTCACTTCAATTGCTCGGGGCAAAGAAAGAAGGATGTGTCCCCTGCCCAGCTCCCTCTGAAGCAGGTGAGGTCTGAGCAAGGAGTGAGCCGAGCATTCTCACTCAGCCTGCCCCTTGCCCAGTCCTCTCCCGCTTCAGAGGGAGCTGGGAAGGGACTGCATCCTTCTTTCGTCACTCTGAGCAACTGAAGCAAAGAAAGAATGACGCTGAGTATCAGGGTTGGCGCGAGCAGGGACAGGGAGAGTGTGCCTGCCCCCTACCCCTGTGGTGAGGTGGCACCCTAGGTTGTTGTCTACCTTGCCTGCTTCCATGTGCCAGCCCTGGGCAAGGGATCCTGGAGGTTTTTGCCATCTCCTGGGCATGGAGCAGGGGTCACTGGAAATGTATGCGGGGGAGGTATTTGTGAATTTCCTGCATGGTGCAGGGGGTTGGACTTGATGACCCTGGAGGTACCTTCCAACTCTATGAATCTAAGTGATTGCATTATGTTTGTAGGAATTCACTAATTGCCCTGATATCTCAAGATCTCTGAATAGCAGATGAGAAACTACAAAAACCACTTGGGAGTTTTCTGAAGGGGATAAGTAGTTATTCATCATCACTGTGCTATCTGCTGAATGTTATATTTATTGTGTGGTTTGCCATTTCAATGTGCATATTTACCACTGTATAAATGACTGAAGACATTGTCATATTTATGGTTATATATTATATTTTGTCTTTGTCCATTTCTGTAGTTATATGAGTGATGAGTGTTTTGCTTTAATTCTTTTTTAAATTCTCTTTTTGATGTGTTTTTGTATACTTCCAGTATATGAGTACTTTTTCTTTTTTGCTGAGGTAGAAATCAGACTCCTTTGTTTTTCTATCATGTTATGTATAAATGATACCTCAGGTCTATATTAGCATTTTCTGGCAGATTTTTGTCAGCTCATTGATGCAGCCCCCTCCCAGATTAATACCAGCAACATCAAATGTTTAGATCTTTCCATAAGTTCATACATATTTGTAAGAATTTATATTGAGCCAAATATTTTTTCTTACTTAATGCTGCATTACAGGGATCAGTAATTATTGTTCCCCAACCTTATTGAATCTGTGCACCCTTCTGGATTTTGAGAAAAGGTGGGGAATGCCACAACAAATGACTGCCATGGAGGGGTGATATCTATCCCTAAATGGCTGCCGTGAGGACATGATCAAATCATAAATCATTGGAAGGTCCACAAAATGATAAGAGATTCCAAGCCAAACAACCTTTTATGATGGAAGCTATTTCCAAACGGGGCTCCCAGCAGAACCAGGATTTCTCCTGGGCTCTCCTGAAGTGCCTCCTACTCTAACAGAGAGAAGCAAAGCCAGAACTGACTCTGCTTTGCAGAAGAAATGATTAAAGGGGGAAAAAAATACAGGTGGCCACTGCACTGGGAATGTCACCACGTTGGAGATCACTGGTTTAATGCAAAGATACTTATAGGGTTGCCAGCTTTGAGTGGGGAAATACCTGAAGGTTTTGGGGGTGGAGTCTAGAAAGGGCAGGGTTTGGGGTAGGGAGGAAACTCATCATGCTACGCCATGGAGTCCAGTCTCCAAAGCACCCATTTTCTCCCTGGGAACTGATCTCTGACATCTGGAGATCAACTGTAAAAGCAGAAGATCTCCAAGCCCCACTCAGAGGTTGGCAACCATAGATACTTAGCTCAGCTTCAGCTTGGCAGGAAATCCCCCAATATAAACATGAAGTCCTGTCTGATTATGCAGGTTTCACAATGGAGACTTGTCCATTAAAAGTTCTTGAACAATTTGTAACTTCTTTGTCTTGTCTATGGATGCATCACATTGATGGGCTTTGTACCTATTCAAAGCAATAATATAGAGTGGTTGTTCACTCTTCAAGGCCATCATCCCTATTAGTCCCAAAGACTGTCAGCACGGAAGGAGCCATCCTCCATCTTCAGCACTTCACCTTCAAAACCTAAAAAGAGGAGGACCGCTCGATGAACATTTACAGGTAAGCAACCTTTCATTTTCAGAATTGCTGAGGGAATGAGGGCAGTTGGAGAGAGTTTTGCAGTATAATGTTTTGAGGCAGGAAGAAATTGAAATGTGAACATTTTGTGCAAAATTGAGGCTGGGATCCAAGGATAGCCACATTTGTATCCAGTATTCTTGAATATTAGCAGCATCTCCAACTGAACAACAAGGTGATTTCCAAGAGACAAGTGTGATATGGCATGGTATTCATGTTAAAAAAAAATCTTGAATGATGAACTTACACTGCTCTTTGGACCAACGTCTAATTTTTTATTTCAGGTGTGTGTGTGTGTGTGCATCTTTGGACATTTATACACTTCTAAAAGCATGAAGACTTTTAAAATTAATTATTAAAAGTATGAAGAAGCCATTTGTTATACACAGGAATGTTTGAAGATAGCAAGTAAAGGGAGAAAGCAAGTAAAGGGAGCTTTGCCATATATACAAAAAATCAAACATAAAGTGTGTAAGTTGACTGCCATTGGATCTTGCTCATGGGAGTAGTTATGTGGAAAACCTGGGTCACTGAAACTTCTACTCTCCAGTTTGCAAGATTCATCCTTTGTGGTTTCATTGTCACATAAAATGGAAGAATATGATATTTCAAGGGCTGCAAGTCTCCAGTAATGTAATCAGTAGTGTAATAAAACTTTAGCTGAGACCTGATTTGAATTGGTAAAGGCAGATTTTAATCAATGATGCTTTGAGTTAAGGGGCACATGTTCATTTTGAAAGCTGTTTTTTGTTCTGGTTTGTTATGAGCACAGGAGGGTTTTTTTTGTTGTTGTTAAAAAAGTATTATGCATGGCCTCCTGAATTTCTTTCTGTATGGCAAAAGAGAAAAAATTAGTAAGATACAAATTTATTTCAGTTAACCAATTAACTTATTATTATTGTGCTAACATTCTTTAATCATCTTATGGCCATCACTTTCTTCATTATTGAGTAGGGATGGGCATGAACTGAAATACGAACTGCAGTTCAAGCATTAACTGGTTCGTTTGGTCGCATCATTCCCAAACCAAAAAATGAATCACATTTTCCCATTATTGTTTGTTTTGTTCTTTTTTGTAGTTTATTCTCCAGACAGTCTGGTGCTAATTCAATCAATTCTCAAGCAACACAAAAGGCGGACTTATGGAGAGACCTCAAAACACCCAAAAATGTTGTACATAACTTGATTGGCAGCTCTGGAAGCCAAACAAGGGGCTTCCATTCTGCTCTATCAGAGCAGGTTAAAAACCCCAACTCAGCTGCTTTCACTTTGCAGCACAAAGAGAGAAGAGTTGATTCTGTTCTTGTTTGCTGCATAGCTGATTTAGGGGAGGCTTTGAGGGACTCCTTTTTCCCTTATACAGTGTGACAAAAAATTTTTTTAACATGTTTCCCAACTGGGAATGTGTTCCTTGCTGTGATTTCAGGGATTAAACCTGAACCTACAGCTGAGCTTTCCTGGGGCACCTGCTTTGTGGGGCTATAATGTGGACATCCCAAATTCAATCTTTGCCAGACTTGGAGGGCTGGTGGAAGAGAGCCTGCTGAACACTCTGCATGAGTTTGGCATCTCTAACTCAGGAGGGGGATACTCTACCACTTCATGAACCAATAAAGTACAAACTACTTTGGGAAATCAAATGACCACAAACCAATATGAACCACCGGTTTGGGCAATCAAACAAACCATGAACCACCTTTTCTCTCGTTCATGTCCATCCCTATTATTGAGTATACAGAAGTTGCAGATATTGAAAGTTACTTCTAGATGCTACATCAAAGGTTGTGTGAGAGCTCTTGTATGTATAGCAAGATTTTTAAAGCCATCTCTCATTTCCCCTTCCTATGCGGCTCCCAACCAGAGGCAGGGTGCACAGCCTTGTCTCCGGGAGCCATTTTGCCCCTTCATAAGGAGGAGGAGCGGGCAGGGCATTATGGGAGGTGAGAGCGGAGCAGGCACACCTTAACGGCTGTCTCCACTTCTGCCTCCCAGTCTTCGCCTCGTGCTCGGCCCACCCTCTCGCCCTTGAGGCAGTGTGGGTGATAGCTGGTTACTCTTAATTTATAGGGGACCGGGTAGGAATTTTTTCATCTCTTCCTGTTTGGCTGTTGGAAGTGGTGTTTTTCGCCTACCTCACACTGCTTGTAGAAGGGATTATGGAATTGGCTAGGGTGTGGCTGGTTTAAGTAGGCTGATCACTTTTAGGTTGGCTGGGTTTTTTGCCTAACTTCCATTATGCAGCTTGGTGAGCACCAATAGCACCCCAGTTTTGGGGCACGGGGTCTAGTTAAATCATTCCTGGCCCGTGTGGACTAGTTGAGTGAGGAAGTGGCCTGCCTCAGGTTTGCATGGATTGATCTGCCCTTCAGCCGTGTGGATGGGGGCTGGAACTCCAGGGCATATCCTTTGCTAGGCTGGCCAGGTACGAGCCATGCAGTTTGGCTATACCTAGGGGCAGGGTGGCTCACCCATCATGTGGCAGGGGAGGGGTATTTCATCCCCTGGCCCTGCCGTGCTGCCTAATGTTTATAGCCCTTGTTGTTAATTTAATAATAAAGAAAGTGGCCCTTAGTTACCCAAACCCTTGTGTCCATCTCTTCCTTCCGTCTGTGGGGGCAAAACACTAGTGTACCTGCTTTCCCTATGCCAAAAAATGAATGCCTAAGATGTAGCAGGCCAAATGGGCTCTTTTGTCTTCAAAAACAATTTCAAAAACCCTCTTGATCGGTATGGTCTATTGCAAAGAATCAAGGTTCAGCAGCGTCTTCACTTTCAGTGAAGAAACAATCAAGAAAGTTAAACATAATGATTTCATGCCGAGACTATAGTGCAAACACATACTTAACCATCATTACCTCCTCTCCATATAACAGCAGCAAACATCTGTATTGTATACTGAAATGTTACATGTAGCATTACAATTAGATATGTGCTGAAGTGTTAGAGTGGGGATACGGGGGGTGGTATTTGTGATCCATGATGAAAAGCAAAGATTTTTTCCTGCATAGCTAAAAATGGTAATACAGAATTTGGGAAAGCAGTGTTTGTTATAAGACCAGTTTCATTGCACAATAAAGCTGACTTCTCAAGTAAAGTCTGTATGCTGAAGAATAAGAATGTACATTTGCTAAAACATGATACGACATAAGCCTTTTAATAGCTTAAACATAGGTTCATTTGAGCTTTTGAGCTTTACTGATTTCCTCTTAGGAAAGTACTTTCTACACATGCACTAGTAACACTGAATGCAATTAAAGGTTATCAGATTACCTATATCTTTTGAGCCTCAAACACCATGCCCAACATGACAGAAGCATTAAAACAGAGAGCTTAAAACGGAAGTAGTTAAATAACTTTAATAGATTTGTCAGATCCACATAGCAGAATGTTAAATACTCAAAATACTAAGATTTTTTTTAGCTATCATGATAACTTTTAAAGCATATTAAACCAAAAATAATAGAAAGTTTAAATTCTTGAAGTTGCACAAGACCATTGCCATTCTCACAGACAGAGGAGCTAAAGGAAGATTCTTTTTTAAAAAATTGATCATTATAAGATTGATGGTCTTGAAAAATCCATCCTAAATCAGAAATGTTATTGCAGCTTAAGCAAGTAAGGTTTGGAGTACTATTCCTACTCCCCCCCCTTTTGGGGGGCAGAGGGGGGGGAGGAATACACCATCCATTTCTTATTTTTTTAAAAAAAAAACACAATTGGAATATTTTGTTCTTAAAATAAGCTTTTCAAGTGGAACTTGTTAGTAAATTAGAGAGTGGTTTGAGTGTCAGGTTAGGTCTGGAAGACCCAGGTTTGAATTCTCCCAACTCTGCCATGGAAGCTTGCTGGGTGACCTTGGGCCAATCAGTCTTTCTCAGCCTAACCTGCCTCACAGGCTTGTTGTAAGGATAAAAGCAGAGGAGAGAATGATGTAAAGCTCTTTGGGACACCACTGGAAAGAAAAGCAAGATATAAATGAAGCACATAAATAAATTAATAAAGGTTACATGAAAAAAAAACCCTGTGTTTTAAAATGGGCAGTCTAGTTCTACACGTAGGTCACTGTAGCAACTGGTCTTACCCTGGCTATAGCAAAAGGTGTCTGTGGGAACATATCTATAGAATTAGGGTTACTAAGTCCTGCCTAGCAATTGGTGGCAGATGGGGGGGAACTTAACAGGACTGGGAGGGAGACCCAGGTGACATTGCTAACAATATGACTAAATTATTCTTGCATGTACAGGAAGTGATATCTTCACAGTGTGATGTCAGGAAAAATACTCTGGTATTTAGGCAAATGTACATTTGGTAAAAATAGCTTCTCTCATAGAGCTTTTGTTTAAATGCTACAGTATCACCCAGACATCACTGATGTGATGTCACTTCCAGTGTGTATGCTGAAAGTGACATTGCCACAGTACTGGTGGTAAAGCCTGGCCTCCCTCTCTCTCCTGGTAAGTCCCACCACAGACCAGCTGCTCAATGGTGAGGGGATGGGGCCTGGCAGCAGGGGATCTGACACCTCTTTATCTATGTTATGTTATATGATTTTATAATGTATTTTACTGTATTTATTTTATTGTATTTATTATTCTGATGTTTTAACACATATTGTTGGAAGCTGCTTTGAGCCATTCATGCAGGGGGGAGGATATAAATCAATAGAAATAAAATAAATAAAATAAAAATCAAATCAAATCTCTCGGCTTGACTTCGCGAACAAAGATTTAAGAAATAAATAAAATAAAATAAAATACCTCCATCTGGGCATCTGGCAATCCAATATAGAACTGTTCAGACAGAAGTCAGATGATAGGTATGTTGACTTTATTCACACATGATCCAATGGTGAATGAGGTCTTTTTCAGCAGAGACTCCCCTCCTTATGGAACTTCCTGTCCAACAAAGCCACTCTTTTGATCCTGAAGGAAATGGTTTGTTGCTAGATAAATAAAGAGAAATACATTGGAATACTGTGGATGTATAGCTATACCACAGTATTCCAATGTATTTCTCTTTTATAATAGTGTATCAGAATAATGTTTTATATTGACATACTCAAATAAGGGATATTGGCTATTTATCTCATTACATATACCTAACCCATGTTCATTTTATTTATTCTTGTTTTCTAATGGCAGACTAGAATGATGTTTATAATGTATAGATCGATGTTGATATGTAGATTGGGTGGACTACAACTAGGATATACATGCCCTTTGGGATTTACCTAGATTTGCAGAAACACCATTTGGCAGGGAATTTTATTACCTTTTATGGCTATCCAGACCAAATGGCCAAGCTACACTGTTTTATGTGACCATGTGATCAGTTAGTTTGCCCTCTTAATCAACAAACTGCATGTATTCCAGCCACAATACCTGATCCCCTCATCTGATGAAGTGTGCTTAGAGAGCAAACGAAAGCTTACATTCTAAATAAAACTTGGTTGGTCTGAAAGGTGCAACTTGACTCCTGCTTTGTTCAACTATCTTACTGGGTTGTTGTGAAATTAAACAGAGGAGAGGAAAACACACATCCCTGGGCTCCTTGGGAAAATGGTGAAATAAAAAAATATAATTGGCAGAATGAACAAGAACTCATCTGACATATAATGAAGTTAAAGTCCAGTGATACCTATAAGACTAACAAAGTTTTATTCAAGGTATAAACTTTCAAGTGCTCATGGCACACTTCTTCACTCAAAAACTCCTTCTTTGAATAAAACTCCACTGGTCTTAAAGCTGCCATTGGACTCTAACTCTATTTTATTGCTTTAGACTAAGATGGCTGCCCACCTGGATCTATCATCTGACACATGCCATTGACAAGATCTGGAGTAGAAATGAGTTCACAGGTCTTGTATATTTATCTATACTATAAACATTATGCTACTTTAATTGTAATCACTTCCTCAGGAAATTCTAATTAGGTGAAGGTTCCAAAAATAGGGATGGGAATGAACTGGTACATATACTAAAGTTCTTGATTAATTTTGGCTGGCTCATGGTTCATGACGTGAAGTTCATGCCAGGTCATGGAGGTCTGTGCCAGTTCGTGAGTGCATATATCTTCAGACAGACTGTCTCTGCTCAATCTAATGTTTACTGAACTTCAAAGCAACAGGGGAATGGAACTTGGAGGGCATGTAGAAGAGCATCTTGGGAAGGTCTCCATGACATTGATGTCTCTAACTTGCATAGTCTTCATTCCATGCACTCTTGAACCTGTGCCTGTCAAAATAACTGCATGTCATTTCACCAGAAAGCACTTTCCTAAGACCATCTTATGGGGCGGGGGGATAACTCAGACTCTGTAAATCCATTTATCACCAAACGTGGCAAGAAGGTAGAGTTTGG
Organism: Heteronotia binoei; assembly: GCF_032191835.1. Taxonomy (NCBI): domain Eukaryota; kingdom Metazoa; phylum Chordata; class Lepidosauria; order Squamata; family Gekkonidae; genus Heteronotia; species Heteronotia binoei. Next base: position 106,642,787 of record NC_083228.1, on the reverse strand, counting down.
TGTCTCTAGTATGCTGGGGGGGACTGTTCTAGTGGGTCATGAGGCAGCTTAAAGTTTGTGATGGCTCATGGTTCATGAACTGGGTATACCACAAACCAAACTGCATTTTCCTGGTTCATGCCAGTAATAATTTAAACTTCTACATGAGTGTGTTCCTTTAATTATTGGTAAATTGCAATAGAGAAAGGGAGGTGGGTGAAGGATGGGGATGAGTGAGTAAGATGGCTAGTTGGTGACTGTATGGGTGGAGCTTAGAAGTGTCTGTGTGGAGAGGGAGAAGTCAATCAGCAGTTAACTTTGGGACCAACCTAAAAAATAGTAAATTTCGTTGCTAAAAAATTATGGGGAAACTGTAAAGTACTGAGTCATCATCATCATAGGTTGTACAGCAACAACTCCAATAATTTCGTGTTACTCCCAAAGACATTGCCATGATGGGCATTTTTAGTTTCCTTTGGGATGGTAATACTAGCTTTCAAAATTCTAGATTTCCCTCCCAGAGTCTTATTTTTATTACATAACAATACAAATCTTAATTTAAAAAATTTTAAAAGTTTAAAAATGATAAAATATTAGATTTCCGAGTGTCACGTTTTCTGTTTTCTAGAGATCTCTCTTGACTGTTCCTGCAGAGTTCAGAAAATGGAAATGTTATGCACAGCAGATGAAAATACAGTAAGCCTCAATTGCATCTAATTTATTGGATGCAGGATATTTTGTTTGGAAGACAGGAATACGTATATGTTGGAAATGTATCACTTCTAATGATCTTCATGCATCTTGTAGCATTCTACCCATTACTGTAAAGACATAGGCCATTTTGGGATCACCAGAACATATCCACACAAATTATACAATGAAATCCTGATGATGTATACAGGCTCTGAGCAGGCACACTGTTAACGGCATAACGTATTATTCATTAAATTTACCCGATAAATCAACTGGACCACATTCTTTTAAATTATTGGTTTCATCTCAAGCTATTCTGTTTTGTGCAAGCAGGGACCTTTGCCACTTTGATTCAGAGAAATTAAGCAGAAATGATAATTGCAGTACAGCAAGGTTGGATATGAAACAGCTAGCTAGAGAGCTTTGTAACATTTGAACCATAACAGTGATTGAGAAATAGAAATCCAATTCTTAATCTCTTAAAATACTGAGGGTGAATATTTTGGGCTGTTGTATGTCCCAGTATTCATTCATAATGTTAAAAAGCAGCTGGTTTCTGTAGATGTCATTTTGCTTGAAATAATCTATTTGGCTAAAAAAATGTTTGTAGCTTTTTAAAAAGTATATTGTTAAGTGACTACCACATGTGTAAATAAGGTCTGAAAGTGTTTTTGTTGTTATTTTTTTCTTTAAAGTACGCAGAGAGCATCACAATGATGTCTATGAACCCTGCCTACAATCAAATGAATGCAGAATTGGAGACCACAGGTATCTTCTAAACCAAATGCCATTGTTTATTATTGCTTCCTTAAAGAAGCCAAGCTACATAAGGCATTTAGATAAGGAGTGTGTATGATTCTTTCTTTAAGAGACTGGAATATTCAGACTATAAACACAATGTTCTTGAGTGCCAGGGTCCTATTGAAAGGAAGCTTTGTAGCAGTACACACCACAAAATCCTGTTTATCACAACAATTTCAACTGAAGCATATTCATTTAAAGCTACTGATAAGCAAGGTGCAAAATAGGTTCATCCATTCCTACCAATTTTGGACTAAAAGCAGATATTGAAGAAGAGTTTTAATCCATGTAGCATCAAAAGCTAACTATTGAACATGAGTCATTGGTTTGCATCTCTTGTATTTTCCAGATTAAAAACATGTGTCCTGACCTGGCTAACTGAGGCTTGACTGATCTTGTCAAATCTCAGAAAAGTTCAGCAGGGTTGGCCCTGCCTAGTATTTGGATGGGAGACCACCAAGGAAGTCCAGGGTCATCATGTAGAGTCAGGCAATGGCAAAACCACCACTGGACATCTTTTCCCTTGAAAGCCCCACCAGGGGTCCCATAAATCAGCTGCAACTTGATAGCATTTTCCACCACCATAGAAGTTGCCAACTTTCTTGACTGCTTGTATTCCATTTGAAAGCTTGGAGGTCTCTTTTTATGGTTTCTTGGTTCTTAGCAGGAAAATGTTCAAAAATGATGTAAAAATAAAATACAAAAAGTGGATATGTAATTTAATTATAAACATAATTACAGTGGATATGTAATTTAAAAATAAACATATCTGTGCATCTCTATAAAAATGGCTTCTCCTTGATGCTATTAATAATTGATTATTGATTGCATGATTAAAAAAAGAAAGGATATATTAATTTTATTTATATGTGTTTGTTTGGCTCATCTTAACTTAGAATTTAAAGCAAACAACAAAATCAGTTGGAAGGAAAAAATCAGCTTCCAGTGTTCCCTAGAAGACAATGTGTTGTTGACTATGGAGTAGTCATTCCAATTCATTTCAAATTTACTTGTGACCAGTTAAATTCTGTTTCCTTGATTTTGAATAGATCATTTTGCATGTAAAAGCATTTAGAGACCAGAAGTGAGGAATAAAAGTTACTTATATCCACAGTTACAGATGTGCTAAGAAATTCATATAGTCAAAATTACTTCACAGTCTTCAGGCTTCTTATCCCAGAGCAATCCCAATGAAGTCAATGGAGCTGCCGCAAAGAATGCAATGAGTAGATTATAGTTGTTCCTGTATTGTTTCTAAGATAAATGTGGAATAATCTTTTACACCCATGATGTATTGCATGATGTATTGCAGAAAATTCATTTATGGGGGAGAAGAATTGAGCATGAACTCAAAACAGAATGTGTTTGTGTATTTGTTTCCTTCCTAAGGTGGTTGTTAAAGTCTTTCTTTGCACTTCTTCCTGTCCTGAGTATGAAAAAGTTAATCTGCATTACCCCAACTTCAGATAATTTTTTAAGCAGCAGGAAACAGGACTATCTGGCTGCGTAGATAATGATATCAGCTGCCTCCTTCCAATACAACAGGTGCTTTGGCATAAAAATGTATATCATCATACTGAGATGATGACATCAGATCATACTTCAGCCTAATTGTGAACCACCTCCATTAATCCTCAAATAATTAAACAGCTTTTATGAGCGGTGCAAGGTGAATGATAAACAATAAAGGTGCTTTCTTCACTCAATACAGGCTTAAAATATATTGTTCTCCTCCCTGAGTGCAAACTTTAAATGGATTGTAAATCACATATTGTATCAGAGAGAATATCTAATGGCAATTCAATGCAAGTTTCATTTCTGTGTCAAATTAATGAGTACAAGATGTGAGTACAAACTAATGAGTACAAGCCAGCAGCACAAGCAGGGAAATGGAAGCATAAGCTCCATGTGTCCATTTTATTTGGGAAGAATGAGAAAGCTATGAAAGATTGGATGTCTGATTCATATGGCATCAAATCAGATTTTTTATACTTTTAAAAGAATATTCTCTGAAAATGCTTTGAAGTTGGGCTAATGTAGAAATGAATCACGTGTGTGCTTATTTATTTCAGTAGTGGGGCTTGTTTAAAAAAGCCCAACAAGTAGGCTGGATAGCATTTGAATAAAACATGGTACTGGAACAAGGGCATTCATGGTTTAAACATATAGACATTGCTCTTTCCCCCCCCTGAAATTCAGTCATATTTTTACACATTGTAAGCTTGTGGGATAGATCAACCAATGAACAAGAATACTAATACTAATGCATTCCATTCACTTGATCAAGAGCAGCATTTTGTTTCCAAGAGCAGCTACCTCAAAGCAGAGCGTAAGGTCAACAGATCTTTCTACTAGTTTGCCTTTAAATCTCATATTGAAAGAACATGCAACTTTTATTTAGTCATAAAGGGAAATAAATAGGCTCTGATAAACCTGTTATGTGTTTATTTTATCCTTTTTTTTTTTTTTTTTACAAAAAAGCCATCTTGGTTAGTGGCTACAGTCACATCACATTACAACACATTAAAATACAAATGGCTAATATTTGTAACAAAATGCTCTGATGAAGTATGCCAGTAGCGCTTAATATTTGTTGATACAGTTAGAATTCATCTACCTAAAACTTGGACATTTTTTTTAAAACCTAAGTATTCATTCATTGCAAGCACATCTTTAATGGGTTCTTTATTATGGTTTTTGAAACTGAACAACAGATTGCACATCTTTTGATTTGGTATGATAAAAAATAAGGAGACAGAACGGAATGTGAATTAACAGTTCCTAGGAGCAGAGATGCATAACAAATAAAAGATTATGTTGTTCTGCCTTTAAGTTTAAAATATAATGCTGACCTTCTTTAAAACAGATGCTGGCTCCATGAGCCAGATGTGTCTCTAAGCAAATTAGTTATAAGAAATACATCCAAGGACACAGCCATTTAAGGATCAATAAATTATTCATCTGTCATTTGTTGGTGCAGCAAGGTTTATGCTGACATCTTTGACATGAACGAAAGTGTCTCTGTCCACCGTAATGGCATTAACAATTTAAGAGAGGTGTATTTTTTTTAACTAAAAGGGAAGTGGTTTGAGGAATTGCTGTTTATCACCACATGCATATACACACCTTAATTATTCATGGCACATCCACTTTCAAAAACCCCATATCTGTTGTGTTAGTTGTGCAGAAGGAAAACTTAAATCCTCCTATTCAGAGCAAGAACAACTACAAAGAGGTTTTCAGTAGTACCGATTTTTAGTGAACCGTTCAAGAGCACTTTGTTTATTCAATTCATCCCATGCGAGAATTTCTTTTAAAAATTTTCTATAAAGAAAACTCCTACTTGATATTTTTAGTGGGCTTAGTTGCAACATTTGGATGACCATATGGAACTCTTACAGGCATTGTGGGACCATGCAGCTATGAAATCTGATCACTATCTCCCCAGTGACAGCTGGAGCCTTTACACCATCAGAAAATTTTCAGACTTCTAATTTGTCATAACTACCTCCTGTGGAAAGGAAATATGTTATATAGTCAGATGCAAGAATCTGACACTACATAACTACAATTGCTGGCTTCCTTTCCCTCTTTTTGCATTTCTGCTTCAAATGAATGCCTCGGCTGCCTCTTGTGCCTAGATCAGGCAAGAAATAAAACATACACCAAATAACTAGAAAATAAAAATCTCATCACCACCTGGGGGTCTTGGAAAACCACAGGTCACTCTTTCAGGAGTTCTTTTAATAATACAATCAATTGGTATGAGGAAAAAGTCTCTCTGATCCTTTTAAAAATTCTATTAACAAAATTACCTACATGAATGTCAAAGCTGAAAACTTACTAGTATGCCTCTGTTTGGTGTTGATGCCCATATTGGGATTTGTTGGTAGAGGAAGACAGGTATTATATATTGTGGACAGAGAGAACTTTTTGTCCCTCTCCCATAATACTAAAACTTGAAGAAGGCCTAAGGCTGTATGCCCTGTTCTTTGGCCCTCGAGGGCAATTGGTTGGCCACTGTGTGAAACTGGGTGCTTGATTAGATACACCAGTGGTCTGATCTAGCAGGGCTCTTCTTATATTCTTAAAATAGTATAGGAATGATAGGATTGGATGCTATGACTCCATTCCACTAAGTTAAATACTATGGGTCGCTTCTGCTAAGTTTTCCTTCAACAAATAAAAAGTTTTTCCAATAGAGAATGGATTTGTTAAAGGCATATTTTCTGTGTTGGAGGAAGACTTAGGAGTCATAGGATCTAATTTAGTGAAAGAGAATTATAGGATACAACCATAGTTTTGTTTTGGATAGTGCATGTCAACACATATCCGTTATAGAATGCCCTTTTATAGCTTTGCTACCTGTTGTCATTTGATGAAATTTTGGTAACTGGATAAGACATATTTTTTGGAGGGAGCATTTTTAATCTGAATATGTTTTTGTTATGTTTTAAGTATGTTTTATTATGAGCTGCTGCTTTTCATTGTTGTTTTACTGTTGTTAGACTGTTTTCTTGCTGGTTTATATTCCTAAAATTTGATTTATTTTGTCTTATATTGTTTTCAGCTTGTATTGTTTTTCCATCTACAATTCCCTTATACCTTTGGAGTAGACATTCACTAAAGTATAGGAGTTTTCTAATGTTTGTTCCAGTCCTATGACTACTGTCCGTTTGTAACTTGGAAGATGACATCAACAATAGAATTTAAAATATAACAGTTAAGTACCAAACGTACAACTATTTAAGTACTAAATGACCAGATAATATGTGTAGTAATTTTTTTAAAAAAACTTTCTTACAAGTAAAGTATTGAGCACAAGAGTTATATTACATTATTGTACTGCACTAAATTAAAATGAAGAACTCTGTGGGGAAAAATCTGACCAAAGAAAAGATGTTAGGGAAAATAAAACTGTTTGTACTTTAGTAAACAAAATACAAAGGAGCTCTTGGAAGATAATTGCTTGCATTACCAGAAATGATGAAAGACTTTCCATTAAAAGGCAATAAGGAAAGACCGTGCTTAACCCTAGGAATAAGGAAAGAGACGGCAGGAATAGCATCATGCTATGTAGCAACCTGCCACTACTTTTGAAATGGACAATAATGACAAATGGACACAAGGGATAAAACCCTGAACACACTGTGAAATCTTATCCTGGACAGATGCTTAGTACGTATTATCTAGCATTGACAGATACCCAAGGTGTGTGTTTTTCTACACTTTCACAGCTCAATATGGCAATAAAATATTTTTGACAAGAAATATAATAGATTCTGGGAGTAGATTCTCCCCTTCCCTGGTAAATGCTAAGAATGAAAGCAACTTTTCAATTTGGCTTGCTGACTTACAGTTACCACTGGTCTACCCCCCTCCCCCCCCCAAAAAAAAAGACACAGGAACTGGGCCTGGACCTAATTTACATTTCTGCTTGTGCATGACATTGTGCAATTAACTGCAGGCATTGCAGAAGTGCTATTGATTGTGAAATGGAAACTAGGAATGTCAACCGCCAGGGGGGCCTGGAGATATCCCAGAATTACAACTGATCTCCAGACTCGAGAGATCCACTTCTATTAAGTAAATAGCTGCTTTGGAGAGTGGACTATGTGGCAGTAAACCCTGCTGAGGTCCCTTCCCTCCTCAAACCCTGGCTTCCATAAGCTCTACCCCTAAATCTTCAGGAATTTCCAAACTCAGAGCTGGCAACCCTAAGTTAAATGTCCTGAGACCCCTTTGGTTTGTAAGGGTCCCCACAGTATTTTGGACTCAGTTATTCTAAGAGGCACACCCTTTTAAGCCAGGGGACCTAAAAGTATCTTGACTCACCCAATCTTTGGTGTCAGTGCAGATTTGACTCACTTCAACCTAATTAAAGTGTGTTGATTATGTTGCCTCACCCAGACTCATTGTACCCATGATGATTTGGCTCACAATAACCTAACCAAGATATTTTTTTTCACTTTTCCCCACCAGGGTTTTACAGCAGTTAACTTTAAACCAACAAGTGAGATTCCTATTTTACATCTTGGACCAATCAGGTTCTTGTGAAAGTGGGTTCCTGTGCCTAGCTATAGGACTCTTTCCCATAAGACCTCCCCAGGTCAGTGAAAAGTGGGTCAGATTTTCCACTATTACCGGAACAGTTGCAGCTGTGTTGCAGGCTCCTCTCCAGACTCTAGCCCAGGATTTAAGGTTGTATGCCCCAGGCTTCCAGGTGAGCCCCCCTGACTTTCAGGGGACCCTCCAGTGCACAACCTGCTTTCCCACCTCTTTTTTTGCCATTGCTGAGCCAGCTAAGTGTCATCAGTGGCAGCCAGAGCTGGGAGAGCAGAGCATGGCACAATACATTGCAGCAGCAAAAGCAGCAGGTACAAAAGTGGAAGGCATAGGAAGCTGCGTGGAATAGACCAGGGAGGGGGGAATGGGTAGAGCTGCTGGCTGCAAAGTTCTGGGATGGGGGAGAGGGAAGTGGAAGGAAACCCTCCTGCTTGCATGCAAGATGCAGTTTCAGGGTTGGCTGCCTTGACTTGGCCATTTTCAGAGCCTCCAGCTTTTGCCCCTTACCCAGAAAGCTTCTGAGAAGTGGCAAGCCTCGCAGTGGATGGGAAAGGGTGCTCCCTGACTTTTTAAAAAGCCCAGGACTTTTAAAATCCTGGCTACAGTCCTGGTCCCTTCCCTAAAACTTCTCAATTTTCTCCCTATTCCTTTTTATTAAGTGTACCCTCTTGCTGGTGCGTGTATGATTATTTAGGGAATTTGTTCTCAGATACTTAGGGTAGGTTCCTAACATTTTGTTTTGCTTCTTTTCTTTTGTATACAATAAAGCAATTTGTTTGTGATTACTATCACTCTCTCTTACTCTCTTTCTTCATAATTTTATTGTGGGATGCCCCTACCAAGATCTATCCTGGTATACACAGACCAAGTTCCTGCCTTAATTGTTTCTGGAACCCCCTTAAAGCTAATTTCCCTTTCTTTTGGTCCAGTGTGGATAACAGACACTGTGGAGTTTGCATTTTTATTATCATATTGCTGGCTCCAGCTCACTGTCGTCCAAACTGTATTCCAGCGCTCTAACCACTACCCAGTATAGGCTCTCTTTTTAATCCAGTACTTGTACAAGTAAGGAGTCTAAAGGATACCAAGTGGAGACTGCAGGAAAAAAAATGTAGACAATTTCTGGCAGACTCATTGGCAGTTTGTGTAAATTTAACACCACAGTGTCTTGGCCCGATAAGATACAAGAAGTTTGGATGTCAGGCTGCTTTTTGAATGAAAGTTTTGTGAGATATCAATTAGTCTCTTAGCCTGCATCAGTTTCCCTTGAATGGCATCACACCAACTGACTCCACTGGGCACAGAATTAGGAGCTCAATATTTTTCAATTAATTATGCATGAGATAAAGATACAATTAGTCCCATTTCATTGCTATTGGCAGCTGGCCCTGGACATTTTTAATAGCATCGGGGTGAAGTAGAAACTTTGAAGCCGTAAGAAAGCTTTTGTAGGAAATTAATGTCAGGTAGTCGGGTTATGGATTAATAGTGGTCCTGTGTTGTAATTAAGGATGTCTGTCTTTCTCTTTCTGGGGTTGTTGCCTATAGCAGACATCCAGGGAAGAAGAAACCTGTGCTTCATTATCTGTACCTGACAATGGTATAATTTAAGCTGACTAGGCTTTCTAAATTTAATTTGTGTCAGGAGATGTAGCTTCTTAGTTGTAAGGAACAGTGAATACAATATTACAATTACTTATAATTCTTGTTTAGGATTCTCAGACAGCCAATGTAGCAACTTTCTTTCTTTCTTTCTTTCTTTCTTTCTTTCTTTCTTTCTTTCTTTCTTTCTTTCTTTCTTTCTTTCTTTCTTTCTTTCTTTCTTTCTTTCTTTCTTTCTTTCTTTCTTTCTTTCTTTCTTTCTTCCTTCCTTCCTTCCTTCCTTCCTTCCTTCCTTCCCTCCCACTCCTGTTCCCACAATTCTCCTTGTGACATCGTTCATGAAAGACAGATCTATCCATGATAACTAGTAGAACCTGCATCTCCAAAGTCAGTGTACCACCAAATACCAGATGATGGAGTAATCATCTCCATAACAGAGGGAGGACAGTTTTATGTGATGTCTCATGAGTTTCTTGGAGGTGTCTAGTCAACCATTTCTGGAAACCCCCAAAAGAAATTGTTTTTAGTTAAAAGAAGCAATCCCTGCCCAATGAACTGGACCACACAGATCTTTGGTCAATCTGCCAGGGCTGTACTTATTAAAATGATTTGATGACTATTAATCATACACAAGGTTTCCAGTTGGGTATGTCTCTGCAGCCTTTCCCAATTGATTGTGTGTTGTGTGAGCTGTTCAGACTATCAGTCCAGGTTATATCCATCTTCAAAGGATATATAATTCCCCAGGCATACGCAATCATGTGAACTTGCCCTTAATTTTCAGGAGGTTTCAAACTCAATGTTTCTGGTTTTTTTAAAAGGAAGGCTGTTTTTGTAATAATTGCACATGTATGGTCTATTTTTTGTTACTTTGTTTAGAATTTTGCAATTTTGTTACATCAGTAACGCTGTCCAGCCATCTCATCTTTTGCCATCCCCTTCTTCTTTTGCCTTCTGTCTTTCCCAGCATCAGGATCTTCTCCAATGAGTGCTCCCTTTGCATTTGGTAGCCAAAGTATTTGAGCTTCAGCTTCAGCATCTGACTTTCCAGGAAACAGTCTGGGTTGATTTCCCTTAGGACTGAGTGATTTGATCTTCTTGCAGTCCAAGGGACTCTCAAGATTTTTATCCATAGTGTTTCCCATTACTATGTACAGGTATTTAAGCTGGACAACGAAGAATGCTGACAGAAAGAATTTCGATCCCTTTGAAATATGGTATTGGAAAGTTTTATGGACCACCAAAAAGACAAAATAAGTGAGTTCTAGACTGAACCCTCCCTAGAAACTAAAATGACTAATCTCAGTAGTGAGGGACTGTCAAGGGTTAATGGTCTAACAGAGTCTGAGAATCTTTGAGTTACAGGCTGTTCAAAAAGAATTCTGTGAAGAGGGTCAGTTAAGAAATGAGAATTGGGAACTGACCTTTGAAGAAAAGACAGTTTAACCCTGAGTGTGGACTGGGAAAGTGGCAGTAGATCAAGGAGGGTAGATCAAGTGGGTAGATCAAGGAGGATCTCCAGTCAAGCCAAAAAGGGAAATTGCTTTTAGTTAAGAGAATTGCTGACAAGTGAAATGGGAGATAATTCTTGAAAGAGAAGTGATACAGAAGGATTTTGTGAATTTGGATGTATGTCCCTGCCTTCTTAACATGCAGTGAAACCTGTGCTTGTGAGTTAAAGCAGAAACTGAAAATAAAGCCTCTCTCCTCAAAGTTTCAAAGACCTTGTTGAAAAGGAAAAACATTGTCTGCAACATATTATCTGGATTTAGTATTTTACATAGTTACTTCAGTTTTTAGTATTGGTTCACCTCCTACATCCTATCCTGATTCCATCTGACCTTTCTCCCTCCAAGTTAAATAAAATATTTTGTTTATTTTTGAACTTCTAAAAGCCATTATAGAATATTAACAGGTGATTTTGTCTCTTCCATCAAGTGCCTGGGCTAGGCCAGTTTGATATAATAATGTGACAGGGTGGGACAGCCATAGACCAACAAATAAAAATAAAATAGATTTAGGGACTGCCCAGCAAGAAAGAAAGAAGCAAAGGAAAATCCTGTGCATGAAGGAGGGAAGAGGGCAAGCTCTCCATCTGAGACTATCATACTCTGATCACACTATAAGAAGACAAGAGTCACTAGAAACAATAGTGCTAGGAAAAGCTGAAGGCAACAGGTTTGGGAGCTGCAGTGTATGACATTGTACCTATCTGAGGTCCCAGCCACTCCTCAAACTCCACCGTCTCCAGGCTCCATACCTTAAATCTCAATTTCCTATCCTGGAGTTGGCAACCCTATCTCCTTCACTTTATCTGGCCCTCTGACTTCAGCTTTCCATAGCCTCCCCCCTCCCTACAGCCTCCACCTAGGGAAAGGATAGTCTTTCTCCACAATGGGGGGGGGGGCAGAGCAGCTTACATCATTCTCCTCTCCCCCCTTTGATTTGAACAACAACCCTGTGAAGAAGGTTAGGCTAAAAGTCTGTGAGTGGTCCAAAATCACCTAGTTAGCTTCCACAGCAAGAACCTGGGTCTGGCAGACCCTGCTCTGAAGCCCTAACTCCTATGCCATACCATACCATACCAAACCTTTAATTGCATAATAGATTCAGATAAAAATACACAGAATATAAAAATTTAAACATTGGAGATAAAATCAAAATAAAACCGAGCTTATAGATGCATTCAAACATGGTCAGAATTAAATTTAAGGATGTCAGCCAGAAATTTCGCCACAGCCTCACTAACCACCCCCTCAGTATCACTCAATAAATAATAACAGGGTGGCAGAATAGACGAATCTGGAGAAAAAGAAAACTTGCCAAATAAATCTTTACGGAGGTTATGGTATAAAGAACAATCAAGCAATATATGCTGGATTGAGTCAGGGCTATTTGCTCCACAGGAGCAAAGTCTGTCGGCTAAAGGGACTCGCTGATATCTCCCTTGTAAAACTTTGGAGGGAAACGCATTTAGTCTAGCCAACATAAATGCCCTGCGATGACTTGGAGTGGTTAGGTCTGATAGATAATTGGGCATTTTGCCACAAAAAGCATAAAGACCTAAGGAAGCTGGAGAGCAAATATAAGGGTCAGTTGGCCGTAATTTTGTTTCCTCCGATTCCCATAGTCTCAGTTTAATACATCTGAAGATGTATGCCCTCCTCAAACTCCACCACAAAATCTGCACGAATTTCCCACCAACCTGGAACTGGCATCCCTGGTCAGGATTGGCCCCAAATGAGTTCTCCCTCAGAGGCCTTTAGCAATACCTTTCAGACCAACACTACCTCTCTGATAACATTGTTGGTTTTAAGCACAGGACTTCAGTCTGTCTCTGTCTCTATCTGTTTCTGTATCTGATTTGTGCTATAGGACATCATCTCCCCCCTGTCTCTGTCTGTTTTGCTTCCAGAGGAGAATACGGAGGAGTCCTCAGCCAAGCAAGGGAGTCCTCGGCCAATCGAGAGAAAAATTTCCCTCCTCCTCCCTCCCTCAGCCAATCATGGAAAGGCTTTCTCTATGGCTGTTCCTCTCCTCCTCTGTCACTCAACCTGTTGAGGGAAGGCTTTCTTTCTCTCCTCTGCAAAGCAGAGTGACAGGCAGCTTAGCCAAAGGGAGAGTAGGGAGAGCCATAAACTGTCAGAACCAAGGTTGGTTGTCTTTGACTGACAAAAGCAGCTTGGCTGGCTAGCAACAGCCACCTGGGTGAGAGAGAGGAGCAGAGTCGACCAATGAGTTCTCCCTAAAAGGCCAAAATAGGCCTCCCCCCCACTTTTTACTGAGAGAACCAAGCTTGGTTGCTTTTTACTGAGAGAAGCAAGATTAATTGCCTAGTAGTAGCCACTGCCTAGCAGTTTCCACAGAGGATCAATCCTCATCTGTCCTAGGACCAGCAGTTTGAGGGGGGGAGCAGAGTCAACCAATATAATGACAGGCCAAAGATTGATGCACCACAGTCCCACCCAGTCCCAATCAATCAGTTGCTCGGTTTTTTGGCAAGACAAAAGGGCTTTTATTATATTATAGATTCTTCTACAAGTTTGTAGAAAATCAGTTGACTAATCAATTACAACTCATACGGTCGACTAAGGTATATTTAACTGAGAGTTGGCCCTAATTAATATTAAAGTAAAAAATAAGAGTAATATCAATAATCCTGAAAAGCGATCCATATGTGTCATATCTGCACATTTACCATACAAATCACTCATAGGACTAACCTGGAAAATATAGTATGTGACAGCCAGTGTGGTTATAGTGGTTAGAACGTCAGACTAGAACAGAACAGATTTGCACCCTGCTAGAGGGCTGACCCTAGGCCAGTATTCTCAGTTTAACCAACTTCACAAGGTTGGTGTAAGGATAAAATGGAAGAGGCAAGAACCAAACTTACTATGCCAGTCTCCTTGGATGCATGGGAGGGTAAAACTGTGATAGAATTAACAGTTTTGTTTTTATACAGCATTTTAACCCTCCCAAGGAATCACAGTATTTTTGACCCCAGAGTCATGGGGAAAAATTGGTTTACACATTTAAAGCTTTCTTTAGGCACCAACTTCTGTTCTCCTCAGTGAACAGCAGTGCCCTGATGTCCCTCTCTCCCTTCCACACTACCTTTAAAAAAAAATTGAGTTTAATCAAAAGGGAAAATGAGGTTAGTCTACCCCCAATAGACTTCGTTTGAAAATGAAAGCACTATACATAATCATAATGTGGGGTTCTATTGACCCCAAAAATATTGGGGAAATTATTTTAGCAATATTCCCATGTTTACATAGATGGACCAACACCTACTATCTCCATTTTATGGAAAGGTGGAGCAAAAAGTGAAAACAAAATCTTTTCTCATAGTTTATATCTATATACTTTTTTTTTTTTTTGCTGGCTTTGAGGATTTAGAACACTTTTGGAATCAGGGGTTGCAATGACCCCAAGGGAAAGCAGTCTTTGCAACCTGAATTGTTGAGTATATAGGAGGAGGAGGAGGTAAAAACCTGGTGTTTGTGCTCTGTCAAAGCTTCCCTCATGCCCACAGCCTCATGGAAAAGCTCAAATTGAACCACAATGCACTTTTGGAAATGGGGGTCATTTCATATCTTCAAATTTTCCAAACCTTCAATTTTTCCAAACCTCTGATTTTATCATATCAACGTTATGGGGGAAGTCAGTCTAGAACATGACCCATAGCAACAGTGCACTTAACTGTTCATTTTCATATTTCCCAAACCTCTGAGTCACCTTCTCAATTTTACATGTGTGTGTAAAGTTACGATTGCTTTATTTAAAATAAACAGTTTTATAGATTCCCAACTGTGTCTTCTGCTTTAAAAATGGTGTGGTCAATTTGACCCCATTTATGTTTTTGTGGGTATTTGATGTTTTCAATGAGGGGTGTTTTTGACCCTAATTCCCTATTTGTCTCTCCTTTGTCCTGCATTTATGAAGAAAGTTATTCTTGAGGCCTATTTTTTCTTCTAAGTAACCAATGGCATGATTGAGAGAGCTATCAGGTTTCCATCGCTTTTTGCTGTAATGTGGGGTCATGTTGACCTTTATGCCAAAGTAATTTAGCTGCTGCTGTTGTTGTTTAGACCTCAGGAGCGTTAATTCACACATCACTATCCTGAATGGAAAGTTCTAATTTTTTAAATTCCTGTGCTTATTATTGGAGCATCATGAACTTTGGGAGATTCTGGATATCATTTTGCTGTGTAGGCTTTGTTTTATTCAATATGAAAAAGAAACTTCCCCCCAAGGTTCTTTTTTTCCAAATTTATCTGGGTCAGTTAACAGCATCATAGACCCACTGCAGTTAATATTGTTTTGTAGATCCAGCTGTAATGTTTTTTTAAAAGGACATTCTTTTATTTCAGAGTATACATTTTGGAACCTACTGTAAGGCAACTTCTAGTTTACAGAGGAAGGAGCAACTTAGATTCTGATTCCTGACAGCCATCTCTCTAATACATGGAGGAAGGTGTGGTGATATTCCCCTAGAGAGTTTGTAAATTAATGGGGAGATGCTAATTTGTTTTATGTTAGTCAGCCCAGCATATGACAGCCAATTTATTTACTTTTTAAAAAGAAATCAAATTTTGGCACCAGATTCCACTCTCCATCTTTGTTGTCAAGTTTTGGTTAAGAGTCTTACAGTGCAGTCCCAAGCCAAGTTGCTTCCTTCTAAGCCCACTGATTTCAACTCTGCTTTGAATTTGTTGGTCAATAAAATCAAACATTATGTGGCTTTCAGGAGCACAGCATGAAAAACTGAGATGTACTGAACTTACATGGAAAGGACAATGCACTACATATGATTTGTAACACTAGGATCAATTAACAGAAATGGAAGGCTGCTTTTTAAAGGGAAATTGTATAAGAGTATTGTAATGTTTTATCTTGTCATGTCTATTTCTATTTTATTATATTGTATTGGTTTTATGGAGAGAATGTGGCATGGTATAGCCTAATATCAGATTTTGAAAGTTAAGTAGGGTCAGTACTTGGAAGGGAGACCACCAAGGAAGACTGCAGAAGAAGGCAACAACAAACAACATGTGCTTCTCACCTGTCTTGAAAGCCTTGAAAGTTCACTGCAATTTGGCAGTTTACACACAGACACACACTGGTTTTATGCTCAAGTCCTTTGGTCACGTCAAATGAGCTTGTTACTAAAAGGAAAGGCCACCATACTAGGTTTTGCACACTAGAAAGCATCTGTTTTAACTATGGTAAGATTGTCTAAAAAGTTCCTCAGAGCTAAAGAAATTCTAGGCTTCTCAATTTTAATCACAATGGAGATGCCACTAGATCAGGTCTCATTTTGGGCAGGAGCTCACAGGAACAGAACTCCAGAACTTCTAAATGTTATTGTGCTTGCTCTTTCTTACAACTCACCCCATACTTGCTTCTGGGCTCCATGTGAGAGCATAAAGATGGAAATCTTCCTCATGTCATGAAGCCACACAGAAGACAGCAATTTTTAAAGTATGATGGGAGTAAGGTTTCATTATAAATAATTCAAAAAAGCATTTTAAGGTAGATGCTGAGCTGATATAATTTAGTACACCTTCTGGTGATGTTAGCGGCATGTGGCAAATGCAAATGAGTTGTGCTAATAAGCTCTGGCACCTCTTTTTCTATGAAATGACCCCAGACTAGATTATCTAGCACCCAAGTCTTATTTGTTACACTCAGATATCATAGTCCTTTTCAAATGTTCAGTTTTGCTGCACCAAGCTTGTGTAGCAGGTGTCTGTGCTACCTGTGCTTCTCCTGATATAAGTGGTCACCACTTTTGAATAGGTCAAGGCATGTTAATTTCCAGCTTCCATAGACACAGATTGAGCACCAGCCTTTTTAGAGTATGTGGTTGCACATACTAAAGTTGTACACTCATGAAAAAAAAATATTGCTGCATTCATATAAAATGGTGAGCACGTGTATTAGAAGGATCATAGGCTCTGGTTGATGCCAGGCAAGCTGTTTTAAAAAGGGTAGCTTGAGAACAGCAATTGAACTGAGTTAGTAAGCATTCCTCATTGCTATAGGCTGGAGGGTGCATGTGAAAAGAATGAAGGCACTAGATATTGACTGCCCTTGAAAGTCAAACATCAAGCAATAAAAGAGCAGCCCTCCACTGAGGTTCATGGTCCAATGAATGGACTGTGGGGGAAAACTCGTGCACAAATTATTTGTGATCCTCAGGTAATCTTGGAAAGAAAAGAATATGATCATTTTGAAAATAGCCTATTCATGTGTTTCTTCTCATGTCTGAGGTCTGGAACAACTGTGCCCATTGTCCTGTCCCTTGAAAAGGCCCTGGAGGAGAGACAAAATATTTCAAGACTAACCCAAAGAGATTATACAAAGTTCATGGAAAAATAGCAAGCAATAGTCCTATTTAGGACAGACTAAAAATCTGTCGTATTCTTTAGGGCAAGGCAGTTGGATGCCAGGAACAATGTTTTGAGGAATCTTGAGAACTAATCAGTATTGCTTGCATCTATCTTTCACCCATTTTACAACCTAGCATGCTTATCTGTGATGTTTTCCTTCATTATGTTTGGAGATATAAATAAATCAACAAGTTCTTGCAGCTTCAGCAATGCTAACAGCTTTTGCCCCCAAGTCAGAATGAAGAGTCGGACACAAGGTATTGGTATAACTAAGGGCCACTTTTTTAGGTATAATAATAAAAACGGCAAGGGCAACCAGAACTGCCGCCTGGTCAGGGCCAGGGGTCTCAACAGACTGCTCCTCTGCCATTAGTGGAAGACCCAGTCCCCTGCTGGAGCTGTGTGGCACAGCTCCCACCAGGCCGGCCCAGCAAAAAGGCACACCCCAGAGGGCTCAACCACCAGACACACATCTCAATGGAAGGCACCCTCTAGTCGAGCCTCCAGGACAGTCTGCATTCTCCCACCCCAGGTCATCAAAACCCAAAGATTGATCCTGCCAGACCCCTAAATTCCCCAAAGGGGAATGCTTTCCGGTCCTCCCATAGCCACATAGTACCATAAACCCAGTAAAAACCTGTCACTACTAAGGCCAAGTCTCTATTTAGGCCTTAGCACCCACCAGGAGGCCAAAGGCCACCTGCAGCCCTTGCCGGAGATTTCTCAAGAATAGCATGTTACCTTTTTCAGAGAGATGCACCTCATCCCCTCTGTAGAGGTCAGGAAATTTCATAGAAATATCCGGGTGGGGCAGATAGTGGCCCAACCCCGCTTCCAATGTCTTCCTAATTTCTTTGTTAGCTTTGTAATGAGCCCTCTCTATATCTGCAGGGTCCCAAGCACTACGCCAAACAAGGCGGGGAATCATGGCTGACCAAATTATAATGGGCCTCGGCCATCTCTCCCTAATGTACCACAAATCCTCTTGAGCCTGCAAGACTAAAGCCTTGCCTTTTACTAGCCTGAGATCATTCCCTCCCAGGTGAATGATTAAAACCTGAGAAGAAGGGCCCACATTCCCATGGAATAACAATGGCAGCAGGCCAGGCAACTGAAGACCCCGACGTCCATGACATTTGATAGTAACATATTGGCTGAGTCCCAGCTGAGAGCCAATTGAAGTTCTCCGAGCCTGATGTGCGGCCCAAAACACATAGCTGTGTCCACAGACGAGAACTCGGCTCCTCTGGCCCTGAACAACAGCATTTAAAAAGAAAAAATAGTCAAACTAGAAACAAGAACTATAACATTTCAACTACAAACAAACGAAGCTAAGAACTGAGCAGAGGGTGAACATAAAATTTATAGGCCAATGAGTGTCAACAGCCCAGGCGCTGAATAGAGGAAGAAGGATATCCCAGGGCAGCAGCCATAGAGGCCGCCCCAATTCTAAAAGAGTAGGTACCAAACTGCACCCTGGACAACCCCAGTTTAGTTAAAGCCCGGGAAGTCACAGCCCAAAACTGATGCTTTGTCAGTGGGCTGCCGTTAAGGTGACAAACAAAAACCTATCATTGGGCCCCCGCACAGCCAAATAAGCAGCCAAAGTGGAAACTGAGCACAACTCAAGCTCAGAACACATGCGCAGCTCCAGCACAGTCCCTTTGCTATGCTGGTCAGTCTTAGAATGTCAAACGGTAAGGACTGCCTTACCCTCAACTAACTTCAGGTCCCATAGCAACAAAGCATTACCAGAAACATCATTTCTGGAACTTGCCACTAACCCTAAGGACCCCAAAAAAGTCAACCAAGGAAGCAGCATGAAACAGTGTGGATTCAAAATAAGATGCACACACTGTGTCCCAAACCCCTTTCAGGCTCCTAAGAATCAAAGGGGAAATAAGTTTCCTCATGTAAGGACTAGGCGCGGCCTCTCTGGCCCACCCCTCCAGCATCTTTTGAAGATGAAAGTCTGTTGTTTCCTCCTTATATCCCAACGCCTTGCTAGCAAAAGCCAAAGCAGATAGGCGTCCCCTAATGGATCGCCCAGCCAATCCCTTACCTTTTAGAGAAACACAATAGTGTTGCAACTGCTCCACTGGGAGGGGTCAAACAATGCGATACCTTACCTCAGCCCTAAAGTCCTCAAACTGCCGCACAGCACGTTCATAAGACTTCCTGTTGATAGGCACAATGGCAAGGCCTATCGCTCTGCAGGCCTCGGCTCTCCAATTAGCCATAGCACCCGGGACATTGTCGCTGGCTCACGATCAGCATCTGGGGCCAACTGACAAAACCTCTTCATCTGTTTACGAGAGAGAGTGTCAGCCACCCTATTATTTACCCCAGGAACATGCTTGGCCCAAAACAGTATGTTAAGCCGCAGACAGCGCAGAGTAAAGGCCCTCACCAGTCTCATAACCCGTTGAGATTTGGATGAAAGGGAATTAATGACATGGACCACTGCTATGTTATTGCACCAAAAATGAATTGTGTGATTGGCCATGTAACTCCCCCACAGCCAAACTGCAACAAGAATGGGAAAGAACTTGAGAAACATAAGATCTCGGTTCATACCTGCTTGAACCCATGAATCTGGCCATGCATCCGCGCACCAATGTCCGCGGAAATAAACCCCAAAACCTAAAGATCCAGTAGCATCAGACATGACTTGAAGCTCCGCCTCAAGCCTCATGTCATCTCTCCAAAAAGAAATCCCATTAAAAGACTCCAAAAATTCTTGCCATACCCTCAAATCCTCCCTCATGCTGCTGGTAACCCGTGTTCTACGCTGAGGCAGGCATAGGCCTGCCATAGCATCACATAGCCTACAAAGAAAAGCTCATCCAGGAGCAACCACTTTGCAAGCAAAGTTAAGATGCTCAACCAGCTGCTGGAGCGCAAACAATGTGACCTTTTGCTTAAGAAGGAAGGAATTAATCCTACTCCTCAAATCTACCACTTTTTGGATAGGTATTCTGGAGAACTGCACCAGGATATCCAGCTCAATCCCCCCAAAAATAAGTTTTTGGGCCGGACCTTCCATTTTTTCCTGAGCCAACGGAACCCCCAGTTCTGCAGCCAGCTCGATGAAGCCAGACAACAACTGTGCGCAACGCCCAGTCCCTGCAGGACCGACAAAGAGGTAGTCATCCAAATAATGAACAACATCTTGCAAACCAACTTTTTCACAAACAGCCCACTCCAGGAATGTGCTGAAAGACACAAAAGCTGCACATGAGACAGAGCACTCCATTGGCAACACTCTGTCCATGAAAAATTGCCCTGCAAAGGAAAATCCTAAAAGCTCAAAATCAGCCGGATGGACAGGTAGAAGGCGAAACGCAGATTTAATATCACATTTGGCCAACCCTGCCCCCTTACCACAGCGTCGTACCATGCCCACGGCCTGATCAAAGCTAGTATACCTAACTGAGCATAAATGCTCAGGAATTCCATTATTAACTGACTTCCCTTTGGGGAAGGAGAGGTGGTGAATCAAACAAAATTCACCAGGCACCTTTTTCGGCACCACCCCCAAAGGGGAAACCCTAAGGTTAGGCACAGGGGGATTAGAAAATGGGCCCAAAATCCTGCCCTCTGCCAATTCCTTAGCAATCTTATCCTTGACTACCTGCTGTAACAAACCAAGATTCCCAGACCGAAATGCGACCCGGGGACCCTGAAAACAAATCCTAAAACCGAACTTGAAACCTTTTAACAAGTAAACCCTTCACAGATACCTGGACAGCCAGTGCTCAAGAGGTCCCACCTTTATTGGACTGAACCCCTTTTCCAACCTGGTAATTACTTCCACCCCTGCCTTGTTTCTTTTGGTACCTACATGGTCGTGCTTTGGGGCAGTTACTAAAAAAGTGAGAGCCACCACTCATGAGACATTCATGCCTGAACTGACAAGCTTTCCTACTGCACACTCCTTGGGAGCCAAACTTCCAGCAAAGCAGGTGGGGTTGAACCGCCTGCCCTGCAGAACTGTGGGAAGAGGATGATGAAGCTGAAGAAGTTGCTGCTGACCTGGCCACCAAATGACCGCTATCCGAGCAGTCGCCCAAATTTGGTCACGCAGGACAGATGACTTGGAGCCACAGATGCTGGTGAATGCGATCCCACTGAACGGCAGGGTACAAAGCGGCCCTCATTCTGAATTCTTTGTCACATTGAATCCAGGCAGGCCCACTAAACATCATGTGCCCCTTATAAATGATATTCATATACTGGATAAGCGCAGCCGCCCACCAAGGCTGGGCACGTGCAATCATGCCAGCATATATAAAAAAACCCAAGCAGCCAATTGACCCAAGTCCAGTCCACTTTGTGCTTCAATTTCTCCTTTTCTTTGTCATCCAACTCCTCTTTATCTTTCTTCTCCAACCCACAGAACAGGAGGGAGAAGATATCAACATACTCCTCTTTAGGAGCTTATCTTTTGTCGCAGGCAACAAATGATCACCTAAAGGTAATGCTACGTCCCCGAAAGGTAAGGCAGTAAAAGGGACCACCCCATAGGGAGAAGGAAAGCCTCAACCCCCCCAAAAGGAACCTGCAAAAGGCAGTAAAAGGGACCACCCCATAGGGAGAAGGAAAGCCTCAACCCCCCCAAAAGGAACCTGCAAAACCCTGCTGCCCAACAGCTGGTCAATTTCCATAGGGGCCAAACTGTCCCTGTGGCCAAGCCCAATTTAGCTGAGAACCCATACCTGGGGAGGGAGAAACACCAGAACTCCCAGCGGCAATGGCAGGTGGGGCAGGACCCCATGTACCCCAAGGCCAAGCAAGCCTGGTATATGACTGTGGGATGACACCAGCCTTACCCACAGTTCCGATAGGCACCAGTGTCGATCTTGATCCAGCCGCCCCCAAAGATGGAACTGATCCTCCATCAGAACCACCAAGACCCATGGCTCCTCCTGCAATGTTTCCGGCAGACCTGCCCTCCAAAAAAGACAATCTGGTTAAAATATCTGCCTGAAGTGCCATCTTAGAAGCTTTACCAGATCCTAAACCATGCAAGGGAGGAATACAAGATGCTTGCTCCAGTGCAACATATGCATATTTGCATAATAGCTGCATTAACTTGGTCCTCAACCTCCTCACCTGAAGAAGATAAAGGTGGTGGTGGCCTTTTTAGCGGGGCCTTAGGGGCCTTTGGCACAGGCTGCTTACCCTTGGATCTTCCCGTCCCCTTCCTACCAGACATCTTTGCAATGCCAAGGGCAAATAAGACTACAGAAAATTACCACAATGGCCCCCTGTTAAACCGCACCTAAAAACAGCCGCTCTACTGAAGAACAGCCTCAGGAAGCTGATATTGCCTGCTTATGTGAAGCTATCCTATACTAGATCAAACCCACAAAATGGCCTCCCTCCAACAGTTCTTTAAAATGGCCACCGTCCCACAGAAGAAGAAGGGGAAGCAATATGGCCGCCACCCAGCAGTATAAAAAAGGGGACCAAATATGGCTGACTTTGCCCAGGGCAGCCCCACCCAGCACAAAAAAACAAACCCCCTCCCTCCAAAAGAAGGGAAAGGAAAAAACAAACCCACTCCTAAGTGAGGGGGGGGACTGAATTGAAACTGGAAGGAGGGGAAGGGAGCAAAACCGGCCATATAATGGAGCTCCTCTCTCTCATTCCGAAGCGTCTAGCGATGAGGCAGAAGCAAACCCCAATCTTCGAGCCAATGCTGTCCGGCCCCACTCTCCCTGTCAACGCCACTGCTGCCTCCGCTGAGCCGCATCACTGATAAGCAAGACTGACGGGGCCTGAGCAGGAGTGAAGAAAAACGCTCCCTCAGCCCTCCCACAGCTCAAGCAAGCGAGAATGGCCAGGAGTAATAAGAAATGCTCCCTCCGATCCTCTCAGCCCACGGCCCTGAAAAGGACGCCACAAAAGCAGGAGCCAGCATGCAGCACTCCTTATCTGCCGAGCTTCATCAGGGGACTGAAAATAGGGAGCGGATGGTCCTGCCATTACTATGGCCAAGCCCCACCCCCTTCAAAGCACTCCCAAACATGCTGCAAAAGTCCTCCCTTCCCTTCAAAGGAGGCAAAATAAATTTCTGCAGCCTAGCAGTGATGCTGCTGGCTGCTAGAAACAGATTCCATGCTTGATCTAACATGGCACTCCAAGAAAGCAAGGAGGACAGATCTAAACAACTCTGCCCCTACAACCAGCTAGACTTGACCACTGGGTCATAGGATAGGTTGCAAAGGTCAGTAGTGAATCAATGTTATGTTGAAGCTCTTGAGCCATAGCCCATTCCCAGTGATTTACTTAAGTACTCCTTTCACCCAAATTCAGAGTTCTGCTTTCAATCTTATTTCCTGTGCCTTTTAGAATACTGAGTGTAGGAGCTGCCCATTCATTAACCTGTGGAATACTCTTAATACCAAGGTACATTATGAACATGAACACATTTGTTGCTATTTAGATGAAGACTAGGACTTCTACCTAACCATAATAATAATAATAACAACAATCAAACACCACCCCTACGCTTGGTGTGGTTGTTGCTGTTTTTGTGATTCAAGTGCATTCTGCATGGCTTTGATTCTATTGAGAAGTGGCTTAGCAAGAGGAAGCAACTTCAAGATTTTGGGGACACAGCAGGATGTTGCCTTTCCCATCCTTACTTCTCCCCCACCTACTGCTCTCCTTTTGTCACCCCTTATTCTCCAATTTTCAGAAAAAGTATGTGAGGGAATTGTGGCAGGCCTAATTCTTCTCACTTGACTTTTGTTTCCATTGGCCTTAATTAACCTCTCCCTAGGTTGATAAAATATGCGATTATAATTTTTAAAAAGAAAGTCCCTTTTCTACTCGCCAGGAAGGTTTTTTGTAACTCTATATGAAACCTGTTTCTTACAGTCTTGAATGCAATTCTGTGTGCTCCAGTGGCCCATCCTGCTAATTTATCCCATATCTCTATTTTTCCCTTGGGCAAAATGGAATTATTCTAATACTATATAATTGTTTTTCATTTCCTGTATCTTATTTTTGTTGTTATCCATAGATGTCTTTTATTCATGATCAGGAGAGAACTTCTTTGGATGTATTATTTACCGTAGCTACTCCAAATTGCACACTACTTCTCTAAGAACAATGAAGAATACACTTTGCTGTACATAGCTCTTTGCGCTTGAGGAGAAGGGCATGATGAAAGCACCCAATAATTTTCAGTGGCCAAAGTACAGGACCAAACATATATCTCTCTCCCCCCGCCAATAAAAGATATATTCAGAAGGAAAATGTGGTTACTTCTGCTAGGGGAGAGGGTTACAACGGATAAGAAATCTAGAGAAGCAAGGATGTGGTAAAACTACAGGCAATCAAAGAGATTGCCCACCACCTTAACCTTCGATAATTGTAACCTGTTTTCACACATGGCCATTCATTAGTGATCACATACAATTTTCTTTTGCAGGCTGTTGGGGAAAATCACAGAAAGGGAATGAATGAGCTTTGCCCATTTTCATATTTATGCAGTCCTTTTTATATTTCTAATTTTTCCCAATCACAATATTGTTCAACTATTGAACAGGCACACTCCAGATAAGGACCATAAAAACATTAGAAGAGCAGACCAGTGGTCCATCTAGCCCAGCATCCTGTCTCACACAATGGCCAACAAGTTCCTCTGGATGGCCAGCAGGGCATAGATGCTAAGCAATGTTCCCTCTAAGCTGCAGAGTCTTGTGAGCAAAAATTCTATGTTGTGAGATACTGATATTAAAGTTGTGAGCTACTGCATAAATTATTGTGCTTTGGGGTTATCCTTCCTGAGCTAAGACAAAAATGTGGGAGCTGGAGGTTAAAAATCTGTGAGCTAGCTCACTCTAACTTGGCTTAGAGGAAACACTAATGCCGAGACCTTCCCCTGATTTTGCCTCCTGGCTCTGGGATTCAGGGACTTAGTGCCTCTGAATGTGAAGGTTTCCCTCAGTCCCCATGATAGACTTATCCTCCATGATTCTATCAAGTCCTCTTTAAAAGCTATTTATTCCCTTGGCCATCACTACATGCTCTGGCAGTGAATTCCACATTTTAATCACTCTCTGTGTAAAATAGTATTTCCTTTTGTCGATACTGAACCTACTGCCTATCAGTTTCATTGGATGCACTCAAGTTCTAGCATTTTGGGAGAGGGAGAAAAATTTCCCTTTGTCAGCTCTCTCCACCCCGTGCATAATTTTATAAACCTCTATCATATTCCCCTTTAGTTGTATCTGTTGTAAACTGAAAAGTCCCAGACTCTTCAGCCTTCCCTCATCAGGAAAGTGTTCCAACCCCGTCCCCCAACATCTTAGTTGCCCTCCTCTCTACTTTTTCCAGTTCTACATTGTCCTTTTGGAGAGACAGTGACCAGAATTGTATACAGCAGTCCAAATGAGGCTATAGATCTATACAGGTGCATTACAATATCAGCCATTATATTCTCAATCTCTTTCCTAATAATCCCTAATATAAAGGTCACAGCTTCAGCACACTGGGTTGACATTTTCATTTAGCTATCTGCTATGACCCAAGATCTTTTTTTTCCTTTTCAGTCTCAGCAACTTCAGACCTCATTATCCTACAGATGAAGCTGGGATTTTTTTTTGTCCTAATGTGCATCAGCTTACACTTACCAACACTGAATTTCATTTGCCACATTGTCACCCACTTCCCCAGTTTGTGGAGGACCTCTTGGAGCTCTTCACAGCAGTCTATGTTTTTCCACCATCCTGAATGATTTTGTGTCATCTGCAAACTTGGCCACTACACTACTCATCCCTATTTCCAGATCATTATAGGACCAGACCCAATACCAATCCTTGTGGGACCTCACTGTTTATTTCCCTCCATTGTGAGAGCTGACCATTGATTCCTACTTTTTGCTTCTTGTCATTAACCAGTTTTTAATCCATTCTGAGGTTAAAAAAAAAAAGATTCAATCCATGTGAACTAGTCCTCTTTATCCCATGACTCCTAATGTATGCAATGCTTGTTTATTATTATTCAAGTTACATCAGAGGAGCAGACTGACAAAAACTCTTTATTTTAAAAATTTCCCCTATTACTGTTACTGATTTTAGAATGTAAAGACTGAAAGATCAAGTTCTTTCCTTAAGCGGGCACAGTGACACATACTTTTCCTGTATAAAGTTTCAGGTTGAATCTTGCAGTTTCAAGTTAAAGAATCTCAAGTGTGAGTTTTCAGAAATACAATTGAACCTTTTGGAAACCTCAGCCCATCAGAATAGACAGCAGTGGACTTGATAGATTTAGGGCCTGGTATAGTATGAAACAACTCAAAACAGCTTCTTGTGCCCCAACATCTTGAAAGTGATGCCTAGGATTGCAATATTTGCTGCTATTTTGTGGAATTAATCATCCAAGTAAATAGATCTAAGTGCAGCTTCAGCTCTTTTTCTGGTCAATCCAGTTGGCCCTAGCTTCTCTGCCTTCTTCTGCACTATGGTCTGCAGGTGGGCCACACTGGTGGCATTAGCTAAAGTTGGTTTCTGAAGTTGGTCAAAGCTAATAGCTCTCCACTGTAGAACAAGGCAGCTATTTCAAAATATTGATGGTGGGTGGTCATTAACTTAACTGCAGCTGCAACCTGTTTTATGTAACATAGCATTTTGAGGACAGTCTCAAAGAGAAACTTGACTTTTGAGGTTGGTCCAAGCTCCTGGAATGTAATAGAAGACGTCTGTTGGACCTGCAAAAAATTAATAGGGCATTATCGCATGCTGTGTTGCTGCCTTATGGATAATATGCAGTAAATTTTGTAAAGGGATGACTTTGGATCATTCAAGAATTCTAACATGTCAAACATGATCCTCCCCTTGCTAGATAAATGATGAACGTCATTAATCAAAATTCCCTTCTTAAATATTCCCACAGTTGGCCCTGTGAAAATTCTGCATAGACATTTGTTTTCGGGGGGGGGGGGGGGAGTATCAGTGGTGTGCAATGATTTTATCATTTCAAAATAATAAACTTATATACCAGTCCTTGAGTATATCTTCTGAAATTTAGAAAGTTGAAAAATGAATACCTGTTCCAAATTCTTTTAACACAATAGGATGTCTGTTGTCTTAAGAGGGCAGCTTCGCAGCTTTGACAGCCATTTAACAGAGCTCTGAAGAAGTGACACAAAAAAGATAAAACACCTTCAAGTTGCTTGTAGCTTTTTAATGTTGACAGGACAGGGATCTGTTTCTGTTTTTCTATTTGTGTTCCCATATGTCTGTCAATATACAGATGGTTGTTTTGAAGCCAAGAGCAAGTTCTAATGTCTATAAACATGACCACTTTGTGATAATGTTTCAGATCAAAAGGAATATGAATAGTTTATTTAATTAAGGATGTTTCAGAGGGTAGCCATGTTGGTCTGCAGAAGAACCACTAGATTCAATTTCAGTAGTGCTGTAGCCATTCTGTCCTCAGAATATTGTGTTACACAAAACAGGTTGCAACTGTGGTTAAGTATCTGATGAAGGGAGCTTTGACTTTTGAAAACTCATAGCCAGAAAATCTTGTTGGTCTTGAAGGAGTCACTAGACTCAAATCTAATTAAGAATGCTTTCCCTCTACAGTATATTTATTTATTAATTTAGAAAAGTTGAATTTCCAGATGTGCTCGGAGCAGTTCTCAACTTAAACAATAAAACAAAACCAAGTAAACCAATAAAATAAAGCTAATAAAAAGAAATCATACCAATAAAAACAAATCAACAAAACAAGCCAGGTCAATAAAATAAATTGATTGTGATAGGAATCAACAACACCAACATTTTATATGTATGGATATATAGACAGATGAATGGTGGTGAAACGTGGAATCTAGTTTCTAAAATATAGTTTAGCATGATAAAGGAAAGTATTTTAAAATACTGTGTATGAAATAAGATGCTCAATTGTAGCCCACTTACAAAAGCTGCAATTTCATCAGTAGATATATAAGGATTTAGTTACCAGCTAAAACACTTTAAGACACTGTACAAACTTCACAAAGTACAAGATGTTACCCATTCTTAGCTGTGGGGTTCCAAAGCAACTCTCTCCAGAGCTAGCAAAATCAGTGCTGGTTGGAATCAGCAAATAAAGTCCAAGATGGCCAAAATGAGCCACAGCATGCTAACAGGTCTTAGTAAAATGTAGCCCCCTCGAGGCTGAAGAATAGGTATATAGCTAAGGGTCCCATGTGTTGCTAGGCCTTTTCATCAATCAAAGCCCTCAGCAATTACCTAAAGCCAAATCCTTGAGCCAGTCACTGACCAGATGACCTAACGGTTCTCTGACCATGTGAGAAAGGAGATGGGTCTGTCTGCAGCCACGCTGAACTGGTTTCCCACAGGTGCTTAATTGGATGGATTATTAATTGGAAGACAGTATCAGGATATGATTATAGCACAGCTGCCATCTTCCCAGTGCAAGGTCAGTGTGTTCTCTTCTCAGAATGGCAGTTTGTGACTCTGAGACCGATTTCCCATGAAGCCTGTTCTGAGTAGAGAGCTCTTTTGTTCCCAGGGCTTCTCTCCATTTTTGCACAAAATGCCCCGGAGCTGCAAGTTGGCCCGGCGCTCTTCTGCAGCAAGCAGTGTCCTCTTCCAAGCGGTTTCTGCTTGCTGTGAGAGAACGGCGCAGCAACTCGCAGCTCTAGGGCAACGTGCTAAATCGGAGAGAAGCGCCAGGATCAAAAAAGCTTTCCACTCAGAACAAGCCCTTAAGGATATTATATAAACATGCTCGTGCAGGGCCAGCTCACCCACTAGGCAAGCTAGGTGGTTGCCTAGGGTGCCAGGAGGGAGGGGGAGACGAATTGGGGTTTCCCCCCTCCCGGTGCCCAAGAAAACCACCTAATTTGCCACCCTTCCCCCCTGCCGCTGCTGCAGCCAGCGCCCACCCACCCAAGCTCCTCCTGCCGCAGCTGCCAGCCGCCAGCTCCCAGCCACCCCCCGCTCGCCCTGCCACCACCGCTGCCAGATCTCGCTTGCCCTCCCTCCCACCTCGCCCTGCTGCCACCAGATCCTGCTCGCCCTTCCCCTGCTCGCCCTGCTGCTGCCACCTCCTGCTCGCCCTCACCCTGCAGCTGCTGCCAGCTCCTGCTTGCCCTCCCACTCACCCTGCCGCTGCCAGCTCCTGCCTCCCGCTCGCCCTCCCCCCTCGCCCTGCTGCCACTGCCACCAGATCACACTTGTTCTTCTGCCCCCGCTCGTCCTGCCACCGCCACCAAATCCCATTCATCTTCGCCCTGCAGCAGTCACCTTCCACTCAATCCCCCCTGCTTGCCATGCCGCCGCCAGATCCCACTTGCCCTTCTCCCCACCCTTGCCCCACCACCAAATCCTGCTTGCCCTCCCTTTGGGCCGGCAAGTGCGGGCTGCTCATGAGTACCTGCACCTGCAGATTACTCATGAGTAGCCCCCGCACCTGCTATTTACTTGGGAGTAACCCTGTGCCTGCCACCTATTCATGAGTAGCCGGTAGGCACGGGGCTACTTACAAGCAGGCGGCAGGCACGGGGGCAGAGCTGTGCTGCTCTGCCTAGGGCACCAGAAAGGCTCGGGCCAGCCCTGTGCTCTTGGCCTTTCCAACTAAAGCTGTGTCCCACAAATGTCAACACCAACACCAATGTTTCCTCTAAGCTGCAGAGTCTTGTGAGCAAAAATTTTACTTTGTGAGCTACTGGCATTAACGTTGTGAGCTACTGCATAAATTAATGTTCTGTTTGCTCAGAGAATAGAGCCAGGAGATAGGCTTTCCGGGTGAGATGAATAGATTCCCAGTCAGGCCTGTAGCTACGTGGGGGCCTGTGGGGTCACAGCCCCTGACTGCTGGTCAGGGCTTCCTGACTTGGGGCCCCTAACCAGCCTTCAGTGCCTCGACTGCATTCTTCTCCATTCTGGGAGGGGGGAGGCTGTATGGCAACGAGCTGGCAGCTTTCCTCCTCAGCAGTGGTAGAAGGGAAGGCCATGGAAGTTGGAGCCACTATGTGCCCTCTGAAAAAAATCAGGGCCCCCTAATTCTTCAAATCTTGGCTATGGGGCTGTTCCCAGTTCAAGATAAAAGGACAAAAATGGCCCTTAATGTTTGCTAGGAAAGATCATGATGGACTTAATGTTAGATATCGATTTGGTTTTCATACTCTAAGAAGGAGACAGGAATGAAAACAAAAGATTTGGCTAACAGGTTCTCCATAAGCATGGAAGTAAACAAAAGATGCTGAGTTGTAGCAGGAAGGTAAGAAAGATTAGCCATTAGTTGTTAGCCAGAGATTAAGATAGGAGCAATACTTTATCTGAGAACTCTTTTGTTCTACATGTTCCATTGCAGAGTAGGGGGTGAGGAAACTTATCCCGGGGCTGCTGCTGTTCTACTGAACCACACACTGTCTACATGCTATAGTGTATTTCCATTCCAGCATGGTTTCTCTCTCTTGGTCTGCTTTTTGCAATGAACCATCATTCAGAGTGAAAGACTGGGACTCCCCATCTCTTATTGAGGAGCTTCCCCAGGTGGAGGCAGCACCCCTGGGTAACAATTGGTCTAATCCAGCAGGGTTCTTATGTTCTTAAGGATACAAAAGCAAAACCCATGGTAAAGCATACTGTATAAACTAGAGATGGCCATGAACTGGAACAATGGTGGTTCATGGTGGTTCATGGTTCATTTGATTGCTTGAACTGGTTCATGGTTCATTTGGTTTGGGAGGTGTAGAACAGCCCCCTCACAAGTTAGAGATGCCAAACTCACTGGGAGTCTTCAGCAGGCTCTCCTCCACCCATTCTCCAATGTCCAACTTATAGCCCCCAAAGCAGGTGCCCCCACGAAAGCTCAGCTTCAGCTCTCACAACAACTAACTTATCTCTCTTTGTGCTGCAAAGTGAAAGCAGCTGAGTTATGGTGTCTGCTGCCTTAGAGCAGAATGAGAGCTCAATGATTGGCTATGAGAGCTGCCAACCAAGCTATAGACAACTGCTATGGGTGTTTCTAGGGCTCCCAGAAGTCCACCCCCAGCACTGCCTTGGAATTAATTGAATCAGCTGTCTGAAAAAACAAACCACAAAAACCACCTCCAGCACTGCCTTGGAATTAATTGAATCAGCTGTCTGAAAAAAATGAACCATAAAAACAAAACAAACAAACCACCAAGGATCAAAATGTTTTGAAACAAACCATGAATCAGCCCAATCCATGTACAAATTGTGATTCATGGATCAGTTTGTGCCCATTCCTAAACCCTATCAAGATCTGACTTATGGTCTAATGCCTCCAGTGCTCTAAGGGACAGTTTAGCAGTCTGTGGGACAAGGGGCTATCAAAAGTATTTGTCTTGCTTAAGGAATCCCACTTTCAACCTAGGCACCTGAAAAAATTAAAAGCTTAAAGAGGCTAATATTCTCCAACAGTTTCAATAATGACCCAAGGTACAGCAGTAGAACAGTGTTGTCTCTGAAGATTCCTTGTTGTTATAACTCAGTCAAGAGTTCTGATTTACAGCCACTGAGATCATTCTATTCAAAGTACCATGAAGCTGTTTGTTTTGATACAGTACAATGGCTTAGATGCCAACTTCAGTTTTGGGATATAGTATCTTTCAAACCGTTTTTAATCGTTTTACCTCAAGTATTATCTCACTACTGGAACAACTAAAAACAACTGGCCCCTTGATAATCATCCTACTATCAGTTCTGCATTCCATTCTCTACACGTAGCATATCAGGATCTCTTCAAGGAATATCTCAACGCAAACCCATTCATGATTGCATGACTGCAATAATTTTCTTGCTCTACTGAAGAAAGGTTATATTTATTTAAAACAGTTCTACCCCACCTTTATTCATGGTCAAGGTGGAATACAATAATATTTAAAACCATTTCCACTTAAAATCAGGATAAAATAACAAACTACCAATCTCTCCCTTTCCCCCTTAAAATATGCTGACCATTCAAATCACTTCCAAAGACCACAGTGTTGCACTGGACATCATATTTTAGCAGTTCTTTAGTTCCTGTGATAGGTTATTATGTGTACAGAATTATTGTTTTCCTCCTCACAGAAACTGCTATTATTTAATTATTCTTTGTACATTAATAAAACCTATTTTAAATATAATGTCATGTCATTTGTCTTCACAGCCTGCAATTTGAATCTACTGACAGACAAACTACCACAATACTTTACCTTTTGGAGAATTCCTACTGTGATCCTACCTCACAGCGGAGGACTTCCTAGTCATTCCTGGGAAGGTCAGGAGTTTGCTCTCTGGCTCCTGGCTAGATGAATAGAATATTTTGTAACTTGCAATTGCTGCCTTCTTGGCATAAGGCATTTAGCCTGGGTTGGGTTTTTGACAAGTGGCTATTAGGTGACTAAGCTGATTGTAAATTTGCAATTATGTTTAGGTATCAAATGCCAGAAATAGATTCATACAGCTCTTGTCCCCACCATAAGATGATCGAATGCTGACAAAAGCTATACAGAGTAATGTGAAGAATTCAATATCCAGTTGAAGGAAAAAACAACAGAACTTCACCACTACCACTTCATATATATCCAGAAAGAACCATATTCTTCCTTCTCCTGGTTTTCATTCTGCATACCAGTCAGTTCCCAACATGCATGAACAAATTCCATCTCCAATCCTTAGTTTAAACTTGAAGCAGCCAATAAATGTTACATCTGTTTGAAATCTTAATTCTCTGTAAGTGACATACAGTGTTTTTACCCAGTTGAGATGTATTTAGTGCTAAAAATGTCTTGATACTTGTACATGTCATTTGAAACTTATAAAATCATTGTTGAAATCTCAGATGTAATAAATTATATATTTTCATTAAGAGAATTATTGGAAGGGGATGGGGAGAGAGACTAGTAACAGTATAACCTCCAGGCACTGGGTAAGTGCTTCCATCATGTTAGAACAGTTGTAGTTAATAAAACTGTATTCCCAACAACAAAGGGCTTTTAGAATATTTCTCACTTGGATTACTTTGTTTTGTGGGTTTTAAAGGTAAAGCTGTTGGCTTGGGGAATTCAAAAATAATGTTTAAAACAAAACCTGTGAATACCACATCAAATATTTAAGAGCAAATGGAAATGTTACATGCAGACATGGAGTTATATGAAAATGAACATAACAGCAATGGCATAATAAACAGATGTTCAGCCCAGTCATAAGCATGGTTACTCAGAAGTAAGTCCAGTTGACTTTAACAGTGCTTTCTCCCAAGTAAGTGTTCATGCATTGAAGCCTAAGATACATTTACCAAGAAGATTTACAAGGAACAAATACACATGGGAAAGGAATGTTGTCTTACTTTCTTGCCCATATCCCAAACAGACTTGGATGTTGGAAACTATGGGAGTAATTCTGAGCACTTGGGTTTACTTTGATGCAAGTCTCATGGTATAGAGTGGAGTTTACTCCCAGGAAAGCATCTTTAGGATTGCAGCCTAATGCATATGATTTTAAGCAATTGAAAGCCTAGGATTACAGCCATAGTATATTATATAGGACTCATGCATTAGCCAGTTTCAGTTTCCTGTTTCAGAAGCTTTGCAATTGCTAAGCAGCAGGTGATCATAGTATAACCCAGGGGTGAACACACTTACTTAATGTAAGAGCCACATAGAATAACTGTCAGATGTTTGAGAGCTGCAAAAAATGAATGAATATAACACATGTGTCTTTATTAAAACTCTTAATACTTCCTTTGCAAAAAGGAGGTAAAATAGATATATGCACTTTACAAGACCATGCTAGAAGGAGACTTTTTAAAAAGCTAAAACTGGGAATAACAGTCCCCATAAGTACAGTGTTCCACCCCTCCTACCAGTCACTCCCTTGGC
Organism: Heteronotia binoei; assembly: GCF_032191835.1. Lineage (NCBI taxonomy): Eukaryota > Metazoa > Chordata > Lepidosauria > Squamata > Gekkonidae > Heteronotia > Heteronotia binoei. The sequence continues at coordinate 106,608,884 of NC_083228.1, read as the reverse complement.
TCTTGCACTCTCTTTTCTTGCTCTAGGATCTCCAGGCAACCTCTGTGGTGGAGGAGAAGAGTTTGCAAACCTGCCTATTTCCCCCTCCTTACCCACTTCACATATGGCAAAAATAGTCAGTAGGGGTGTGGGGGGGAAGAAAGCAAAAATTTGGATTGCTAAATTACAATAATTACACTCACCACAAAATTCAAGGCAATGGAACCCTCCCAGGCAACCAAAGAGGTTGCCCCCATTCCCTCCATGGCCTCCTATGGTTTTCGAAGATTAACAATTTTTTTATTTAAAGTATAAGGTTCTGTATGCAAGCACACTTTCTCAGATACACTGCAATAAAAAAATGCAGGTGCCCAAGTTCACGCAGTAAATCAGATTTCCTCAAATACTACATGCAGACAGGCCTCAGATTCAGTGGGAGCTCACAGGAGCACAGCTGAACCTTTCTGAGAGTTATACCTCCTCCTCCTGAGAGTTTCACCTCCTTGTCCATTGAATAGTATGTGCAGCTGCATGACAATCCCTGGAGGAGCTTCACCACCTATTTTTCTTCAAAATGACCCCTGCATGCAGGTAAGGGTGGGCTAGTTGTCAGAAAGAGCTGATTAGAATCAATATGCATAAGTGACAGAGTGATAAACACAGTCAAGATTGGAATAACACATTTACTAGGACATGTAAATGGCAGCAAACTGATGTTCGGATAATAAAGGAGTTAAAAACAGGCCTAAGAACTGAGTCTGAGTCCAGTGACCCCATTAAGACCAACAAAGTTAAAATATAAGCAAGAAATTAGTGACTTAGCTTGTGCTACGAGATGAGAATCCAATATCTCTGATGGGCCATAAGGGTTGCATTGCCCTGAGTATTGTAATGATTGTAATTCAGCAATCTCTTGTTCCAGCCTGTTTCTGAAATGATGTTGCAGTAAAACAGGTTGTTCAACTTTGTGAATCATGATTTCAGATTGTGTCCATTTGTCTTTTGTTATACCCAGGCAACAAGGGCATTGGGTTCAGCAGCTGGGCAGTAGTTGGTAGGGTTGTGCCACTGGGCTGGTCACTATTAGGTTGGCACAGGGCTCTGCTGCTTAGCACAAATGCATTCAATGTACTGTTTCTGTACTGCAGTCCTTGCAGAAAGCACCCACCCCCGTTTGTAATTCAGAGAGATTCCCAGATTTGAACTAAGGTCCTGTGTGTGACACTGACATTGCCACAGTGGCACTTGTTCTGTTGGGCATATAGCACTGTTATGCTCCTTGCAAACAAGCATCCTCACCGCAGTTGAGTTTCCACTGCAGAGATTCTCTAGGAGAATCTGACTGTTGCCTGTGTTTGCAAATTTTCCCATCATAGGAGACAATGGGGAGGAGGGGCAACCAACTGGGGGTTCCTTGGGGGAGAAGCTCCTGCAGCAACACTGCAAATTTGGTGCCTCTCCCTCAAACCCCCTCCTCCCCAGTGTCAGTTTTCCTACCTTGAGGAAATTGACACCTTTCTGCCACAATGGGAAAGCATGCAGAATGGGGCACCCTCTTTGAGTGCCCCTAGAATTGGACCTCCTGGTCATAAGGTCATAATCTACTGTGTCAAGTGTTGTAGTCCTAGCCAACTAACACCCAGCCTCAAATTTACCATTTCTGGTGGGCAAGGTAATTGTGGTGGCTGAGCAGCTTAAGGCCTTCTTAGATGACACATTCATCCTCAATTCATTCCAGTCTGGTTTCCACCTGGCCATGGGACAGAGATGGCACTGGTGACCCTTACAGATGACCTCCAGAAACATTTGGATCAGGGTGGGTCGGCACTGCTGTTGCTTTTAGATCTAATGGCAGCATTTGACACAGTTGATTATGGCCTTATGACCCACTGTCTCTCTGACATAGGGGGCTCATGGAACTGCCGTACAGAGAGTGACGTTTGGCGAGTGACGTTTGGCAATACCCACTGGAATGCAGAGTGCCGTGGAGGGTGATCCTCTCACCAATGTTGTTTAATATCTATATGTGTCCCCTTGCCCAGGGAGGGGGGAGGGAGGTGGACTGGATTGCCACCAATATGCTGATGACACCCAGCTCTATCTGTTGTTGGATGGCTGCCTGGATTCTTTCCAAAAGAACCTGGACAGGGTTCTGGAGGAAGTGGCTGGGTGGCTACAGATGGAGTCAGTTGAAGCTAAATCCAGTGAAGTCAGAAGTCCTATAAGCTGAGGAGGAGTCATCCTTCATGAGCTAAGACAAAAAAGTGTGAGCCAGAGGCTAAAAAACTGTGAGTTAGCTAACACTAACTTAGCTTAGAGGGAACACCACTCCCTGCCTTAGATTCCCACCATTGGTGCTGGCTCAGGAGGAGAGGAGCCGGGATGATTCTGGATGCCTCACTTTCTATGGAGGCCCAAGTCACCACAGATGCTAGGTTGGCTTTTCATTATCTCTGGCTAATCTGTCTCCCTATCTTCTCCCCCAGGACTTGGCTACAGTGACCCATGCAATAGTCACTTCCAGGCTTGATTACTGTAACTCACTTTAGGCAGGCTTACCTTTGAAGCTGATCCGGGAACTCCAGCTAGTACAAAATGTGGTGGCACATCTGCTGACAGCTACATCTGTGCAGGCACACATTCAGCCAATGCTACACGACTTGCACTGGCTACTGATTGAGTACCAGATTCATTTCAAGGTGTTGGTAGTGACCCATGTGGCCTGGGACCAGCATATCTAAAGGATATTGGTCACCATATGTGCCCTAGAGAGCCTTGTGCTCAGCAGACCATCACTTGCTGGTTGTCCCCAGACCAAAGGTCTGGTCTGCTTAGCCTTGACCAGGGCCAGGGCCTTTTCTGCCCTGGCCCAGCCTGGTGAAACATGCTCCTGCCTGAGATCAGGGCCCTGCAGGACCTACTGCAGTTTCACAGGGCCTGTAAAAAGGAGCTGTTCTGCCAGTCCATCAGTTGAGGCAGTGGATACCCAATTATTTTGGCCTCCCTTGGTGAAGCTTTTGGCTGCATATTGCCCATATTAATTAGACCTTTACTGTTTTGATTATAGTCTAGCTGCTTCCACTGATTCAGGATTGTTAAATTTTATTACCTTTTGTAATATCTGCCTTTTGATAGTTTTAATTATATATATTGGTATAATTGTTTCAATGTTTTTGTAAATTGTTGTTTGTTACCCACCTTGATCCTGCTTGCAGGAAGGGAATGATATAAATCTAAATACATACTGTAAATAAATGTCTGCACACCAGGAGACTGTTACACATTCTGTCCTTTATCCTGTAATGTCAACTTCAGGTCAAAAGTCAAATCCTCCTACTTTCTCCCACCACAATTAAACCTCATTTCTCTACCCTCTTGTCTTTTCCTCTCATTTAACATCATTGTAGGTTTCTGTATGCATATGTATATATGTCATAATAACACTTTGATCCTAAACCTTTGTGCTGGTATAACTAGCTGCTATCCAGTTGTGTTCCCTTTAAAGTTAAAAATAAACTCTCAAAATCCACTTTTGGTTTTTCTCAGTGTTAAGGAGAAGATCCACCCTGAAGACCGACAGAGGGATGCCAGCCAACAGCAGGCTCATTCTTCTGTCAACCCTAACTGGCCTATGTCCTTTAGTATTCTCACAGGTGACAGTAAGTATCTCCTAGTCTCTACCGTATACCATAGGGGAAGCAGAAATCATAGAGCATCCACCCTCTAAAGCCAGTCTAGGATCCATTTCTCCTGTACTCTATGATATACCACAGATTCCACCCTCTGAAGCTGCCATGTCCTCCAGGAGAACTTATTTGGAGATCGGCTGTAATTCCAGAAGAACTCTAAGACCCAGCTAGAGGTTGGCCACCTAAGCCATACTGCAAAACACTGTTTCTTAGGTAATGATGTTGCCATGAAAAAAGTCTTTCCTTCCTACACTCCCCTAAAAAAAATACTAATTTATAAGCCTGTCCCAGATGAAAGATCACTGGTTTCACATACCCCTTCCTCTCTGTTTTCTGATGGTACCTTCTGCTAGTGGTAGCTCAGGAGAAAAAGGAACAGACATACATACAGATGTAACAGAAACCTCTGGAATGTTATAAGATACTAAACCATTGTGTCCTTACAGCTTAGGTCTATCCATTATAATTATCTTGTAATGTCTGCTATGATACAAGTGATGAGCTTATTGGATCAAGGAAATGCTGTTGAAGTTGTTTACCTAGATTTCACTAAAGCTTTTTATAAGATTCCCAATGATGTTCTGATGCGTAAACTAGATTCACAGTGATCCCCAACCTTTTTGGCCCCCAGCACGGTGGGGGCATCCAATTTTGGGGCCCCACCCCCCATGGTGCCTCCTCCCCCTGTTTTCCTCCCCTGTTTCCTCCTCCTTCCTTCACCCCCCCCCCACAGCCTCACCACCACCCCCTGCACAGTCTCACCTCCTCCCCCCCATTTTCACCATTTTAAGGCCAGGGAAGGGGGCGTGAAGCTTCTCCCAGGCTGACCCTCCCCCCAGGAAGGAGGCAAGGGCAGCGTCTCTCACCGCTGCTGCTGTGGTTTTCCCGGCCGATCAGCTAATCGACAGGGAGGAGGTTGGCCTGGGAGGTGCTTCATGGCCCCTTCCTCAGCCTTAAAATGGTGAAAATGGTGGAGGAGGCACCGCAGAGAGGTGGCAAGGCTGTGGAGGGGGCAGCAAGGCTGCACAGCCCATTGCAAACAGTACCGGTCCCCAGCCTGAGAATTGGAGACCCCTTAACTAGAGGACTGTGGACTGAACTCTAGGACAGTTAGGTGGATAGGGAACTGGTTGGAGAACTGCACTCAAAGAGTAGTTGTTAATGTCATTTTATCAGAATGGAGGGAGGGAGGTGTCCAGTGAGGTACCAAAGGGCTCAGTTTTTTTTTAATCAATGATCTGGGTGAGGTTGTGGAGAGGCTACTCATTAAATTTACTTGAGACTGTTCAGTTTGGAGAAAAAGGGGGGCATGATTGCTCTCTATAAGTATTTGAAGGGCTGTCACTTAGAGGAGGACAGGGAGCACTTCCTGTTGATCGCAGAGGAGAGGACTCACAATAATGGGTTTAAATTAAGGTTGGGAAGGTACCAACTGGATAGGAAAAACTTTTTTACAGTAAGTTGTTCAACAATAGAATCAGCTACCGAGGGAGGTGGTGAGCTCCCCCTCACTGGCAATCTTTAAGCAGCAGCTGGATGAGTTGTGGCCAGGAGGAGCTGCCTGCATCATATGGGAGCACCCACAAGCAGTAGGGTCCTCAGCTCTGGAAACAAAACGGATGCTGCTTGTCAGAAACAGGCCAAGTGAAGCCACTCTCTGCATAGGGTCAGAGAAATACGTCTGGGCTTGTTCTGATTACAACATAGGTGTCCTCCTGGTCTGGCTCCTCTTCCCCTCTCAAAGGAGTGCATAGAACAATGAGGGTTCACAGATAGAAGAAGAGGAAGAAGACTGCAGATTTATACCCTGCCCTTCTCTCTGAATCAGAGACTCAGAGCGGCTTACAATCTCCTATATCTTCCCCCCACCACCACAACAGACACCCTGTGATGTGGGTGGGGCTGAGAGGGCTCTCACAGCAGCTATCCTTTCAAGGACAACTCCTGCAATAGCGATAGCTAACCCAAGGCCATTCCAGCAGGTGTAAGTGAAGGTGTGGGGAATCAAACCCGGTTCTCCCAGATAAGAGTCGCAAACTTAACCACTACACCAATCTGGTAATGTATTGTTTCTGTCCTAATCCCTGGCCACTGCTAATAGCCCATCTTCCTGCGTTCCATCTACAACTCAGCTTCTTTTGTTTACTTTTATGCTAATGTCTGACATGTTGCACAAAACCTTTGTCTTCCACACTGACTCCTCCTCAGAGTATTAAGACTATATTGATTATAAACATTAAAACCATCATGGTCCATCATGGCAGACATCAAGTGTCATTTACGCTTATTGTTTTGAGCTGGGAATCCATTCATATACCTAGGAAAGACACATCAAGGATCATTAAGAACCATCACAGCTCTAGGAAGGTCTCCACCCCTCCAAATCCTAAAAAACATGAGAGCAAGCCACACCTCCTTGTTCAATCTGGGCACATAGGTTGTTCCCCCATTACTCTAAGTAATGGGCCTCAGACATGGCATGATGGCAGTGCATGTCTCCATCTTTAATTTCTAAATGGATGTCTGCACACCCGGAACAGGTAATATCGCGTCTTCAACAATTCCTAAAAATCCCTTTCGATCCTCTCTATTTTTCCTAGCTCTTGATTGTGTTTTGTATTGCTTGTGCGTGTGATTGTATTTCCTGCATATTTTTATAATAAACATATTAAAATATATTTACTCTGGAGCCTTCCTTTCTGAAACTGGACCTCTGTATCATTGGTGGAAAAGATCTCAGCTCAAATTGGCTCAGCTCACAATCTCCCTCTTGCTAATTTCCCCATAAAAAGAGAAGACCCCCAGTATTTTCCGTAACTCAGTGGTCAGGGATGCTGTAGACGGATCCTGCATTAAGCAGGGGGTTGGACTAGATGGCCTGTATAGCCCCTTCTAACTCTCTGATTCCATGATTCTATAAACCCCCCATAACATTTAAGTTTCCTTCTGAATAGGTAAATAGGAATACCTTTACTACATCCTGTATGTAGTGTGGTATGCAATGGTGGAAGTGTGTGCTAATATTTAAGAACCACGAATACAACATTTTGGGTGTCCAACAACCTGGAGAAAAGGTGCCCAGTCCCCTTAACAACATTCCTTTATTATGCAAGAACAGAGGTATGCCGTTCTCATCCAGGAGAACAGGCAGAATATTTTTTTTCTCATCACTGCACAAGAAACCCCTGATCTTTACAAATAAAGATAATGATTCTCATTTTTGTTCTTTGTTTTAAAGCAATATTCACAAAACATAAGAAGTGAACTACTCTTTTGAAAGCTTTGGCTTAAATCCAAAGTAAATTGGAATCATAATAGATACTACTTCATTTTAATTAACATTATTGAATGATTCTAAACTCTGCTTGCTAAAACATTTCTGCACCAATAATCCCAGAGCAAGATTACCTAAAATTTTGATCTGAACCTTTGGAATAATTTATATGACAGTAATTTTGTTCTAGAGGAATAATTGTGTTCAAACTGAATAATAAAAGAACTATCTGAATCACTATAAATGTAATAGAAAAATAATTTGAACTATATCATGGCATAAAGCAGCAATAATATATTGCAAATTCATCACCTGGGGAAATTCTGGCCTACAACTGGTTGGATCAGGTTTCTCAATAGCATGGAACACCTTTTATCATCTTTGGCAGAGGCACCAGTTATGAACGCTCCTAAAAGCATGATTTGGCTACTATATGAACATATGAAGCTGCCTTATACTGAATCAGACCCTCGGTCCATCAAAGTCAGTATTGTCTTCTCAGACTGGCAGCAGCTCTCCAGGGTCTCAAGCTGAGGTTTTTCACACCTATTTGCCTGGACCCTTTTTTGGAGATGCCAGGGATTGAACCTGGGACCTTCTGCTTCCCAAGCAGATGCTCTACCACTGAGCCACCGTCCCTATAATACATGCTTTGCTCATATCCAGGTTTATTTACTATAATACATGTTTATGTGGCTTTACATTGTCAGCTCCAGGCTGAGAAATTCCTGGAGATTTGGAGGTGGAGCCTGGGGAGGGCAGGGTGTGGAAAGGGAAAGACCTCAGTGAGATGTAATGCCATACAGCACCCTCCAAACTACCACAGATCAGTCAGGGCTCAGTGAGGACTCCTCAGGAGCTGGGCTGTAGGCAGAAATTTTTTTAGGAGGGGCCACTAGGGGGGCCTAATTAAATTAAATTAATCTGAGCGCCTAGTGAGTGGAAGCAAAAGTGCTGGCAGCATCAGGGCTCCCAAGAGCCAGTCTGCCTCCTCCCTCCAGCCCCTCCCCCCACCATGGGTCAAGTGGCGGAGCAGTTTCACAAGCAGGAATCGCAAGCAGGAAGAAGATGCATCTGCTCCTTCTCTTCTCCCGACCATCAGCTGAGCAGAGAGGAGTTGGGTTTGGGACCATCCCTATGTAGACTGTAAATGTTGGGGGATGAACTACTGTTCTCAGCCTTATGATGTCTAGAGTTTTTCCTCCCTCAGATAATGAGTCCAAAGCTTTAATGAACACATGTGAATTAATCATTAAGGGAACAAACTCTGTAAAGGATAGTGCTTTTATTTTGGGTACATCTTTCACAATTAATTAGGCTTGTATTTGTAACAAAATTCTGTGTCCCCACCTCACCCTTGGTAAATATGCATTCTGAAATCCTAGTGATAAACACCTCCTGGATTGGAATATTCTCTTCAAACAAAAGTTTTCTCACTATGATCCCAAAAAATGATAGAGAATATATTTATGTTCTATGTATTTAAGTACAATGCTTCTCTTTTTAAGTAAAACTCAATATATAAAATTTTCATATGTTGTACCTTTTATAAAAACTGATCAAAGAAACCACAGTAATCTGCTTTACAAAGAGCTGGAATTAGTTGTACATGTGCCTGTTTCTGCTTTTTAGCTTGTTTGTAGATAATTTTTTTATTGTTTTTAATTATTCATCTTAAAGTAATTGGATATCTGTATCAAATATTAAAGGTACATCTTTTTCAGTGAAAGCTCTAATATTTTAGTGGATGAAAATAGGATGGCTTTTGTATTTATGAATAGACCAAGTATACATTTTAAATGCTTGCCTATACTTCATTGTTGTTTTTAAACAGAAGGCAAGTAACCACTTTCACTGAAGACATTTCAGCCACAATCCTATGTACACTTTCCTAGGAGTAAGTCCTATTATTCAATGACATTGACTTCTGAGTAGACCTGCTTAAGATGCCTCCGTTTGTCCTCTTAATGAACTACCAAATATAAATTTCAGATGTACATACAGAAAGGCAAAACTATAAAACCATTCTTATTTCAAAATCCACACAGAGCTCCTGGGAACTCCATGACAGGACTGATGCTCCATAAACATTTGTCTGTATATTCTGCAATTTGGATCCAAAGTTGTTTTCCATGAGTGAAAGCACATTTCTGCTGAGAGCCAGTGTGGTGTAGTGGTTAACAGCAGTGGACTGTAATCTGGAGAACTGGATTTGATTCCCCATTCTTCCACACGAAGCCTACTGGGTGATCTCAGGCCAGACACAGTCCTTTCAGAACTCTCTCAGCCCCACCTACCTCACTAGGTTCCTGTTGTGGGTAAAGGAAGGGAAGGCAATTGTAAGCCACTCTGAGACTCCTTAAGGTAAAGAAATTTGGGGTTTAAAAACCTAATCTTCTACTATGCCTGGGTGAAGATGCTCAATAGTTCCCACACAATTGCTCCAGGAGATTCACGTCTGCACTGATGATAAGAAGTAGTACATCGAGTCCAATATACATAAACTTAGATCCTATGCAGCATGAGAGGAGCACAGCTGCACAAACAGTGACTTCCTTGCCTCCCTCCTTCTGTAGTCTTCTGTACTTTTTGAAACTGTGCCTCTATGAGAGGGTCAAATGGGGTGGGGGCTGCAGTGAGATGGGGAAATCAGCAAAAGTAATCTCCTCTTTGGTGAGATGAAATGATAATGGTATTTTGGATCCCAGCCATAGTGATATGTGCTAATTTGGTTTATATTTTACAGACTGAAACAGATAATAACAGAAAAAATAAATAAAATAAATTAAAATAAATAAATAATCCAGTTTTACTCAGATTAATTCACTTGGTTCTACCATAATGGAATTTAGGCAGTGTTTACAGAGTCCTCAGGGGTCTCTGGTTCCAGATCGAGACCTGTCTAGCTTCAGCAGTGTTGCTGACTCAAGGGGCTTCCATTGTTGTAATACAAATTTAGTTATGTAACCTGTATACCACTATTGGTATTTGGTATGACTATTGTGGTGCTGAATGATGGCTTGTTTAGTGAAACCAAGCAAAGACTAGTTAAAGCAATAGAGGGTACCACCAAATGTTGTTGGATAGGCAGGTTCTATTGTGACATTATCAACATGAGCCTAGAATGATAATCTGTTCCTCAAAGCAGAAACATTCCTAAATTTGTCTCAATCTACAAGTTTCTACCAAAAATATGTTGATAGTCACATTGATCTAGATGCCTTTCTGCCAGAGAAAGGGTGTGGCTAAGTGGTAGAATCTTTACACTGCATGAAGAAAGCCCCTAGTTTAAAGTCTGACATCTCTTGTTAGAAAAAGGCCAGATAGTAGGTGATGTGCAGGAGCTCTACATAAGACCCTGGCAAATTGCTTCCAAGCGAGAGTAGACAACAATGTCTTTTTTAGATCAGTGGTCTGACTCAGCTTCATCTATTCAGCATAGCTGGAGATGCTAAACTATCTATTAACATTATATTCAGAGTATTTTGCAGCTGGGAAAATAGCTATGCTTACATGATTCATATTTTGAATATGAAACAAAACATCATACTCAAAAATTTGGAGAGAGAGAGCGAGCTCATAGTAAACCTAGTGAATTAGCCACACAAGATAGCAAAGACCCAACTTTAGCCCATATCAAAGTCTTCCAAAGAAAGAATTTTATGATTTCCCCTCCTAGTTTCTGTATTTGCACATCTGTCTCCTAGGAACAAGCCTCAAACCAGCAACTCATTTTACACAGGCCACCATGCACCTGTTAAATGGTAATAACTTAAAATTCACTCTTGACCTTAAGACTTAAGCCAGATGCCAAGTAGTGACCCAAAGGAGCAAGGTTTAGGATCTGGTTACCAATCCCTTGAGGCCTCAGTTCCTCTGTGGTAATTCCCCTGCTTCCCCAAATAATGTTCTAAACAAAGATATATGAGCAAAATAAATCCTATCTGATAAAAGCATCCTTTCATGCCTTCTGGTAGATTAATGAAAAAAGTATGCAAACAAGATTTTTATAGCTATATATTTAATTACATATACGTATGTGATGTACATGCATGTGTGGCTTATTATCAAATTCAGATAACTGAACTTTGTCATCCATGAATCACAAAGGAAAGCCGCATGATATAGCCCAATCTCATCAGATCTTGGAAGCTGAGCAGGGTTGACACTTGGATGGGAGCAGGCCCATAGCTACAGTGGGGCCCAGGGGGACCAGGTCCATCCTTTCAAACCCCCCTTCCAACTGTATGGCCCCTCCATTGGAGGGGCCCCAGTCTATCCCCTTTGCTCACCACCACTCATGAACAAGTGGTAGCATTGATCCAGGTCTCTCTGCTCTGTTACTCAAAACACTTCCTCAAAGCCTTCCCCTTTTCGCTGTCTTCTTTCCCCTTTCCTAACACAGTGTGCAGAGCAAAGGGAGGGGGGGAGTCTTCTTGCAGCCAGGCTTCTGAGCTCCCAAATATGGAGGTCTCTGTCTCTCTGAGAGAGGGGCACATAAGAAAGGAGGGGCGGAGCAGAGCTACTGTGACTGCCCAGGTGAAGGGAGGTTAGTTTATGGAATTCAAGACATCTTACAGTGCCAAGAGCCCAGGGCTGCCAAACTGGGTGCCCCTGGGCTTCACCAAAACAGCAAATCCTGCTGCGGGCCCCATCAAATATGAAATCCTGGCTACAGTCCTGAATGGGAGACTGCCAAGGAAGACTCTGCAGAGGAAATCAATGGTAAACCACCTCTACATCTCATTGGCCTTGAAAGCCCCTTGCTGGTATTGCGTTAAGTTGGTTGCAACTTGACAGCACTTGTGTATGTATTTATCTGAGGATTCAATTGTACTCTGCAATATTATCTAAGAGTGATTTTTTTTTAAAAAAAGAGTAAATGCAGGATGCACATGGAGAAACAGGTGTGGCTGGGAGAGAATCACTCTGCATCTAGTACTGAGAGAGATCACTGCAGAGTGTTCATTATGGCATGTATATATGGGAATATAAGAACATACAGATAGCTCTCCTGGATCAGACCAATGGTTGATTTAGTTCAACATCTTGTTTCCAACATCTTGTTTCCACTCAGATGCCATAGAGAAGTCCACAAAGCAAGTTCACTGACAACAGACCTCACCTTCTGACTGCTGCCCACCGTCCTTCTTGTGAACCTAAAGAAGCTGTCAGCTAATAGTAGACCTGTCCTCAATAAAACTATCAAACTAACTTTTAATCTATTAATCCAGTGTCGAATGCAGCAGCCACTAATAGCCGTTAAAACTCTAATTTCACACAGGAGTTTAGCCAGGGGTCTGTAATCTGTTCCTGGACAGAAGACTGAAGTCTTAATTTACAATTAATAGTAAGTGACTACATGGATGCATAGACTGAACTACCTCATCATTTCATCATTTCATTCCTTAAGACATCATCCATCTGTACACATAACCAGTGAATTTTACTTTCACAATGCCAAGGAACAGAGGCCAAGAAGATTAAAAAATGTACAATTTTTATTTAAATTACAGACCTACTGATGAATTCCAATAATATCAGTTTAAATTCTGTGTCAAGATACAATCTTTTCTCTCTGCCAGTACACTGTATCATCAGAGAGAGGAAAGACAAAAGGAAAATTTGGATTTCACTTCTCAGTGTTATGGAAACTGAGAGAAATTTTGAAACTGCAGCTGTTTCTGTTCCTGCTTTCCTCAATGTGTTAACTTTTTTTGGACATAATACTCACTCTGTTAAAATACTTAAGAGCTGTTAACAATTCAAACACCAATAGGTAAGAAAATTTCATTGTTTTTAGGAAGGATTTGTCTATTTCCATCATGTTTATTTGCATAAAAGTTTGGACTATATTCTAGTTTACTAGGTGCCCATCTACTTGGTAGGCTCCCATCCCCACCCTCTGTTGCCCACACTTGATGAAATGAGTAGTGGGAGAAAAATGGGGAGAGGGATGATGGCATGGATGCAGACACCCAGAAGTGATATTGAGCATTCATGAATTCCCCCTAGTCAATATGGTCTTTAACATATAAACTGGCAGAATTCCTAGAATATCACATTTTTGGGAGATCACCTGGAAGTGATGTCATGGTTTCCACAACCCTCCTCCTCCCCAGTCTCTGCTTCCTGAAAGCTCCCAGGTTTCTCAACCCTAGCTGTATTGTCTCTTTGTCATCAATATACAAATTCCACTTTAAATGTGTTTGTCTGCAGTCCTAGACAAAGTTAAATTCAGGCGAGCACAGAAGAATAGATGCTTTTGAGTTGTGATACTGGAGAAGACTCTTGAGAACCCTTTGGACTGCAAGAAGATCAGATCAGTCAGTCCTAAGGGAAATCAACCCTGACTATTCCCTGGAAGGTCAGATGCTGAAGCTAAAGTTCAAATAACTTTGGCTACCAAATGAGAAGAGAACACTCACTGGAGAAAGACAGAAGGCAAAAGAAGAAGGGGACGGCAAAAGATGAGATGGCTGGACAGTGTTACTAATGTAACTAACATGAATTTGAACTGATTTTGGAGGATGGTGGAAGGCAGGAGAGCCTGGCATGACTTGGTCCATGGGGTCACAAAGAGTCAGACTTGACTGTGTGACTGAACAACAACAATCCACTAAAATCAATGGATTTAGAAGGGTATAGCACCTTAGGATTGCACTGCAAGTCACCTTAACATGGTTGTTGGCTAGGAATGGGTGTTCGCAATGCACAAACTGTTAATCCATGTTATACAAAGTACAACGGAGTAAGGCTTACACTGATCCAACTCTATCTGATCTATATCGTGATAGCAGCAGGTCATAACTATTGCTTATTTTCCATTGCTAAATATAGGGAACCTTACTGGCTTTTGCCATTAAATAATACATGGTGTTACTGTTGTTATTAAGTCTTCCTTCACACAGTTTGACAGCTGCAACGTGACAGCAAGAGATCTAGCTGGCAGGCTAGGTCACTGTGGCCTTGCCAGCAAGCCGGTTCTGGCCGGTTGAGGACAGGTGGAAAGTACCTGCTGAGTCAGCATGACTATGGACTGCCATGATTGGCTGATGGACATATATATGGACTGCACTGTCAGTGCACAATCCTCTCATTGTAGAGATGTATGCTGGCGGAGCACTTTGATCCTGTGATTGATGTTAGTTACTGCACTAGTGGATTCTTTGTATATAGTCTGTAAATACACTGTTTTAACACTAGCTGCAGGTGTCTGGCTCACTTCCTTACTGGAGCTCACTATTGTATATATCTCACTTCTCACTCTGCACACACCCGCACCGACAGTTACTTTATGTTGCAACTGAGCAGTCGGGTTAGAATGGATAAAAGGAAGTACTTCTTCATTTAAAGAGTGATTAACTCATGGAATTCACTGCCACAGGAGATGGTGGCAGCTACGTGCATAAATGGCTTTAAGAGAGGATAAACATATGGAGCAGAGATCCATCAGTGGCTATTAGCAACAAAGTATAGATGGAACTCTCTGTCTAGGGCAGTGATGCTCTGTATTCTTGGTGCTTGGGAGAGGGGGCAGCAGTGGGAGGGCTTCTAGTGTCCTGGCCCCACTGGTGGACCTCCTAATAGCACTTTTTTTTTTTTACAACTGTATGATGGACTGGGTGGGCCATTGGCCTGATCCTACATGGCTTCTCTTATGTTCTTTAATTCTGATACACATTATTTCTTCCCCCTCCCCCCAAAAGGCAGGAACTCATTTTAATTAGGCCAGATTGGCACCCAGTAACAGAACAGACCCAGTAAGGAAAGTAACACAATGCCACTTGCCACCCATATCTTCCAGCTAATATAAATCTAGGGTAAATGAAGTGTCCTTAATAGTATAATCAGACATTTCAGCCTAAAACTTATTTCACTTCTCCTTTTCTCAGAAAAATGCAATCTAAATATCTTGCACTATATTCTTAACAAGGAAAGCTATTGCAAGCCCAACAAATTTCAAATTGGAGAATTATATCCAACATCGCACCAGAGAATCAAAACCAATGTCAAACCTGAGAATCCAATGCAAACCAACTTGAGCAAATAAAACAATGTTGCAGCTTGCAAGAAGACACTTACAAGGAAACACAGCAAAATTCAAGGGTGGGGAGTCCTGGGAGCCCTCAGCTGCTGACATTCCCAATTATTTATGAATATTTCCATGATTTTTTAGGTCCCATTATCTGGTACCCTGAAAAAATCCTAGATACCATCTAGCCATCCTAATGTATCAAAACCAACTAGGAGCATTGACCCCCATGCTGGAATGCAAACCAACTTGAGCAAGATGGAATCAGGTTGGCTGCTTCCAACCACAGTTGATATGAAAATGCCATGGGCGGCTGATGCAGGAGAGGCTGATATCATTGAACATACACTGAACATACACTGTCTCAAGCAAAGGCCTAGTGCAGGGGTGGCCAAACTTGCTTAACGTAAGAGCCACATAGAACAAATCTCAGATGTTTGAGAGCCAACTTTAACTTTAAATGCATTCTCCTACACTGGATCCTACATGGCTGGTAGGATCCACTGGTTGGCTTGACTTGGTGAAGTGATTTAAAGAGAGAAATGCCTTCTCCAAGCTGGCTGATGGGGTGGTGAAGGCTTCAAGAGCCATACAATGTGTGAAAGAGCCACATGTGGCTCCCAAGCCACAGTTTGGCCACACCTGGCCTAGTGGAACAGTTCCATTTTACAAGCCCTGCAGAATTGTCACAAATCCCCCAGGGCCTTGATTACTGTTTGAAAGGGGGCAGGGAGTCATGGGGGAACAGCATCATTTTTTTATTTTTTTTTTGTGCTGCACTTGGAGCCCTATAGTTCTGGAAGAAATCCAACCAGACATTCAGTTGAACATCATTCTGCAATTCAATGAGTTTGAAATAGGAACTGGCAGGAAGTAACCATGCTGGACCTTCCTATGTCAAGAAAATATGAAGTTGCCTTATATGAAGTCAGAGCCTTGGTCCACCTAGTTCTTTTTTGTCCACACTGACTGGCAGAGAAAAAAAAAAACCCTGGGATCCTTTAACATGAAAGGCTGTGGTTCAGCAGAATATCCGCTTGGCATGTAGAAGGTCTCAGTTTCAGTCCCCAGAATCCCCAGTTAAAATGACTAGGCAGGTGATGTGAAAGACCTCTACCTGAGACCCTGGAGACCTCCTGCTGCCTAAGTAGACAGTACTGACCTCGATAGACTGGTGGTCTGACTCAGTATAAGACAGCTTCATGTGTGTGAGATGCCAGAGACTGCAATTGGATATTTTGCATACAAAGCATATTCTCTCCAACTGAACTGCAGCCTTCCCCCAAGAACTTTCCCACTCATCGCTACTTGATTTTATGCAATGGTCAGCAGGCATGTTATCAAATTCTTCTTCAATACAGGATACATCTTCCCTTTTTTTCATTTTATTCCTAAGAAATTGAACAAAAACATACTTATTTTGTGATAACACATCATGAAATCTAAGAAGAAGGTAAACTGTGTGATCTAATCACAACTATCAGTGTATGGGAGAGGCAGTGATAAGCATAAGCAATGCAACGTAATTTCTGCATGCCACAGTGTTAATCCAACATCTGTCATTTTCTAAGACTGTCAAGTAAAGCACCAGAATTTGAATTGGGACTCCAAATTACAGCTGAAAACACACTTTTTTGGAAGGGGGGAGGGAAGGTCCCAACATGCTCAGCAGGGAATGTTTTCTATAACAGATGCACCAGAGGGAAAAGAGAAAAAAAAACAGATGTAGATATGGAGAGAAGCAAATCTCTGCAGAGAAAAGCTGTTCCACATCGCCGACATTATGTGGTGCTATATCTGGTGTTAGCACGTCATTATGGTGGTATATTCTAGTTCATTTGTTATTAGAGAGGATTGTTGTTGTTGAGCTGATTGGAAGCATTCAAGTGTTCTAAAGGAAGAATCGAGGATACCAAATGGAGAAAAACAATACACAGGAGCCTAATGTCTTTAAGAGGGTAAATTATTCTTTCCTTGAGAAAGTCGCACAATGGTAATGGGCAAGTCTGCCAAGGTGGTTTCTAATAGAGGTAAATAAAGGAACAATCAATTGTTTCTCCATTTTATATGGAATTCTATTGAATTTACAGAGTTGGAAAATAAACCTATAGGCTGTTCAGTATTAATCACAAACAATATACAATGAAGCTAAGCCCCAGTCTGTGCAATCCAATAGTTAGGGGTTGGGGATTTTAAGTTCATATGCAGCTCTGTTGTCTACCCGTTGTTTTAGACTTTCAATACAAAATAGAATAACTGCACGGTACATGGCTAATTCTGAGGACCAAGCAAAATAAATTGCCTTCTCAGTGCTGGCATTTTTTTTTCCAATGAGCTTCTGGTGCTTTCTTTGATAGCATTCAGGCAAACATCTTTCCACAGATTGCTGACTTCCACTGAATTGTCTTTTCAACTCTATAATGAGCCTGTTGGATATTGTTGGTGCCTTTTTGGATCTATGACTAATGTATTTGAACTTTTTTTTTTCTTTTGTAATGTTTTAGGATGCATATTGTAGTATTTTATTGTGATCTAACGGTTTTTGTGAGCTGTAAGAAAAGCAGGTTAGAAATATTTTTTTTCTTAAAAATAACAGCTATGGTCCAGATTTAAAGAACTACTTAGGGTTACTTAAGGAGTTTCCTCCAGCCAAGTGAATTTTTTTTGAACACTCCTATGCTATATCAAATCATTTTTATGAAGGTTCTCTCAGTTTTAAAAGCAGTTTGCCACGTGGCACTATTTGAGAACAAATCACTTTGGAAGTGAAATGAGGTAAGAGTGCCAGTCCTTTGTTATTTCAATTCCCAGTACTTCAACATATGAAGAATATATTCTTTCCAACACATAAAAGAGTTTCCTCTGTCTAGGGAAACCAGGCTACAGCCAGAGACCTCCTATCCCCTGTCCCTGATCCTCTACTTCTCCCCAAAGCAGCAGCAGGAGAAATATAGGGACAAGGCTGGGTGTCACACATTACTGGGACTTTAAAGTCTGCAGGGATTGCTAGAACTTTATGTGATCAGAAGTGACATTATGGTGTCACCCCCAGAAACTACAAAAGCTGGAAATCCTATGTGTCTTTAAAAAAAAAAAAAAACAAGTCCCTGTTCAACCTTAGCTGGAAGATAATCTGAACCTATCCTAAGGTGTGGTTTTCATGTCACCTGCTTTCCCAAACTGGAATGGGAGATATCCTGTGTCATAGATGACAACTGAAACATCACAAAACTTCAAAAATGTCTGCTTCAGAATTCTCATTAGATTGTATAACATTGTATAATATGTGCATTAAAAATATTCGGGAAAATATTTATTATCCCTGGTTATCAGATTTCAATTATAAGATATGTCAAGAATGTTACCGTGCGCCTGCTTCTAAATATACATCAATGTGTATATTTCTTTGGCATCATCAAAGCATCAGTCTGTTTGCTGGTGGCATTTCCAACCTCAATGGAATGTGCAGCATCTCCTCCTCTATATGTCAAATCAGGTCATGACATTTCTATGTGGAGTCCATTTCTTCAGATTTACCCTTTTTTAAAACAGATCTCAATCCAGAAGTTCTCAAAATACCTTAATTTATAGAAGAGCAACTTGAGTGTGTTATTTTTTTTAACAGACCTTGTTTCTTGCTGATAATACCAGAGGGTTGGAAATTTACATGTAAACAGATGTAGGAGGACAAGGGAATATTTAAGTCTTGGACAGTTGATGACTGGAAGTTGCAAGTGCAAAGTAACTCATTGGATAGCACTGTAAGAACATAAGAACATAAGAGAAGCCATGTTAGATCAGGCCAATGGCCCATCCAGTCCAACATTCTGTGTCACACAGCGGCCAAATATATATATATATATATACACACACACATACACACTGTGGCTAATAGCCACTGATGGACCTCTGCTCCATATTTTTATCTAACCCCCTCTTGAAGGTGGCCATGCTTGTGGCCGCCACCACCTCCTGTGGCAGTGAATTCCACATGTTAATCACCCTTTGGGTGAAGAAGTACTTCCTTTTATCCGTTTTAACCTGTCTGCTCAGCAATTTCATCGAATGCCCACGAGTTCTCGTATTGTGAGAAAGGGAGAAAAGTACTTCTTTCTCTACTTTCTCCATCCCATGCATTATCTTGTAAACCTCTATCATGTCACCCCTCAGTCGACGTTTCTCCAAGCTAAAGAGCCCTAAGCGTTTCAACCTTTCTTCATAGGGAAGGTGTTCCAGCCCTTTAATCATTCTAGTTGCTCTTTTCTGAACTTTCTCCAATGCTATAATATCCTTTTTGAGGTGCGGCAACCAGAACTGCACACAGTACTCCAAATGAGACCGCACCATCGATTTATACAGGGGCATTATGATACTGGCTGATTTGTTTTCAATTCCCTTCCTAATAATTCCCAGCATGGCATTGGCCTTTTTTATTGCAAACGCACACTGTCTTGACATTTTCAGTGAATTATCTACCACGACCCCAAGATCTCTCTCTTGGTCAGTCTCTGCCAGTTCACACCCCATCAACTTGTATTTGTAGCTGGGATTCTTGGCCCCAATGTGCATTACTTTGCACTTGGCCACATTGAACCGCATCTGCCACGTTGACGCCCACTGTGTTTGAGAAGAGGTGATAGCAAACATACATTCTATCTGTGGCAGTTTATTCACATGGGCTTGTGTGACATTGTAGTCACTAAACATGCATGTGTGGAATAACAGTATCTGACTGCCTGTGGCATTGGTGTTCAAAGACCAGAGACAAATACTGTGCAAAGATTTCTTATGCTGGGTGGGAAGCACTACAGTGTATCCATAGGATCCAAGTTAGTCTGTCAGTCAGTCAATACATTTATTGTCATAAATTATAATAAAAGAAAGCCAATATTAAAATATACAGAATACAATCAAAAGTCGATGGTCTCTCCAGAACTTATATTCTCTGCTTTTGAACATATATGAACATATGAAGCTGCCTTATACTGAATCAGACCCTTGGTCCATCAAAGTCAGTATTGTCTTCTCAGACTGGCAGCGGCTCTCCAGGGTCTCAAGCTGAGGTTTTTCACACCTATTTGCCTGGACCCTTTTTTGGAGATGCCGGGGATTGAACCTGGGACCTTCTGCTTCCCATTTCTTCCGATATTTTCATAGCAATCAAAAGAAACCTTGGTGCTGAGCAGGTGATATGGGAACACTGACCCAGTAAAAGAAAGGAAACAAGCCTCACTTCTGGGAGGCTATGCCTGTTATGCAAAATGGAGCTAATTTGGTGTAGTGGAGAGCTAGTTTGGTGTAGGTGGAGAGCTAGTTTGGTGTAGTGGTTAAGTGTGCAGACTCTTATCTGGGAGAACCGGGTTTGATTCCCCACTCCTCCACTTGCACCTGCTAGCATGGCCTTGGGTCAGCCATAGCTCTGGCAGAGGTTGTCCTTGAAAGGGCAGCTGCTGTGAGAGCCCACCCCAGCCCCACCCACCTCACAGGGTGTCTGTTGTGGGGGAGGAAGGTAAAGGAGATTGTGAGCCGCTCTGAGACTCTTCGGAGTGGAGGGCGGGATATAAATCCAATATCTTCTTCTTCTTCTTCTTCTAATCAGAACATCCCATATTTGGATGTAAATTCACATCAAAGCAAAATATGAGCAATTCATTCTGATTCCCTACTATTACATGGGCAGATTCTTTTGTGACAAGGCAAATTCACAAATCTCCCATTTGTGGGAACCACTATGGAAAGACACTAAGTCATGTGAGCATAAAAGTACAATGTAGTTGTGGGGCTGTAAGCTACGGTCAGCTGAAAGCCCCTGTCTCAATGTCCTAGTAAACTGCAGCTGGGAACAAATTTTACCTACAAGAGACCAGAGGGTTTGTTCTCAATACCAAGGAGTCTCAGTTTCAGGGATTTAAATACTTGAAGCTCATCTAATATAAAAAGAGAGTCCAGAGGGATATCAATTGCTGCATTTCCCCTCAAGATTAAATGGAACCAATAAGATGAAAATGAATCCAATAGTATCAGGGAGATGTAACTACTAGGCCTCCCCTGTAATAGAGGCATAATCAAAATTTCAGTGTTGAGAGCCAAATTCTAGTAATTAGAAGACCCTGCTCTGTCTCCAGGCACATGGATACATAACCTACACAGTTTAGGACCCCAAGGATACATCACAAAAATATGGCCTGGATCTAATAAACTCAAAAAGTACCATGCCACTGCACAGTTTTAAAAACTATTATTATTGAAAACTGAACCAAGTGCGGTTTTATTAAGAACCACATATAGAAGTCTTTGAAGGGCAGCTCCATTCAGGAGCTAACCACTAATTTGGTTACTCATCTGAGCCTTCTTCCAGAAAGAGATGTATGCTTCTTTCCACAAGCTGTCTAAAAAAAGTTTCATTTTACATTTTATGCCTCCAATTGATGAAACACTCCATCAACATAATGTATTCTTTTACATTACCATTGTACCTTGTAGCCAAATACTGTAGCTGTGGTTGTTGTTGTTTTTACTGTGTTTTCAAAAATTAGTGGGACCATTCCATCCAAACTCCTTGCCTGGAAAGGGGTGAGTTATAAAAGTAAAACAGCAGCATTCTGATGCCCCCCCCACCAGTTCCAAATGTGCCACTGAGTCGATTACATCTCATAAACACCAGGACAATAGCACCAGCTGCTCCTGACTCTGAGGGAATGCTGTTTCCTCATATCTGGTTATAAATGGCACCCTCCTTCCTCTCTCCAAAGGAAAGCTGTCCTTGAGAGTTGCTGCAAAATGTATAGTGTGAATATAATAGCATTTTGTACAAACAATGGGATGTGATATGTCTCTCCTGGCAGCCGGTCCCCATAAAAATATAGAATGAAACGATACACTAAAGCAAGCAAAACATAAAATGTGTTTGCAGTTGGAAATGCTTTTCAAAAAAATCCAGTTTTTTATAAGCTCCCCCCCCCCCCCCCCAATCTTTAGAATCCTATAACTATTTCAATGTCTTCCCTGTTACTCATTGGATGGTGCTAATAAATCTGGCCGCACGCCAAGGGGGCCTTTGCATCTAAATGCAGTTCAGGGGTGCCACATGAGTGTCTTCTAATTGGTGATGTTTCTTGTAGAGATTTTTGGGGAGGGAATGAGAAACTGTTACAAAATACTTCATGCTCGTTTAAGTTAAAATGAGAAGCACATCAGGAAAATATCATAAACAGAGGAGATGCACATCTCAGCTCTGATCTGGGATGCTTTTTACTGCCGTCGTCACACTGCCAAATGCAAACGGAAGACTCGGCCTTGCCATATCTTAGCCAGCACTCCTGAGAATTGTGGTGTTACTGCCCATCTGGGTACACTCTTGGCACAGCTCAATTCAGCCGCACACCATTGTTTTGGCTTTTTTATTTAAATAATAATAAAAAAGAAACGTGTTTTCTAAGCTGTTGTTGCTAACAGACCACAGCTGTTTCATGCTGCTTCTATATTTTAGTGTGGCCCCATCTGTCCTCCACTCCAACCTTTCATTCTAGATTAGTAGTGCAAATACATAAAGAGATGTGGATGTTGTATATGCCTATGTGTCATTTATTTGTTTCAAATCAGCTATAGCCCTTGAGGCAGATACTATGAATTGAATAGGAGAACAGATTAAAACACATTCATAAATATCACAGAACCAATGATGAGACCAAACACAAAGAAGCCAAGCATAACACTACGGAATGACATGAAGACAAACATTGCTAATAGTTTTCAAGTAGTAACAATGTCAGATAAAGATCTGGTAATACTGTAAATTCCTTGCATTAAATAAAAGCCCTCATCTGGTTTATTTTATTTATTTAACCCCACTTTTATCCATAATGGGAACAAAATGATACTTCCAACAGCCTCCTCATCTGCATTTTATCCTCAAAACAGTCCTGTGAGGTAGGTTAGGCTGAGAGAGTGTGACTGGCCCAAGGTCACCCAGTAAGCTTCACTGGTAAAGTGGGGATGCAAACCTGTGTCTTCCACATCCTAGTCTGAAGCTCTAACCACTACACCACACCACGCAAACCTCAGGAGGAAGCCACGGCACATAATCTGGAAAATAGCATAAAATTTATGGTTGAAATTACTACAAATAACGACATACCAAAAATGACTATTTATATATAGAATGTTGTTTTCTAGAAGAAGATTATGATGATGATATTGGATTTATATCCCGCCCTCCACTCTGAATCTCAGAGTCTCAGAGCGGCTCACAATCTCCTTTACCTTCCTCCCCCACAACAGACACCCTGTGAGGTGGGTGGGGCTGAGAGGACTCTCACAGCAGCTGTCCTTTCAAGAGCAACCTCTGCCAGAGCTATGGCTGACCCATTCCAGCAGCTGCAAGTGGAGGAGTGGGGAATCAAACCCAGTTCTCCCAGATAAGAGTATGCACACTTAGCCACTACACCAAACTGGCTCTCCTTTACTGTTATTCACACTTAAAATACAGCTCATACAAATTCATACAAAAGACATGACTAACTCATAATTTTTTTCATTTCATTGACCCGACCCTCCCCCCCCCCCACTAATGCTGAGATCTATAAATAATAGTCCCAATTCAAAAAAATATAAGAACATAAGAGAAGCCATGTTGGATCAGGCCAACGGCCCATCAAGTCCAACACTCTGTGTCACACAGTGGCAAAAAAAATTATATACACACATACACTGTGGCTAATAGCCACTGATGGACCTGTGCTCCATATTTTTATCTAAACCCCTCTTGAAGGTGGCTATGCTTGTGGCCGCCACCACCTCCTGTGGCAGTGAATTCCACATGTGGGTGAAGAAGTACCTCCTTTTATCCGTTTTAACCTTTCTGCTCAGCAATTTTCATCGAATGCCCACGAGTTCTTGTATTGTGAGAAAGGGAGAAAAGTACTTCTTTCTCTACTTTCTCCATCCCATGCATTATCTTGTAAACCTCTATCATGTCACCCCGCAGTCGACGTTTCTCCAAGCTAAAAAGTCCCAAGCGTTTCAACCTTTCTTCATAGGGAAAGTGCTCCAGCCCTTTAATCATTCTAGTTGCCCTTCTCTGGACTTTCTCCAATGCTATAATATCCTTTTTGAGGTGCGGCGACCAGAACTGCACACAGTACTCCAAATGAGACCGCACCATCGATTTATACAGGGGCATTATGATACTGGCTGATTTGTTTTCAATTCCCTTCCTAATAATTCCCAGCATGGCGTTGGCCTTTTTTATTGCAGACGCACACTGTCTTGACATTTTCAGTGAGTTATCTACCACGACCCCAAGATCTCTCTCTTGGTCAGTCTCTGCCAGTTCACACCCCCTCAACTTGTATTTGTAGCTGGGATTCTTGGCCCCAATGTGCATTACTTTGCACTTGGCCACATTGAACCGCAATGGATGCTAATCCACACTGGTGGTAGGCAGTGAGTTCACAAAAATGGATTAATATTTTCTGTAGAGATTGTTTCTTTTTCCAAATGTTCCTCTGGTGTTCCTGCAAAGTTCTGACAGTGGGCTGCTAGCTGAGGTCAGACATTCCACATATTGCTTCATCAGGCACTGAAACAGTCAAAATATCACCATCCTTCAATATCCATTCAGTAATAAATCTCATTCACATTGAGCCAAAAAATAGGCTGGCTTCTCATGGATGCTCAGCTGATGTCCAAGACTAACTAAGTTAAAGAGCACAACCACGTTGAGCAAGAGAGGCAATAAGGTGGACAAGCAGATTGCTGAAATGTCAATGAGTCGGAGCTGCTATTTTGGGGTCAATGAAATGAGAGAAAATATGCTAGACATGTGTCATGCCTTTTGTACAAATTTTGTATGACTTTGTATGCATTGTATTTTTGATATGGATAGCAGTACAAGTAGACAACAAAATTCCATATATAAATATTTACTGTGCATAACCACAGCACTGTGGAGCCTTTACTTGGAAAGTTGCATAAGCCATCATTCTCAAGCATGTATGCTTTACTTGCACATCACAGGTTTTTTTAAAAAAGGCACAAAAGGACTAAAATCTTTTTTACATTGATAGAAGGTTGTGCAGAAGAAACTGTGGCATCCAGCTTCTACACCACTGCAATTTTGTGAACACGTATATGTTAATGATTTAATATCTTCTTTTAGAATGCAACTCCACTGTTTGCAGGCTGCATTTGATTAACAACAAAGAGAATTAATACAGAAAAAAATCCTCAGTTTTAGGATAGCCTTATTCCGTAGTCTGTGCAATGGAACTATTTAAATCTAATTTACAGAATCATTATGAGGATCAATAATATCAATTCTCTGATCCAGCACTTCTTCATAAAGGCTTTAATTGATTTCATTTTAATTCTTCCAGCTGTGGCCTTAGGTAACATTACTGCTTTTGTAGAAAAAGAGGTGCCAGAGCACATTAGCACAACTCATTTGCATGACTCAGATGCATATGCCACATACCCCTGACATCACCGAAAGGTGTACTAAATTATATCAGCTCAGCATCTACCTTAAAATGCTTCTTGAATTATAATTGTCATAATACAATCTTATTTCCATCATACTTTTTAAATTACTTTCTCCTATGTGGCCACAGTGGCATGATGATTTCCATCTGTTTACTTTATATGTTTTGGTTATTTTCCCTTTTTTGTGGGGGGGGGGGGGAAATATTAGAAAGTTTGTCAAATCTTAGAGTTCAGCAAAATTCTCACAGGGTCCTTGAACAATAGAGCCCAGAAGAAATTATTGGGGGAGGGGGCGCGATTAAG
This sequence comes from Heteronotia binoei, assembly GCF_032191835.1. Lineage (NCBI taxonomy): Eukaryota > Metazoa > Chordata > Lepidosauria > Squamata > Gekkonidae > Heteronotia > Heteronotia binoei. Next base: position 106,583,122 of record NC_083228.1, on the reverse strand, counting down.
AAAGAAAGAGCACAATGAAATGTAGAGGTTCCAGAGCTCTGCTCCTGTGAGCTCCAGTCTAAAACGAGGCTTGCTGCTTGGTCAGAAATGGATTTATTTATTTAATGTGGAAGGGCAGAATTTTATCATTTATGTTATTTTCTGATTTTGAGTGGCAGATTCTTGAACACATTGACCTACCATTCTGATTGACAGCAACCTTTACTTGTGTGTTAATTGAACCTTATATATGTCTTGCTTTAAATAATGATTCTAGAGGGTTTCATGTGTACATAATAAGCACAGTTAGTCTTTTAAGGCTGCATTTGTTCTTAAGTGTGTACTCCCCCCCCCCCCTTGTGCTATCACTGCATTTGGTTTCAAACAAACACGAAAAAGCCAGAGCAAGGAAGACTAAAAAAATATTACCATGGTGTTGAGAAGCTAAACATATCACAAGACCATGGACTTCTGGTGCAAAAAGTTTAAACTTCCATTGAAAAAGTCTCAGTAAGAAAGGTGGACTTTTATTAATTTAAATGTATTAATTTAAATAAAATGTTTACTTAAAAGTATATATCCTCCTTCTCAGCCTACAGGTTGCTCACAATATAATAAAATGCACTCTTTTTTTGAGGTGGGCAAAGTATGGGATTATTTTCCATATGATACTTGTGTTGTGTATGGTTGGTTCCCATAGTGGTCAATAAGGGACCACTTTAAGCATCATGTGGTGACTGATAGTGAATCACTTTCAGGGAGATCTCATTTAATGGTAACAAGATCTTCAGTTTGAGAGTCAGAAGTACCATCTTGAAATTGTATAGCTCAAAAAGAAGCTTCTTGATTGAGCTTGCTTTGCAATCATTTCAGAGTAAGGGGCTGGAATGAGTGCCTGGTCACAATTTTGGAACCTATTCAAAAGTTCTTTTAAAGGAAATTTTAGTTTTTGCTTTTTTGGGGGGGGGCAGTGGATTTAGTGTGGGCTGAATTTGGCTTACATTCAGCCAAAACTTGTTTGTACATTGCCTTTTCTTGATTCTGTAGAAAGGAAAGGGGTTTCCTCAATTAGCTGACTTTTAAAGGCAAAACTTTACACTGTTGCAATCAGATTCCATCTACATAGTTGGCTATAATATCCTTCATTGCTACTCCTTATTGGATGACCCTCCAAGGCATTCCTTTGGCTGGGTTCAAGATATGTGACTGGATCTTTAAAACTGATGCCATGTTGGATAGACACACTATTTCTTGACCCAAGTTTTCTCTCTTGTACAAATTGTTTAAAAGGGATCATTGCAGAGAGCCAGTTTGGTGTAGTGGTTAAGTGTGAGGACTCTTATCTGGGAGAACTGGGTTTGATTCCCCACTCTTCCACTTGCACCTGCTAGCATGGCCTTGGGTCAGCCATAGCTCTGGCAGAGGTTGTCCTTGAAAGGGCAGCTGCTGTGAGAGCCCTCTCCAGCCCCACCCACCTCACAGGGTGTCTGTTGTGGGGGAGGAAGGTAAAGGAGATTGTGAGCCGCTCTGAGACTCCTCAGAGTGGAGGGCGAGATATAAATCCAATATAAACATCATCAGAGCTTCCTATCTTTCCAACATTACTTTCTGCAAACTTAAAATGACCTTAGAACAGAGTCCAGTGGCACCTTTAAACCAACAATGTTTTATACAAGCATATTAGCATGTTTGCTGTTCAGCCTCTTTCTATCAGTTTGAACAATTATCTTTTCTATGTATCTGAAGAAGTGTGTGTGCACACGAAAGTTCATACCTTGCATAAAACTGTGTTGGTCCTAAAGGTGCCTCTAGACTCTAACTTTGTTCTATTGCTTCAGCCCAACATGGCTACCCACCTGGATCTATTAAAATAACATTAACATCTCTCCTGTTTCAAACTATATTGTCAGCTATTTAATTGGGTATTATATTTAACTACTGATTGCTACTCATTTGTGTATCTGTAGAACCTCAATTCTGGCAGACCTCCACATTTTAGTTCTTCCTTCTTTACACAGAGTCTTGAAGCAAATTTCACACTGAATTTGAAGGGCTTAGAACGTTCCACAGTGGAGGAGAGATTAATTTTCCTTCTTTCAGACTCTGATCAGTTTGTCTCCTATAGATTGGAGCCATTTAAATTGGTGACTAAGAAAACACAGGCTAGAGCATGTGCATGAAGGTTAAAGTACTTTACTAATATATTTATATCTTGGTAAGGTTGTTTTTAGCCTTGTTTTGATCTACTGTTCATCATTGCTTTTTAGTTTTATGTTCCTTCACTTCCATGTTTTAATTGACATGAAGTTAGACTGTGAGAATCTTTGTCTGATAGTCCATGGTAACTCTTAGCAGTTAGAGAGAAAGAGAGAGAGAGACTATAGGCTTGCCAATCCCCAGGTCCCAGTGGGGGTTCTTCAGCTTTCCCAGGCTCCTTTTCACCCCTAGTCAGCTGGCTGGTGGGGGGAAGCCCTGCCCACACAGCTACCATGTGACTTTCCACCTCCGGAGGCTTCAGTCTCCGACTGAAAGGCTTCCTCTTAGAATGGTGTGTCTGTGTTACTTTGAAGAAGTTGGCAGCAACTCGTGAGTAGAGATGCCAATCCCTTGCTTCAGAGTCACCAGAAATTGGGGGGGGGGGAGGAAATGTCTGCTGGGCAGTTCATTATTCTCTATGTGGAGATCGATTCTCATAGGGTATAATTGGGAATTGATCTGGAGGTATCGAGGGCTCTGGGGGGGCTGTTTTTTGAGGTAGAGGCACCAAATTTTCAGTATAGCATCTAGTGCCTCTCCCCAAAATACCCCCCGAGTTTCAAAATGATTGGACCAGGGGGTCCAATTCTATGAGCCCTAAAAGATGGTGCCCCTATCCTTCATTATTTCCTATGGAAGGAAGGAAGGTGTGCTGTCCCTTTAAATGTGATGGCCAAAACTCCCTTGGAGTTCAACTATGCTTGTCACACCCTTGCTGCTGGCTCTGCCCCCAATGTCTCCTGGCTCCACCCCCAAAGTCCCCATATATTTCTTGAATTGGACTTGGCAGCCCTAAGAGACTATAATACTTCAGACACCTGCTCCTGAAATGATAGTATGAAATTTAAAAGTCATACAAACACAGCAGCAATTTTTTAGTGGTGAAATTAAAAAAAACCAACACTATGAAGTAAGCTGGAAAAACAAATTGTTACAAATATGTTCTTAAACTCACATCATAATGGCATTACAAATTGTCAGTGTCTTGACAAATCTGAGTCAAGGAGGGAAAAAACAGAAGAAGGAAATCTCATTACACTCCTTACAGAGTCAGCCTTGGGTGTTGCAGAAGAAAACTGGCCGAATTGTTCTTGTTGAAAAACAAGAAAAGTTCATTGACATGGAAAGAGGAGGAAGCATTCAACTGACCTAATGGCAATGCACCTATGCTGCTGATAATTACCCGCTATTCAGCCTTTGGTTCTTCACTGTTCACCAGACTAATGTTTATTCTGAACAATAAATGTAAGGTCTATGACACCTTCCAAGTAATGTTCAACTGATTTTTCTGTAGCAGCCAAGGATGAGTGACACCAGTTGTTTTCTGCTTTAGTAAGCATATTTGGCACACTGTGAAGATTGCTGAAGGAAAGGTAGGTGAACTTGCAATGTTTCAGTGGCTACACTTTAGGATTAGCTACACTTGCACTAGGACTCATTAGGTTTCTTTCATGTTTTTTTAAAAATGCGCTTTCCACAGGTCTCAGCGAAGTTGCAAGAGTGCAAGAGGATGAATTCTCACCATGGAAAAATGGTCACACAGTGGCTGTAGTTTCGGACTAGGAATGAGGAGAACAGAGTCAACTCTGGCATAAAGCTCACAGGGTGGCGGCCTTGGGCCTGTGACTTGCTCTCGGTTTTCTCTATCTCCTAGGGTCCTTGTTTTCTAACACTGAATTTCCACTCCAAATGTACCCATAAATAAATGACTATTGTACTTACATATAAAACTAATGCACATTGTGTATATAGTATAAAATGTGTACAAAAACCACACAAGATGTATTTATAGAGAAATTACAGCTAGAAAACTAACAGGAAAAAAAAAAAAACAACTGAAACAATTGAAAAAGTATAAAATAATTCATAGTTTAGCCCAGGCAAAATCAAATTCATATTAATTTGAACCACATTGCACCACGTGAGAATGACTCTGTGAATTTGCATTATTTTAACAGTAATCTGAAATGTGGGTTGAGGGAAGGCGAAGGAGTCTTGTGACATGGTCATAAAAATGCTCGACATAACATCTCAGGTTGCCAATATGGACTGACTTTCTTCTTCACAGTCTGTCACAAAGAGTATCAAGATGATGATATTATTCTTATGATACAAAATCCAAAGATATCAGCTTGGAACAGAAATAAGATAATCAGTGACTTCAGAGCAATCTTTGGCTAGTATCAATGGAGGTACAGGATGGAAGAGGACAAGCATTTTTATAACTAAGGTATGCACCTATGCTGCTGGTAACTGCCTTCAGTTCATCACTGTTCACCAGACTAATGTTTATTCTGAACAATATAGTGACAGACAGATACTTTAGGAATCTTAATTTCCAATAAATTAGAATCTATAATGCAGCAAAACTTACATTCAGTAAATTGATCACAAAACTGGGCTAATTACAAATTATCTTTGTTAAGCCAAATTGCCTCAGAAAGATGGAAATTCTATCTAGATTCCTTTTTGTTATCATGAAGCTGCCATGTTAATTGAAGAAAGAATGTTGAAACAGATCCAGCAAATCTCTCTCTCTCTCTCTTGGCTTGGCTTCGCAAACGAAGATTTAAGAAGGGTGCAATAGTCCACGTCTGCTGCAGGCTCGCTGGTGGCTGACAAGACCAATGCAGGACAGGCAGGTCCGGCCACAGTGGCTGCAGGGAAAAGTCTGTCCAGCAAATATTTACTAAATTAATATGGGGGAATAGAAAACAATGAAAAAGCAAGTGCTCCCACAGACTTGGGGAAATGTGGCCTTGCCTCACTGAATATTAAAGATATTTTCAGGAATCTAGGCTCTCAGCCTTAACTAATTGGTTCAGAAGAAATAAAACACAGATAATATGGGAAAAAGAGCAATATGGTCTTCCATTATCATTAGATAGTTGAATCTGGGGAAATAAAAGACAAATGGTGGACCATTAGAAAGACTTTAATTAAGTATGGTATCAGGATAAAAAAATAATTGGGGCTGTATGACTCCCCTTTTATGCCAGTACTTTAATCAAAGTGCATATTGTTTTGAGGTGGGGCAGATAAGAGGACTTTCACTCCACAACAGAAGACTTGACAGCCAGTCAAAGAGTGGAAAAATTATTCATCCTCCACACAAAGCTGAGTCCAGTTCTGGCTTTGCTGGTTCCAGCTTGCTTTAACAGTTCAGCTTATAAATGTAGTCCAGGCATGATATGTATGAGTCTGATATGTATTTTATTTGTACAAGAGTACTGACCATTGACAAAGTATGAAAATGAAATGAGAAGCTACACTGGGTTCATTTGGATTTATTGGACTTCTGGATCTGATTGGACCTTTTTGGAAACTAGTACATGTGGAGTCAGTATTGTGTGCTACTGCTATTTGGATTATTGTGGACTACTACTGTTATAGAGAGTTGCATATATTGGTCCTTTGAAGACTCTTGTCCCATTGCCAATTTGAATGAATATGACATAGTATTCTAGATGTTTTGTATGCATTAAGGGGATGTACATGTGAGAGTTTATAAAATTATAATAAACCTTGATTGTTATACAGTGTGATGCATAGGGTTGCCAAGTCCAATTCAAGAAATATCTGGGGACCTTGGGGCGGAGCTAGGAGACTTCAGGGGTGGAGCCAGGAGACATTGGGGTGGAGCCAGGAATAAGGGTGTGACAAGCATAACTGAACTCCAAGGGAATTCTGACCATCACATTTAAAGGGATAGCACACCTTTTTAAATGCCTTTCTTCCATAGGAAATAATGGATAGGGGCACCATCTTTTGGGGCTCATAGAATTGGACCCCCTGGTCCAATCGTTTTGAAATTTGGGGGATATTTTGGGGAGAGGCACTAGATGCTATACTAAAAAATTGGTGCCTCTACCTCAAAAAATAGCCCCCAGAGCCCCCAAAACCCGCAGATCAATTCTCCATTATTCCCTATGGGAATCGTTCTCCATAGGGAATACTAGAGTGCACAATAGACATTTCCCCACACACACTTTCTAAAGTGGGGGGACAGCCTCCAAACCAGGGAATCCCCTGCCCCTCCCTCTCTCTCACACACAAATACTTACTGGATCTTGTTCCTGCAGAACTTTACTTGCTCTGAAAATGAAAGCAAAACAAAGGGAGGGGCCCTTCTCCTACGAAACTGTTACTGACCCTTTCCCATGAAGCCCTTCCTGTTTCCTTCTTCCTGCTCAGCCTTAAAGGCACACATTTTAAAAATGGACCTGTTTGCAGGTTTCTAAACCTGCAGGAGCTCTAAAACTACATGGTGACTGTGGGGGCGAGGGAAGCCTGTAAAAACGGGGGATCCCCTGCTGGAACCTGGGGATTGGGATGCCTAGTGATGCACTAGCTTTGAGCTAGCACAGCATTTTCCTTTATACTGTGATTTCAAGTGCTGTGAGTCTTTGTGGCAGTTGTTTCAGCTTTTGGCATAGGCCTGGGAACAGACATCATGTGCTCTAAAATGGATACCCGTTAATGCATATCCATTTCCTATTTTTTTATCATCATCTACATTAATGAAATGATTGGTAATGGGGAGCTGTTGATTTTTAAAAAAAAATTAAAAAAAAATTTCTCTCTCCTTTCCAAAGTTCAAGGTGGCTTCGGAAAACATGGATTTAAAACCATACATCTCAGTGAATGTATTTTGAAGGTGAAAGGATTGTTCCTCGGGCCAAACTGGGAACACTTGGCAACCAGCTAAAAACAGAGAACATGCTTGAAACCCGTAAATGGCCTTGATAGAAAGGGGTAAAAAAGGCCTCTGTGTTTAATCAATTTGATCAAATTTAACCTCTGATAAAGTAGGCTTTGCCTGCATAAGTCATGCACACCCCTGCTGTGTAGAAGGAGAAAATCTACTGTATCTAGGAAACTACAGCCAGCTAATCAACTTTAACAATATATTATTTTCATGTTTAATTTTTTCCTCTTTCTGTCTAAATCCTATGGGCAAAGTAGCAGACCACAAAGGACCTATGGTGACTTTTGTTTTATATGCATCCTAGTTTGGCTTCTAGATAAAATTTACTTCATTTATAACTGATGAACCACGTAGCAATACTGGAAAGCTGGTAGGAGCAAGTTGATACTGGTAACAAGAAAGTAATAGAAGTAATGGAGGAATCTTGGTTTGATATATTCCAAGAGAGTATGATAGACCAGAAAGGGGAGGTGGACTTAACAGGAAAAAAATTATGATAACAATCATAAGTTTATACTGTAATAGAAGCTTCTTGGTTCAACTTGGTTGTGATGGAGATAAAAAATGAATTCATGGTCCTAGGCTCAGACTTCATAGCAAATTTTGTCTGAGGATAAAGAGTGCTTGAAACATCCATGCCATCTTGATCTTTGACATTTCTAGCTTTAACATCTTGAAGAACAAGACTGGTTTTCTTAATAGACAATACAAGAAGGATGTCTGCTGGTCATCTTGGAGAAGGTAGTTATTCAGTCTATTCTTAAGGATCTTCGAATCCTTTTGACCTGGGCCATCTTAATAGCACCTTTTTGGGACAAGCTGATTATTGCTGCAATCCTGAGCAGAATTGGAGCCTTCTAAGCTCATTTACTTTGTTGGACACAGAGAGGTATAAATGTGTTCAGAATGTCACTGTAAGTTGCTTATGAGTCCATACATTTTAGATGAAGCTGATTATGAGGATTTTAAATTGAAATTGCCTTGAGCACCCTTACCAGTCACCAGGAGAAAGATCTAAAGACCAACTGTTCATCAGCTTTCCTGATTAGGAATTGAGAGAACCACATTGTGAAGTTTTGCTCCTTTCTGAACTGTAAATTTTAGGAATTTAGAAACTTGACTATCTGGAATAGCTTTTGAACATCTGCCTCTCCTCCTTCATGTACCTATGAAGAGCCCAGAGTTTGCCAAAGTGTTTACATAGGCTCTTAGCCTATGGCTTGGCTTGAGCTGTGATAGCTGATACCGTGTTGTGCCAGGAGGAACTGAGGTGTCCTTTTCACCAGAACATTGCTCTTCACTGTGTTGACCACCACCCATAGCCAAGGGAGCAGAGTGTAGCACTCTTGAGGGCATTAAGAACAGGCCATGCCATCACAATCAGTAAGCTGAATTCTGAATCAACCTGAAGACTATCCTAATATCTTCAAGGGAAGGTTGTGAGCATTATTAATTTATTCCATTTTACTGAGTTTCCTGTATTATTCAATGTGTTCTTATTGTATTATTATTTAGTGTATGTTGTTACATGTCCTTGGTCCCATTTTGATATGGGAGAATGGCAGAGATATTTTAAACAAAGGCAGAGCTGGAAGACTCTTGTTGCTTTTTTAATGGCCGTTGTCTTATTGATTATTTTTGTCTCCCATATCACTGAGGATGTGGATCAAAAACTGGCTGAGTAATAGAAAGCAGAGAGTGAGTATAAATGGGCAGTCTTCGCAGTGGAGGACGGTAAGCAGTGGGGTGCCGCAGGGCTCGGTACTGGGTCCCATGCTCTTTAACTTGTTCATAAATGAGTTGGGAGTGAGCAGTGAAGTGGCCAAGTTTGCAAATGACACTAAATTGTTCAGGGTGGTGAGAACCAGAGAGGATTGTGAGGAACTCCAAAGGGATCTGTTGAGGCTGGGTGAGTGGGTGTAAAAGTGGCAGATGCGGTTCAATGTGGCCAAGTGCAAAGTAATGCACATTGGGGCCAAGAATCCCAGCTACAAATACAAGTTGATGGGGTGTGAACTGGCAGAGATTGACCAAGAGAGAGATCTTGGGGTCGTGGTAGGTAACTCACTGAAAATGTCATGACAGTGTGCGTTTGCAATAAAAAAGGCCAACGCCATGCTGGGAATTATTAGGAAGGGAATTGAAAACAAATCAGCCAGTATCATAATGCCCCTGTATAAATTGATGGTGCGGTCTCATTTGGAGTACTGTGTGCAGTTCTGGTCTCCGCACCTCAAAAAGAATATTATAGCATTGGAGAAAGTCCAGAAAAGGGCAACTAGAACGATTAAAGGGCTGAAACACTTTCCCTATGAAGAAAGGTTGAAACGCTTGGGACTCTTTAGTTTGGAGAAACGTCGACTGCGGGGTGACATGATAGAGGTTTACAAGATAATGCATGGGATGGAGAAATAGAGAAAGATGTACTTTTCTCCCTTTCTCACAATACAAGAACTCGTGGGCATTCGATGAAATTGCTGAGCAGACAGGTTAAAACGGATAAAAGGAAGTACTTCTTCACCCAAAGGGTTATATATATATAAAAACATTTTTTACCACTGTGTGACACAGAGTGTTGGACTGGATGGGCCATTGGCCTGATCTAACATGGCTTCTCTTATGTTCTTATGTAGGAGGTTGTTTAGGGGTCAGGGATCTTCAGTATAGTGATGCCAGACAGTTCTACATCTCCTTTTGATCAGAGGTAGGTTCTAATATCTTGTCTGAAATCAGTTGTGGGTCAATTGAGGGAATTTTGTTTTAGACAAAGTGTTTGCATAGACTAAGACAAAATTGACTAAGACAAAATTGATGACAGTGGCAGTGCAGCAAATTAATTAGCTGGAGAAAGCTCAGTTTTGAATAGGTTTGGATTCCACCCCTTCCCCTTGCATAGTTTGTGGGTGGTGTTCAATCAGATGTTACTCCTCAGTTCCTAGGTTGCAGTCATTGTGCCAAGTGCCTTTTATTACCTTCAGCTGATAGAGCCAGCTATTTCCAAATCTGTTTGATGCTAGAGTCCTGAGAACTCTCATAAATTCTTGGGGGGTTTCCATTTTTGGTTATTGTAATGTGCTCTGGGGTAGGCTGCACTTGAAAATGGTTTGGAAACATCAGTCAATGAAAAACACTAGTCTCAACTGTTGATAGTTATATCTTCTGACATAATGATTATTTTGAGACATCTGGTTTGGGTTTTTTAATAGTCTAAAGTGCTGGTTTTAACCTTTAAAGCTTTAAATGGTGTTAACAGTTCCACCTTATATGAAAGCTAGACTATTACCAAAATAATCAGGACTGTCCTGCTCCACAGCAACTCCAGCTCTGGGATACTTTCTGTTAGGAACTTTAGCTAACATAATTTCTGCTGTGAAACAGCTTAAGATGTTTCCTTTCAATTCTTCCTATGATTGATTGGTTTTGTGTGTGATCTGTTTGTTATGCTGCTTCTGTTTATTATGCTACTTCTGTTACTTAGGCTTAATATATTTTAACTAGAGCGTTGTTTGTATGCAGTTTGCTTTGTAGACTTTTTAAAAAATACAGTGCAGGGATTCAGGGCTCTTGCAATGGCTCTCCTCTTTCCTTTATGGTCAGGGACAAAAGGTGGCGATCCGGGGACAGTTGTCCTGGAGACGCTCGTTTAATTGTGGTGTGCCTCAGGGGGTGGTGCTCTCCCCAATGTTGTTTAACATCTATTTGCACCCCCTTACTCAGATTGCCCAGAGGTATGGGCTGGGTCACCATCAGTACTCTGACTACACCAAGCTCTATCTACTGATGTATGGCCGGTCGGGCTGTGTTCCAGAAAATCTGGACCTGGCGCTGCAAGCTGTCGCAGGATGGCATAGGCTGAGCTGACTGAAGCTGAATCCAATGAAAACAGAGGTCCTTTGCCTGAGTCGCAGCAGTCCAGGCAGGGAAATTCCCCTACCAGCTTTTGAAGGTGTGCCATTGACAACGGCGCCCAGGGTCAGAAGCTTGGGGGTGCTATTGGAGCCTTCCTTGACAATGGAGGCCCAAATAGCAGCCACTGCTAGAGCCGCGTTTTTCCACCTTAGGTAGGTGAGGCAGTTGTTTAATTCTTAATTTTGAGAGCAATCCACATCCCAAGGCAGTCAAAAGTGAAAACTCCCATTGATTTTAATGCATCTTAATTATGTCCTCTACGCTGCTTTCTTCTTCTTGAGACTGCTGCAGAAAAGGGGAGGGGGGGCCACTTTTGTCAGAAATCCTCATATGAAAACAGTTAACTGGTTAGTTGAAATCTGCAAAATATCTTAGAATGCCCTGAATTTCTTTGTTGAATATTCATTAAATATCTTTTCCTCAAAGGAAATATAAATCCTGGGAGATGCAATACATACACATTTTAAACTTTGAAAGAAAACACACATATTTCTAAAATAAAAGGTTTTTTTCTCTTCTTTAAGCACTCTCTCAAATCATATATAATCAGGAACATTGGCATCAAGGCTTCATGGAGAAGGACTGTGCAAGTCTCAAGAAATCCAAATGAATTCAATCCCATTAAATGTAATGGTGTGGTAAATCTCACTACACCATCTGCTGTAGAACACTGATACACTATTGGAATTTCACATCTTATTTACATAACAGATAAGAATGTGTTGGGAGATTTATATGGCAAATGAATATCCAGAGGAAAAAAAAGAATGTGTAAGTTACTAGTCTGTTCACATCTGGAGGACATCTATTTTGACAGTATATGTTATGTACTTTGTATATTTAAGATATGGTCATTTAGCCATCTTGAGAGACAACCACCCTTCTAGTTATTATGCACTTAGCACACACACAAAAATATAAATCCTTTGAGCTTTTGTGAGTTACTAAGCACTTTCATGAGGCAAAAATGTTGTCTTTCCCTAAATTAGTACATTTCTGAAGGAAATTTGTAGCAAGCATCTTGGCAGAAAGGGCATATCATATTTAAAACATCTGTGTGAAGAGTTCAGCAAAACACCTAGGGGCAAAACATTAAGGGAAAATATGCCACACATTTATTCCTGTCTTCACTTACCCATTAAGATTGACAGTCTTCTACATGTGAAATGAGATTTGTAACTTCATTTAGCTGGTATGGAGGGAAGGGAGAGAAGTCTTCCGTATCTTATTATGCCTGAATACATCCTGCACAATGGAGCTTGTAGGAAAGCATGACAGAAGCAATACTACCTACATACTCATAGTATACTACCATGTACCATAGTACATAATACTCCACCACATATTCATCTGCCTCTCTGATATTTATGCTTAGATGGGTCATCATCATCATTCACTCATTATGGGCTTCCCTCCAAACCACCCTTGTTATAATTCTCTTTATCTATTGATGATACATGCCTGTTGGTCAGACATTTACTTCTCTTTTATAATTTGCCTCTGATTTCCTCCTATCCTGTTGTCAAATCAACTTCTTTATTGCTCTCCAACATTGCAAAAATCTGCTGCTTCCCTTAGATAATGCCCCTTGGATGGTATTACATAAATCACTATCAATGGTAACAATAGGCAGGACAAATAGGTCCCCTTGTTTCTTATCCTGGCTCAGTCCAAGTTAAGGAAACACTAGAGAATCTACTAGCAAGCACCCCTGTATGTGGATTTATTGTATCCTTTCTATGTTTCCTTGCAAGAATGACCTCTTTAAAATGTTTACTCTGGCTGTGTCCAGCAGAAAACTACCAATCAAATAGTTCAAATAATTCGGGGCTTTTTTTGTAGCAGGAACTCCTTTGCATATTAGACCCACACATCCATCTGGAGCTTACAGTAGGCCCTGTACTAAGAGCTCTGTAAGCTCTTGGAGAATTAGCTACATCAGGGGTGTGTGGCCTAATACGCAAAGAAGGGGAGAGGGGAGGGACGGTGGCTCAGTGGTAGAGCATCTGCTTGGGAAGCAGAAGGTCCCAGGTTCAATCCCTGGCATCTCCAAAAAAGGGTCCAGGCAAATAGGTGTGAAAAACCTCCACTTGAGACTCTGGAGAGCCGCTACCAGTCTGAGTAGACAATACTGACTTTGACGGACTGAGGGTCTGATTCAGTATAAGGCAGCTTCATAAGTTCATATATGAAGTTTCTGCTACAAAAAAAAAGTTCTGGTTCTAGAAAGTTCAAGTTAAACAAAGTGCCAGGTAAATAAAACAATAGGTAAATAGGATGATCATATCAATGCAGCTTCAAATGTGATTCTGTTTGTCTTCTATTAGAAAGCGCAATTGGATTAGTAATATATGCAGTTGTAACCTGTACTTTGTTAGCACATACTGCCTGAGGAAGCCTAAACACTTTGTAGCTAGGAAACCATTTCTGTACTTTTTTTTTTATTTAAAGAAGTGCTGGAAACATACAGAGTGTCTTAAGAGGTGCTATGCTATTTCTGAGGTATTATGACTAGTTTGTCAGATGATCCATAACTGGAAGTGAGAATTATCAGCACTTGCTATGCCGTTATCTGGTCATCTCCTGCTACTTCTTGCTCATTTCTTTCCAAAACCCAAAGAAAGCCCCTATGAAGGAGCAGCATGGATATATTTCTGTTCCTGTTTATGGACTTCACATTGTGGACCTGTGAACCAAAACTGATTTGACAGTGACATATTTGGAAAGGATGCTCCAGTTAACTGCTTCTGTTCTATTTAAATGGGCAAGCAATCTCTAAATCCCAAGCCCTCGGTAAATATTTAAGAGAATTTCCTTTTATATATACTTGAACCCTTTCTGACAGTTTTCTTATTAACTAAAGAACAATGAATCATAGGAACTGTGCTGACATCGGTGCCATAATAATTGTTACATTTCCCAGGAAAAATATCCTTAGGCTCATATTTGGCCTTATATGAAAGGTGGTAGCTTGTAAACTATATATCTTAGGCTGTCATAAAATCACCTACTGCAGTTAAAATACATTGCAGTAATTCGCTAGTGCAACAATACTGATCTTAATGGAACCAGGCATCGCTAGCTAGTGATTTCCTTTCTGAAGGCTAGGTTCTTACCCTGAACATTTGCTGAAACAGTTGTTGATCCATCGCATACATATTCCTGCCATGTTCTGTGGAATTATTTGTTTAATTCAAGTCCCCAGTGAAAGAGGAGTTTTGTTCCATTTAATATTCAGTTTGTAACTATTTAAGTATTGTCAGATATATAGGGAATATTCTTCAGTAGTAAAGGACCTGCTCAATTGATTGGGTGAGTGTGTAAAGTGTCATAAAGTTACAGCTGATTTATGGCAACCAATACTCCCTCTAAGCTGTGGATTCTTGTGAGCAAAAATTCTACTTTGTGAGCTACTGGCATTAAAGTTATGAGCTACTGCATAAATTAGTTTGCTCTGGAGTCATCTTTCCTGAGCTAAGACAAAAGTGTGTGAGCTGGAGGCTAAAAAAACCTGTGAGCTAGCTCACACTAACTCATCTTAGAGGGAACACTGATGGCAACCCCAGCAAAGGACTTTCAAGTAAAGAAGAAGCATTGCATAGGACCATTCACATATACCCAGAGATAATACTCTGACCACCATGTCCACAAACTAACATGTGAAGCAGATGCTCCACATGGAAGTTCCTACATATTGAAAGGCCAAGCTGTATCAAGGATATTGTCTGCAAGGAAGTAACAGAGGTTTGGGATGGGTTTGGTGGATCACAAGAACATTCAAATGTTAATATGAAAATACAAGCTGGATGTTCTTATGCATGTTGATCGCAGATTCAGTGAAGAGAAAAACCAGAAGGACAATGCATAATCCTGGTTTAGTCGGGATTTCTCATACCAGTCCACTGCAACAAGTTATAAGAGGAAAATGAGAAACCACATACTAGAGCCAGACATATTTGAAGGGAGGCAGGGTACAAATGTAATAAGAGAATGGGTTGGATCCAATCTCTTATCTGCTGGTGAAAAAAAAGAAGGAAGGATCCTCTCTGACCACCCAAATAAGCTCTACTGGGGATCATGGGATCTGCATGTAGAACAACCATCTTGCTGTTGGAGGACAAGAGGGAGAGACTGAATGAAAAAGCTGGCTGGATCCAAACCAATGAATGAGAACTGATCTAGGAATTGCTTCCATTTAAGTTAAGCCGATTATTGTGTACAAAAGAATCCATTCTTATTCATATATAACAGATCATTACATATGGTTATGATAGAGCTATTATTTGAGCCCAGTAGCACCTTAAGAGACCAAAAAGATTTTCAGGGTATGACCTTTTGAGAGTCAAAGCTCCCTTCTACTGTAAACCACCATGGCTGCCCTCTGAAACTATGGCTATGG
Organism: Heteronotia binoei; assembly: GCF_032191835.1. Lineage (NCBI taxonomy): Eukaryota > Metazoa > Chordata > Lepidosauria > Squamata > Gekkonidae > Heteronotia > Heteronotia binoei. The sequence continues at coordinate 106,567,871 of NC_083228.1, read as the reverse complement.
TGAGTGGGTGTGTATGTTGCCCAAGCTTAAATATATAGCTCCTTCTTTACTAAGGGGCTGTATCTCATGACATCTTTGAATCCCAAATGTTATCTCATAGTCACTCTCACATGGGCACTGTTCTCACAAATATTCTGATATATAAATGCTGCAGGTAAAATGTTTAATTCATTGGACAGACATATTATAGGGGAGCCACACAAATATCCGTTTGATATGAAGTAAATATCTATACCACTCCATTTTAATCCACTTTAAAAAACCCAAAAAAACTTCATGCTGTGTGGCACCCAGCTACCTCAGGTGCTGGTTTAAAACAAAAGATGCAATATGAGATTAACCCAAACCATCTCCAGCTTCCATTCAGAGGGCTGGCATTATAAAAAAGACACACAGAGAGAACATTTGGAAGGGAAAAATATTTTAATTGTTAGACTGCTAGCGAGGGATGGAGAGGGGGAGATCATTTTAATTGTTTGTGCAAGGTTTGAAAAGCGAAGCCTCAAAGGCAGAATACTGGCTCTTTGATCTTTAAAGGGTTGTAAAAAGATGGTCTCACTTGTGTTTATTCAAATATTTGCAGGTAAATGCTGATAATCCAAAGTGAGTCAAAGTGGCAGAATTTAGCATAAATCATTTACATATCAAGAACTTGAATATAAATACCCATTCAGACATCTTAAATGTTGCTGGAAAACTAAAAATGACTTGAAACAAAGATGGTTAATGGAAGAGCTGGGCCAAATATCCATAGTAAACATTTCATTTGATGAATTTTACCTCTGAACATGTTTGTTAATTGTTAGGGGTGGCAAGAGAGAAGCAAGGAAGCAGAAAAGAGAGCTACAGCAAAACGGTTGGCTATTTACTGATATTCAGGTAGTCATGAAAACATCACTGCATGCTTTAATTTAATTTATTCATTTGACTGAGATTCCACACTCTGCATTAAAAATATGGCTCACAATATAGTTGTTAAGAATAAATAACATGTGTAGGTTACTGAAGTGGTTGCTCTCTCTGGTAGGAAGCTACAGAAGATTCTTAGTTAGAGTCCAGTGGCACCTTTAAGACCAACAAAGCTTTATTCAAGGTATAAATTTTTGTGTGCAGGCATTTCTGAAGAAATGTGCTTGCACACAAAAGCTTATACATTGACTAAAACCTTGTTGGTCTTAAAAGGTGCCATTGGACTCTAACTTTGTTCAAGGGTTACCAGCCTCCAGGTGGGGCCTGGAGGTCTCCTGCTTCTATAACTGATTTCCAGCTGGCAGAGATCAGTTTCCCTGGAGAAAATGGCTGCTTTGGACTCTATGGCATTGTACCATGCCGAGGCCCCTCCACTCCTCAAACCCCGCCCTCTCCTGGATCCACTCCCAAAGGCTCCAAATATTTTACAACACAGACCTCACACCCCTACTTTGTTCTGATTATCAGAGTGTCCAACTAAGGTATGGGAGAGGTGAATTTGAGTTATAATCTGCCCTTGAAACTTGCTGGGCCTAACTACCTCATAGGGGTGCTGCAAGGATAAAATGAAGGACAAGTGAAATATGTATACTGCTGTGGGTACCCATTGCCAGGGTATACATGAAAATAAAAAATAAATTAGAACCAGTTCATATTGTTTATACATGTTGCTGAATTATGTTTTTTTTTAATGCAACTTGCTTTTGCATTGAAATAAAGATTTTTTTTGTTGTACTGGTGAAAGATCTGTATTTAAAACTGAATAAAGGACATTCATCCCTGATGATACTGATGATACTGTTGGACTTATCAGCAGCCTTTAACCCAGTTGACCTTCTCATCCTTATTCATCAGTTTCACTATGGACATTATATTAGTTCTTTAGTGTTTTCAGTGCTTTTTGTCTGAATGAGATTGTCTGGAGCTTTGGAGTTGGATGTCATCAATATGCAAATGATACCCAGCTACGTATTTCTTTATCTAAGTCAATATTTGTGTCTGTCTCCATTCTGAACCAATGCTTTGAGGCCATTATCAAATAGCTAAGGCAGAACAAGCTGAATCTGAATCCAGACAAGACAAAAGTAATGGTGGTAAGGAGGGATGATGCTCTGGAAAGCAATGGATCCATTTGCTTTGGATGGAATGGAGTTTGTATTTTCAAAACAGGTTAAGAGCCCAACATCATGGACTCAGTTTTGCTGTTTGAAAAACAGATTGGCACAGTGGCCAAGAGTGCTTTTTATTGGCTGCATCTGGTTTGCCAATTCTCCCTAGACATAGCTGACCATGTGACACGAGTCTCATGGTTTTGCAATATATTGATTGGACTACTGTAACACTTCTTAGGTGGGGCTGTCCTCAAAGACAACCTGGAAACTGCAACTGGTTCAGAATGCAGCTGATTATTACCAGGGTCTAGTGATGAGAACATATCTTCCTGATTTTAAAACAACTAGATTGGTTTTGTTTCTGAGTTCAACTCATATCTTCTTGTTTTATTGGTTGTTAGCTGCCCTGAGTCCGAGGGTGGGATATAAATAAAATCAAATTAAAAAAATACAATAACTGCAAGCTTTCAAGGCCTAGGACCCACACAGGACCATCACTTCTCTTATATCTATGTACACTGTGGTCCTATGGTCGCTGTCTTTGGCCTCCTGCTTTAATTTTCCCAATTGGCATAGAGCCTGGTCCTTTTCAGTAATGGCTTCCACCATTACAACATTGGTCATTTTATTGTCAAGCCTTTTCCTAATAAATTTTAGCATGAAATTTACCTCTGCCAAGGCTACTGCATGAAGTTTACTTTTGTCAGGGTTTGACATTTTCATCTAGCTTTCCACTATGACCTAGGCTTCCCAACCCTCCCGCTCTGGCGGGAGTCCCCTGGGTTTGCAGCCTCATCTCCCGGTCTTCAAGAAGTGGGAAGCGGGGGGTGGGGGGTGGAGGGGGGGAGAACATACCTGTAGGCTTCATTATAGAGCTCCTGAGCCGTTTGTAAAATGTCTGCCGCTTTAAGGCTGGGCAGGGAGCAGGAAGGGCTTGGGAGAACAGCCCCGCCCTTTCTTTGCTTTCACTTTCACAGCAAGAGTTCTCCGGAAGAAGATCTGGTAAGTGTGTGTGTGTGTGTGTGTGTGTGTGTGTGTGAGGGAGGGGGCAGGGGATTCCCTGGTTTGGAGGCCCTCCCCCCTTTTAGAAAGCGGGGGGGGGGGAGGGAAATGTCTACTGGGCATTCTATTATTCCCTATGGAGAACGATTCCCATAGGGAATAATAGGGAATTCATCCGTTGGTATTGGGGGCTCTGGGGGGGCTATTTTTTGAGGTAGAGGCACCAAATTTTTAGTATAACATCTAGTGCCTCTCCCCAAGATACCCCCCAAGTTTCAAAACAATTGGACCAGAGGGTCCAATTCTATGAGCCCCAAAAGATGGTGCCCCTATACTTCATTATTTCCTATGGAAGAAAGGAATTTTAAAAGGTGTGCTGTCCCTTTAAATGTGATGGCCAGAACTCCCTTGGAGTTCAATTATGCTTGTCACATCCTTGTTCTTGGCTCCACCCCCAATGTCTCCTGGCTCCACCCCCAAAGTCTCCTGGCTCCACCCCCAAAGTCCCCAGATTTTTCTTTAATTGGACTTGGCAACCCTACTATGACCCCAAGATCTCTTTCATTCTCTGTTTCAGCCAGTTCGGACCCATGGCATATATTTAAAATAAAGATTATTTGTTTCAGCATGAATCGCCTTATATTTACCCACAATGAACTTTGTTTTCCATATTTTTGCCCATCTACCCAATTTAGAGAGATACTCCCATAGCTCCACACAATCCACTTTAATTTACACCATCCTAAATAATTTGGTATTATATGTAAACCTGGCTGCTGCACTAGTCACGCCCAGTTCCAAATCATTTAAATATCACCAGTCCCAGTACAAATCCTTGTGGGAAACCAGATGCTCACTTCCCTGCATTTCAAGAACTGTCCATTTTTCTATGCTTCCTGCCATTTAACCATTTTAATCCATAAGGGTATCTGTCCTCTTATCTCATGATTGCTAAGTTTACTAAAGAGTCTTTGGTAAGATGTCTTCTCAAAAGCCTTTTGGAAGTACAAGTATATGATGTCTACCAGATGACCATTATCTACATGCTGCTTAGCCAGCTCAAAAAATGCCAAGAAGTTGGTGAGGCAGGACTTCCCTTTGCAAAAGCCATGCTTATTTTCCCTCAGCAAACTTTGTTTCTCAATAATAATATTATATTTAATAACAGTTTTTAATTTATTTACTGGGAACCAGGGCTTTTTTGTAGCAGGAATTTTTTTGCATATTAGGCCACACCCCCTGATGTAGCCAATCCTCCTGGAACTTACAGTAGGCCCTGTACTAAGAGCCTTGTAAGCTCTTAGAGGATTGGCTACATCAGGGGTGTGTGGCCTAATATGCAAAGGAGTTCCTGCTACAAAAAAGCCCTGCTGGGAACAGATGTTAGGTTTAACTGTCCTGTAACTTCTGGGATGCGCTTTAGACTCCTTTTTAAAAATCAGGATATTTGGGATTTTTTAGTCATTTAGCACAGAGGCAATTTTTTGTGACATTATATATACTTGCTAGTAGATCAACAATTGCACATTTCAGTTTTTTTAAGAACCCTTGGGTGTATGCTATCTGAATCTGCAGACTTACTGGTTTTCAATTTACTCAGCAATCTTAGAATTTCATCTCTTGTCATCTCAATATGACTCCCATTCTTCAGACATCCCTCCTAAAAACAGTGGCTCCAGAGCAAGCATGTGCCCCACATTTCCCACAGTGCAAAGAGACACAAACAATTTATTAAGTTTCTCTGCCTACTCCCCATTTTCCTTAAGTAATCTTTTTATACTTTTGTCATCCAAAGGTCCAACTGCCTCTCTAGCCAGTTTTCTACTCCTGATATATTTGACAAAATACTTATTGGCCTGTTCAGACACACAGTTTAATCAGTTGTCACTGCTGTTTCCTACCGGATTAAAAGTGGCTGATCAGACAGTAACATCTGGTTCCCAGTAGTCAATTGTTGTCGCCCTCTCCAATCCTTCTTCAAACCAGATTATTTTGTTACCTGCTCCTTTGCAGTGGTTTTTGACTTGTCCAGTTTCACCTCATAGTTTTCTCTATCTGGATAGTTCTGCTGAGATATTAACCAACTTCCAGATGTCTGAAGGCTGTCCCAGAGCAAAAGGAGCCTCAGACATTTAGTTTACGGTCGCCATTTTTTTTACTACTTAGCGCATACCTACATAATGTTTTCTGACCTATGTGCATATATGCATAATGTGCATAATAGTGGGGGAAACAAACAAAAAAAAGAACTGCATGATACCGTTGTGTGGACAGCAGAAGATGGTTTCACCGCAGAGTGATTCAAATTGCAGTATGGCAGTCTGATCGATAATATCTGGAACAAAGATATTCGGAACATTGGCAGTTTAACATGGACTCAGCATGCTATGTGAACAGGGCCATTGTTTGTCTTTATATTTTTGGCCATTCAGTCCTCAAATTTTCTTTTTGCTCACCTTATTACTATCTTATACTTGTTTTGCTAGAAGAATAAGAATAAGAATTGCAGATTTATGCCCCACCCTTCTTTTTGAATCAGAGACTTACAATCTCCTATATCATCTCACCCCCCACCAGAGACAACCTGTGAGGTGGGTGGGGCTGAGAGGGCTCTCAAAGAAGCTGCCCTATTAAGGACAACCTCTGCCAGAACTATGGGTTACCCAAAGCCATTCCAGCAGGTGCAAGTGGAGGATTGGGGGATCAAACCCAGTTCTCCCAGATAAGAGTCCACGCACTTAACCACTACACCAAACTGGCTCTCCAGGCATCTGGTAGAGAAGCTGTGATCCTTTCTGTTCACCTCAGTCAGGGAAACCTTCCATTTTTTAAAAGAAGTATTTTTGCCTTTTATGGCTTCCTTGACTTGAGTTGTTAATCACACAAGCATCTTCTGAAGCGTTACCATTCCTAATTTGAGGTGTGAATTCTATGGGCCTTGATTAGTGTACTTTTAAATTGTTTCCAGGCATGTGGTAGAGATTTCATTCTCTTAATTCTCTGTTTTAACTTCTGACTAGTTCCTCTCATTTAGGGTGGCCAGACCGTCCCGGTCACCTGGGAAAGTCCCGGTTCTGGCCCCCAATTCCCGCCTCCCGGGCTGGCTATACCAGGACCATTAGAGATCCCGGTTTAGCCAGCCAGAGAGCCGGTGGGCCGCGCGCGCGGGCGGGGAAGGCGGCGAGTGAGGGAGGGAGCGTCCCCGCGTGTGCGCAGGGCGATTGGTGGTGGTGTGGCCGGCTCTGCGCATGCGCGGGGACGCTCCCTCCCTCACTCGCCGCCTTCCCCACCCGCGCGCGGGGCCCGGCGGCGGTGGCGGAGGCCGGGGAGGCGGCAGAGAGGCCAGCGCTGGTCACTGGAGGCCCTCCAGCGACCAGCGCCGGCCTCTCCGCCGCCTCCCCGGCCTCCGCCACCACCGCCGGGCCATGCGCGCGGGCCTCCACTGGAGGCGGAGGCCCGGGAGGCGGCGGAGAGGCCTTCGCTGGTCGCTGGAGGCCCGCGGGGGGAGGCAGCGGTGGCCGGAGCGGGAGGCCCCGGGTCGGTGGGCTCGGCCGCCTCCTCCTCAGCCCCGCCAGCAGCACCAGCCGCTGCTGCGCCTCCTGGCCAGCCCGCCCGCCCGGAGGGGAGGCCACCACCCGCCCTGGAAGAAGGTAAGCAGGGCAGGGAGGGAGGGAGGGGGCCGAAAGCGGGGGGGCGGCTGGCGGGAGGGGGCAGCCTTCCTTCCTTCCTTCCTTCCTTCCTTCCTTCCTTCCTTCCTTCCTTCCTTCCTTCCTTCCTTCCCTCCCTCCTTCCCTCCCTCCCTCCTTCCTTCCTTTCTTCCTTCCCTCCTTCCCTCCCTCCCTCCTCCCTCCCTTCCTTCCCTCCCTCCCTCCTTCCTTCCTCCCTCCCTCCTTCCTTCCGTTCTTCCTTCCTCCCTCCTTCTTTCCTTCTCTCCCTCCCTCCTTCCTCCCTCCTTCCTCCCTCCCTCCCTCCTTCCTTCCTTCCTTCCTTCCTTCCTTCCTTTCTTCCTTCCTTCCCTCCTTCCCTCCCTCCCTCCTCCCTCCCTTCCTTCCTTCCCTCCCTCCCTCCTCCCTCCCTTCCCTCCCTCCCTCCTTCCTCCCTCCCTCCCTCCCTCCTTTCTTCCTTCCTTCCCTCCTTCCCTCTTTCCCTCCTCCCTTCCTTCCCTCCCTCCCTCCCTCCTTCCTCCCTCCTTCCTTCCTTCTTCCTTCCTTCCTTCCTTTCTTCCTTCCTTCCCTCCTTCCCTCCCTCCCTCCTCCCTTCCTTCCCTCCCTCCCTCCTCCCTCCCTCCCTCCCTCCCTCCCTTCCTTCCTTCCTTCCTTCCTTCCTTCCTTCCTTCCTTCCTTCCTTTCTTCCTTCCTTCCCTCCTTCCCTCCCTCCCTCCTCCCTTCCTTCCCTCCCTCCCTCCTCCCTCCCTCCCTCCCTCCCTCCCTCCCTCCCTCCCTTCCTTCCTTCCTTCCTTCCTTCCTTCCTTCCTTCCTTCCTTCCTTCCCTCCCTCCCTCCCTCCCCCCTCCCTCCCTCCCCCCTCCCTCCCTCCCTCCCTCCTTCCTTCCTTCCTTCCTTCCTTCCTTCCTTCCTTCCTTCCTTCCTTCCTTCCTTCCTTCCTTCCTTCCTTCCTTCCTTCCTTCCTTCCGTGGCTCTCAAATATCCGATGTTCATGTCTTGCGGCTCTCAAACATCTGACCTTTATTCTGTGTTGCTCTTTTGTTAAGCAACTCTGGCCACCCCTGAAGTAGACAATACTGACTTTGGTGGACCCAAGCACTGATTCAGTGTAAGGGAGCTTTGTGTTTGTGTCTTCTGGTGCAATTTTGTTCTCAGATCCTGTATTTACTTCATCAGTATATGGGATAAGGCACTTTCTCAACTCTGCTGCATAATGCAGCCTATTTATTTTGTCCTGTTTGCTCTGTTGGCTCTATCTGCGCCACCTTCATCACTTTCGGGGTGTGGATCCCCCAGTGGGGTGGTCTTCCGACTCCCTCCGCCAGCTGTTTCTGATAGCCCTGCGCCCCCTCTTTCATTTGATATGTGTCCCGTGCGGGTGCCACCCTCCCGCCGGGAGATGCCGCAAAATGATCCCTCTTGAGGCTTATGGTGGCAGGGCTCGGGGGAAGCGAGCTAGACTGCTGTTCTTTTGAGGGGTTATAGAGTGTTTCGAGCCCGTCCCTGTGGCATCGGTCCCATTGTTGTGGGGCCCAGGGGGCCGGCGCAGCGGCTCGCTGAAGCAGCCTGTCGGTCACTTCCGGGTTCCTGTCCTGCATCTCGACCTGTGTTATTAGTGACAGGCTGCTTCCCGCGGTGGCATGACGTCACCGGAAGTGACGTCACTTCCTGTTTCCGGCGACATGCCCGCTCTGCGCGCGCGCACACACATTCCTTCCCCCCTCAAGGTGTCCCTGGCTGGCCTGCAGAAATTATGGCCACCCTCTCATTTTATCAAAGTTCCGTCTTTTGAATTCAAAACTGGACTTTGTGGGAAACTTTCTATTGACTTGAATGCTGAGCTTAACAGCATTTTGGTCATTGTCACCTGGAGGTGCAGTAACATTTATATGTCTCACTAGATGTAAATCCTCACCCAGAATCAAGTCCAGAGTTGCTACACCTCTAGTCTGTGACCAACTGTTCCAATGCTCAGTCATTTATAATGTCTAGATAGCTTGTTTCTAGACATCTCTGGCATGGCTCAAGCACATATTTACTCAATCAGTGTGAGGTTAGATGAAGTTACCCGGTATTACTTGGTAACTTTTTTCATCTCGAGATCTATCTCCTGATTTTGATGGGGGGGGATAGTACACTCCATTTCAAATAACCCCCACTTTAAGTAAAACAAATCTCCCTGAAGAGGAAATTCTATAGTTTCAGTACTACCCATCTAACATCAGATGGCAAGAGCACCCAAAGCAGGGCCCCTGCATATTATCATAATAATTAGATGGGTTCATTTGAGATTTGGCGGTACTTAAGGTATGCAGAGCCCAGGCTGCATAGGACAATGCCATCACCTCATATAGGGGTTAAATCTTGATTCCCTACTGCTCCACATGCACCTGCTGATGGGACCTTGAGTCAGTCACAAGTTCTTCTCAAGAGCAGTTCTGAGAGCACTCTCTCAGCTCCACCTACCTAACAGGGTGTCTGTTGTGGAGAGGGGAAGGAGGCTGTAAGCCACTCTGAGACTCTTTTGGATAGTAAAGGGCAGGATATAAATCCAATCTCTTCTTCTATCTTGAATTGGACTTAGAAATACATTGGAAGTCAGGGGGAAATACCTGATATAGCCCCTATGACCCACTCCAGACAGCATTCTAGCTGTAGCAATCTGTGCCACCTAGGGTTTCTGGACATTTTTCAAGGGCAGCCCCATGTAGAGTGCATTGCAGTAGTCTAACCTAGATGTCATCAGGTCATGTAACACTGTGGTGAGACCTTTTTTACATAGGAAAGGCCACAGCTGTTTCACCAGTGGAAGCTGGTAAAGGTGCCCCTGGTCACCTCTGTCACCTGCCATCTTTTTCTTCCCTAAAAAGTACACCCAAGTACTATTTGATATGGCCTTGCTCTTCCTATTCATAGGAGAGCCAATTTGGTGTAGTGGTTAAGTGCATGGACTCTTATCTGGGAGAACTGGGTTTGATTCTCCACTCCTTCACTTGCACCTGATGGAATGTTCTTGGGTCAGCCATAGTTCTGGCAGAGGTTGTCCTTGAAAGGGCAGCTGCTGTGAGAGTCCTCTCAGCCCCACCCACCACACAGGGTGTCATGGGGGAGGAGGATAAAGGAGATTGTGAGCCGCTCTGAGTCTCTGATGCAGAGAGAAGGGTGGGGTATAAATCTGCAGTTCTTCTTCTTATATTTGTTGCAAGTGAGAAAGTCAGTCTGTATGGCAGCTGGAGACATTTATGCTCTAGGATAACTAAGCATTCATACACAGGCAATGTATATATGCATACTCGTGCCTGTCAAAACGACATACTTGAATGTTATGAAGCCATCTCTCCCCCATAACTAGGAACAATCTGTGTGCATCATCTTCCTTCCCCATCATGCTTGCTTTAGGACAAGGTGATTGTATTTTTAAATAAATCCTATTACCCCAAGAAACTGCCAAAACATCCAATAATTCATTTTTTTTTTTAAATTGAACTGGTTCCCCTGACTGTCACCTCTATTTGTTCATGAAAGGCAAGAGAGACTATCTACAAAGCCCGTGTTCTGAGCACCAGAGGGCAGGAGGTGCTGGGAGAGGGGCTTGGCATCTTCATAGCTTCAGGCATGCCCTCTGATGATGGCACCAGACACTGACACTTTGTAAACTTCTCTGCTGGTGTTGCTACAGTTCCCATCGTTCAGCACCTGCAGCCCAGCTGCTCCCCTGCAGCTTTGACTCATTGACATTTCAGCAATCTGCTCTGTCCACCTTATTGCCTCTCTTGCTCAACGTGGTTTTGCTCTTTTACTTGGTTAATCTGCACATAATTGGTTTTTTTCTCCCTTGTTCTTCTCGCCGGATTCAATTATTGCTCAGTTAAATTTCCAAACCTAGCAGCAAGCTGATCCAACTCTGGCCAAGCTTCCAGCACCTTTGCAATGCTAGAATGCTCAGTATTTTCCCTCTCTTCTCTCTGTGGTCTACATTCTTTCCTTTGCAGGCATTTCCAGAGTTTTGTAAAGTCGGGTCAGCATTTCTAACTTCCCATGTGCAGCCCACTCATATCTACTGTGTTTCTATACCATACATTCAAGGCACCCATGCTCGGAATGAGTACTCAAGGGAAAGAGCATTCCTCGGTCATCTTTTCTTGCTTTTTTTTGCTTAACTGAAGAGTTCATGGTACCCCAATACAGAATCTTAGAGAATATCAAAATGATGGTTCCCTTTATAGCTGATTTAACATAGTAACACTAAGCCACTATTTTGGATTGTGCCACACCTCTAGTTTTGTACCATGTGATTTATGCACACCACAGCCTTGAAAAAAAGGGAGGGAGGGAGGAAGGAAGGAAAGTCCTCTATTTGCAGCATTTTCCATATTGTCTTTCTATTGCTCCCTTTCTCTCCAAACCACCAGTTTATCTTCATAGATCTTTGACTTGCTGTTAGTTCTTTTTATGTTGTTTTGTTTGAACCTGCATCTTCAGCACATACAAAAGTATCAAGGCTTAAGATCAATCAACAGAAGATGGAAATATCAGGGAAAACAATAGCAAGCCTTAATTTGCAAGGCAAATTTCAAAACAGTCTTTCTTCCACAAATGAGAATTTTCTGTCTGGAAATACTTAGTAGTAATTGTTACAGCTATTATTAAGTCCTTCTGGGGGGAAAAATGACACTTTCTTAATGGGGGAAAAAGATTTGAAACTTGGCATGAGGTCGACTACCTTGGGGTAGGTATAAAAAAACTGGTACTGTTACATCTTAAGCCAAAAGGGATTCAACTTAAGATGTTAATAAACAACAACAACAATTTTTATTTGTATCCTGCCCTCCCCGCCGGAGCAGGCTGCACATAATTGTGGTAGGACATCTACTATAAAACCACAGATAAAAAACACAAAGTAGTGAGCTTGCTTTTTAGTTTCATAGAACCTTTCCACAGGCTAAATTTGGGCGGAGAGGAGAGAGAAAATGAAAGGTACAAATACTTTGGTGGTGAAAAGCATGCTGGAAGCCCTGTGTACAATATGTGGTTTTTATAAAATGATAATCCAAAAGCTCACAAAGTAACATTGAAATGTACTAGGAATAGCCATCATACCTGTGAAAATATAAACACTAGCAAGTATTGGATCTATCTCTTGCACTATTTGTAATATTGTAATACAGACAGCAGAAGTAAAGAGAAAAAATGGTAGTTATATTTACAATGCTTAAAATTAGTTATAGATCATACCACAAGGTATAGAATTAATAGATGCTCAAATCTGTTATATAGCCATTAGAGAGCATGTAGCTTTCCTGCATCATGGTGCTGTCTATCTGTCTGAAGCAGATGCTGTTCTGCATAGATTATCTTATAAACAGCCTGGAAGAAACATCTCCTTAGGGAAATTCTTGTAAACATCAGATTTGATCAGGATGTTGGGAATGACCCACATCACTCCAAAATAACCCTTAAGAATACAAATTTGTTCCCAAATATTGTGTATATGGAGAGGTCAAAAATCAGCATGAGTCTAAGGTGCATGTCATACGCACTTAGCCTGTAAAAATGTATGTGTAGTTCTGTGCTACCATGCTGAACATAATGCTGGATTGGTGAGACCCATATTTCCCCCCATTTTATTTAACTGCTTTTCAAAGATAGCATATTTCCAACTCTCACCTGTGAACCAGCTTCCTAGATTCTGTCTCATTATTCTTGTACAATTTTCTTGTTTCAAAAAGCTAAGTTTTCAGTTTCTTGCACATGCTGTCATGATTGTACAGCATGGAACATAACCTGCATACATCTCAACCATCTCCCTCTTAGATGGCTAATTATGTGTTTACAAGCAGGATAAAATTTGAGCGCTGAAGGAATACCAGCAAGTTTCAGAGAAAATATAGTTGCACCACAATACCCCAAAAGGCTGAGATATAGACTATTGTTCTAATATTGGAGCACTTGCTGATCACTAGATCTAAAGGTACAATAGAATGATACACAGCAAATAGAAAGGTCCAAGAATGGTTGAATCAGTAAGACCTGAGTTCCAATTCCTGCTCATCTGAAGTCTTTCACATCTTTCAGCCTAATATACTTCAAAAAGTTTATTTTTTTAAGTAAAAGAGAAATCCAGTGGCACCGGTGTTCCATCTAAGCAGAGTTAGTGTTAGCTAACCCACAGTTTTTTAGCCTCCGGCTCACACATTTTTGCCTTAACTCAGGAAGGATGGCCTCAGAGCAAACTAATTTATGCAGTAGCCAAATCATTCACCTACAACTTTAATGCCAGTAGCTCACCAGTAGAATTTTTCTCACAAAATTCCACATCTAAGAGAGAGCATTGAGTGGCACCCCTTTGAATAACCAAGTTTAAGGCTAATGAAGCCTCTTTCAATCTAGATATTCAGAAGGAAGTGAAATCATGCTCAGTATCCATGCCCTGGAATTCCATGTATATTGCTGAACTGGATTTTTGCTATTCTTACACAGTAAAAATCCAGTTGCAAAACATGTTGACTGATTTCGCACTCACCTTATGCCGCTCTCACGTTTGTCTTCTCAGCATGGCTAACTTCCAATTTCCCACTATCTGCACCGGGGCTGCAGCAAGCATCAGCGTTTCCGTGCAGCAAACGGAAACAACTAAAAACCAGTTTCTGTTTGCTGCACAAAAATGCCAATCCTTGCTGCAGCCCCAGCGCAGATAGTGGGAAATTGGAAGTTAGCCACACTGAGAAAACGAATGTGAGAGTGGCATAAGGTGAGTGCGAAATCAGTCATTATTTAGTGTAGTGTGAATGCGCCCATAGTCTTTGTTCACCTGATGATGTTTGCAAAGCCTATATATGCACACACGAGGAAGAAGAAGAAGAAGAGGAGGAGGAGGAGTTAGTTTTATACTCCACTCTTCACTACCAAAGGAGTTTTGGAGCAACTTACAATTGCCTTCCCTTTCTTTCCCCGCAACAGACACCCTGTGAGGTAGGTGGGGCTGTGAGAGCTCTGCTCTTGAGAGAACAGCTCTGAGAGAACTGTGACTGACCCAAGGTCACCCAACTGGCTTCATGTGGAGGATTAGGGAATCAAATCTGTCCAAGTTCTCCAGATTGGAGTCTACCACTCTTAACCACTACATCAAGATGGCTCTCCATAGGATCTGTATGTTCTTCTAAAGATAGCTGTCTGGGAACAGGGCCAGTAGGCACAATCCTAACTCCCTCTATATGCATAAAGCATGCATGCTTGAACAGAACTACTACATGGTGATATCACCTATTTGTAATAATTAATCAAACAAAATGTAAGCCCATGTCTCCTCCCCACCAAAAAAGATAGAAGGGAAGGAACCAGCATTTCAGACATGACTTCAGATTTTAATCTCCATTTAACAATCAAAACGGTTAAATTAGTTCAGAGTGGAAGGGCTGGTCTATATATTTTAACCACAGTCCTGCATAGACTTAAGCCCACTGAATTCAGATCATGTGTAGTGGCTGTATGTTTTAAAGGGTGTAATCTTAAATTTTTACATTTTACATCTAAAGCAAGATTATGGGTGCATTAACCCCACATTAAATAATGTATTTTGCAACTGGATTTTTGCTATTCTTACACAGCAAAAATCCAGTTGTAAAATGCATTGTTTAGTGTAGTGTGAACACACCCTATATGTCTATATTACTGTCATTAGTTTAAAAATTCTAATAAATCAGATAACACTTTCCCACTGTGAATGTTCCTTGTGACTCTCTTTCCTGTAAAATAAAGTTTATAATCATAAGCTATTTTTTACCATTCTCTTTACTGTCTTGCTTGCTAGAATACTGCTTCCAGATTTGAATGCCTAATTTGAGTTCCAAGAAGCTGTAACATTTTAGCACACTTTCCTCATAAAGTCACAGAGTAAATTGCCAGGGATTCAGTGGTATGATCCCAGGAAATCCTGATTAATAGCTTGTCGGTGGAGTCAGACCACCCTGCATGTATGTAGAAAAACAACTGATTCATTTCATAGCCATTCAAATTGTAACTGAGCTTGGTTTTTTAAAAAAAATTGTCAAAGAATGCCACCATAACAGCAGAAACTTTCACATTCATATAAATTCAGATGCTGAATACAGCATGCATAATCCATACATGCATAGAGTTATGAAATATGTATGTGTAGAAATAATTTATAATTTATATGATTTATAGAATTATAAATAGAACTTATAATATATAAAATATAGATTTTATAACTGATAGTATTATTTCTGTTGATTCCTGACATGAAATAACTCAACTGAAAGTATAATGAAACTTTATGAAATTATACCTGTAAAGAATAAAATGTATTTTAAAGTTAATTTTTAAAAGTCTTTTTTGCCTCAGAGTATTGGGTCTCCAAAAGGCAGTGAGTATACTCACAGTTTTAGGGGATAACATCTATATTTTGGGAGAGATTTTTTTTTAATAGAATGAATTATAAAATCCTCATCTATTACAATAGGGACAGCATGTTATGCGGTGTTTCAAGAGCCCTGGAAGAGTGCTCAGACTTTGAAAGGGGCTGTCTTTTCTAATTGCAGTATAATTAGCAAGAAAGAAGTAATGCTGACTGTGACAGAGGCCTAAATTCTTCTATTGTTACTATGGGCTAAATAACACAAAGTGCTGAGAGCTGCTAGCATCCTACTGAGTTGAATGAAGATGATGGTCCCTAGAATTTCACAAGAGTAATCTGCCTGTCTTCTGAGATATACTTCAGAGATATTGTCTTGAACAAGGCTTTGTGGTTATGGGTAAAAATTTGTCCCAAACTGTGATACGAATTTTAAAAACAAAATGAAAAATGAAAGAATCTTCTCATGTAAAAGACTGCACCCATAATTTCCATGTTCTGAAATAAATTCATTGCCAATATAAGTTAAAAGTGGTTGGTGCAAATTCTGACAAGCTAGGACTTGACAAACATAATGCAGAAATGTTGAGAATCATGTAATTAAAAAAAAAATTCCAAGGCACATGAAACTTTTAATCCACTATAATGTTATAGTCATTTTGAAGGAAGGGATTCATAAGATAGCATTGTACCTTTAATGTGGAAAATAAAACATGTCTGAGCATTAATGTTTATCATTAGTTGTAAGGCATACAAAGGCAACAAGCTTTCTGCTATTAAATAATACAAGAAAGTGGTCTTGTTTTCCTAGCTTCCCTTTGCTTAAAGTGATTGATGTAGAATTTTACTGCCATCCAATGGTAGGGACCTTATATAGCCTAAGTGAAAGTCTAATGCTTTTTCATCCCATTACAGCCTAGGGAATTCAACTTATGTAGTTCACTTAGAACTTACATCAATATATCTCACTTCCTTACACAGCAAGAAGAAATATGACTACAGTTTCAATTTATTGTGTGTTTTCCTAATTTAATCTAACTGTGAATTATACTAATAACGCTGTACATAATTACCTACATGAATAAATCAACCTGGGCCATTTACTAAACAGAGTGTTAGCACATAACATAACATTAATTCACATATGTGCTTTAGCACATTAGTTTAAAATGTACTTTTTAATCGATTAATATTTCCTAATAAGCAAGGTCCATTTTATTTTTTAATTTTTTTTAAAAAAATTCAGATTCTACTTGTTAGTTTAGAATAAGGAAAACTACATTTTTCTTTTGTGGGGGTATTTTTTATGTGTATGTGAGGGTATGCACCTGGAAGTTGTGGCAATCTCTGATGACTGACCCCTACAGGAGGCATGGAGGATATTCAGAAAGGTGGCTGAATAAAGCCTGTCTTCCTGACTACTGGTATTCCAAGGAGGTATCTCATCTTGCCAGAGTTGACCCTGCTTAGATTCCAGATGAGATCAGGCTTGCTTGGGCTATCCAGGTCAGGGTGAAAGCTACATGATTTCTATTTGGTACAGAAGAATGTGATTGCAATTCTGTTTTTCCAGAGGATTTCTGTGCATTGAGTGCACATTGTAAAGGCGAACAAAACCACGCACTTTCTCTTCCCCTCCCACAAACACTGCACCAAGTAAGCAATGGCTTTGCCTGAAGACCCCATTTTAGCAAGGCAACTTTGAGCAGGGAATTCTACACTTTGTATAGAATAATCTAGTCTAGGGATAGGCAAGCCCCAGGACATATGCCGAACAATGGAACACCTTTGCTTGACAAGGCAACTCCCTTGCTCTAGCCTCTAATCCAAAAGTAGGGGTATCACTGAGTTGGAGCAGGCTCACATCACAGCTATGAACCAGCAGGACAGAGTCCTTTCTAAGAAGCAGAATTTGGAGTGGGGTAGTTCTGAGAATAACAATTGAAGCATAAACTGTTTCCATCATACCCTACCAGGACCCAGCTCACAAAACCTAATCTGGGACCAGATTTTCCACAAGTGGTATTTTCATCCATTGCAATTTCTAAGTGTGTGTATTCAAAGAAAATCACTGATATTTCATAGTGACATTTTTAAAGCAGTCATTTTTTAATCCTTTACTCCCTTGCATAGAAAAAAAATCTATATATGATCTATGCATTGGGTCTAGTCAAGCATATCTCTCATACCACCACCTTCTTTACCATCTGCTTTCCAGCACACATCAACAACTTCACAGGTAGATGTTGCATTGTTGGCACACAGGTCAAAAGGTTGCCTGCCCCTGGTTTCATTACCTACTGCTCCTTGGACCCCATAAATAACTTCTGATCAGAGTATTGATAAAGAATCATTGAATCATAGATTTGGGAAGGGCCATACAAACCATCTCATCCAATGCCACAAAAAGATTCATGATACCTCATGTAACCATTAGGGAGACACTAGACTCAGGAAAATATTCTTTCTTGGGAATAAAGTAATAAATTATTCATAATTTAGGCTGAGGGGAGATGAGTTTTCTGAGACAAACAGAAGGGATGAGGATGACCATTTCCCCATGTCAGGAATATCCTGAGTTGGGCCATAAAGGTTTTGGAACATGCACTTTGTCCAAAGAAAAGGTGCAAAGCAATAAACCTTGGACCCACTGTAAATTTCATGATGGGTTAAAACAAAACTCTTCCTCCCAGCTGTCAGGAAAGGTAAAAATTCAGAGGTATGCAAACTAAGGTCTGGGAAACAGAGGAACAACGGAATGAAGTCTGTCCTGGCCAGCAGGCTTTAATCCATTCCAGGGAAGGGAATGTCAAGGTGTCTGCTGCTTAGTTAGCCTCATATGTTTTCTTACTTTTCTGCTGTAACAACCTGTAGTGTTTTGATGTAATTTTCCAAAGCCCTTGTGTTCTGGTGAACTGAGACTGTATTTTGGTAAATAAAGATCCTGTCCTTTTAAAGAGATAGCTGCCAAAAATCTCACCCAGGGTACCTGACTGCTCATTTCATACACACACCAGAAATTCCTGGCTGGGCTACAGACAACTGGCCAGGGAAAGATATGTATGAAACAGCTCACACATACATCCACACATGAACATGCACTTATCTGTGTCTTAAGCCCCAAGTAGAGAAAGCAAGGGAAGAGCTCGAGTGGTGGTGACCGCTGAAGAAAGGCAAGACAGGAGGGGGCAAGTGGGGCAAGCACTTTTACAAAGATTCTCCACCACTTTTGGCAGTGGGATAGGACTGGGGAGGTGGGCTTCATTTTACAGAGATCATTTTTAATTCCTTTCTCCTGCTGTTTCTCCAATTCCCCTTTTCAATTTGGCTTCCTCCTTGCATGAATTCAGCCTATACTTTTTTTATGTCCATCCTATTTTTATTTTGTTGCAGTAATTTTGTCATTATTTGTGCATTGTGAAACCAGCATTATATATATGTATGTTTATTTGAATACTTCATCCCATTTTTCTTCTCATTAGGGACTCCAGATGACTTTCAAAGAAACAGAGGGGGGTGTAATTTATACCAACACTAACAACACTAATTCCTGAGTTGGTTCTGAATATAGAGGGCCAATCTAGGGTTGCCAGCCTCCAGATAGTGGCTTGATATCTTTGGGGATTACAACTGATATCCGAGTGACAGATAAATTCACCTGGAGAAAATGGCCACTTTCAGGTGAACACTATGACATTATTTGGAGTGGAACCATACTCCTCATGTATTTCCATGGTGTGTCAGGTCAATCAGATGGCTGGAAACCTGCCATGGAAGCACTTATCTGGGGAAGCCACAGGAATTTGTCAGTAGGCATTTAATCTCTGTGTGAGTCATTTTAGCATGAGGTAAGGAAGAGTGGGGCATGGGAACCAAATGTGTGTGTGTAATTGCACCCATTTAATCAGAAGGGGAGGGTGGCTATGTCAGGCCAAACGGCTTGTGTGATTGCACCCATCATCTGGATTCCAGCATCAGTAGCTGAATATAGAGGTGAGTTTGACATGGTCATGCATAGCCACTAGTGAAGAAGGAAAAGTAGGCACTTTTTGGAGAGACTTCTCCTGATAGGCACCCTATCAGAGAAGCTCAGGTGTCTATAGCTGAAGACACTGTAGTTGAGGCACAATTTCCATCAAAAGGGGAACCTCAACAGGAATTGGTTGCTTTCCTACAGTGACAACACAGACTAATGTAATTAGTCAGATAAGGAATATGTGTGAAATGAAGTTGCCTACAACATTCACAGAATATATTATGGAATACTGGTTAAAAACTAACTGGGAGTCAAGCTGTAGTGACCTCTGAGTCCAATATCTGAAGTGGTTGTGATAAATTGACAATAAATTGGTAAAATACATTTTTAGTCTGAAGAAAGAGGATGTGTTATATGTATGTGTGCATAAAATTAAGTGAGCCCTCAAGTATGAGTTTGCCATTCAAGGTCTTGTTCTTGGTGTTGGTTGTAGTCTCCCAGGGCATATATTCATGTTAGAGCCTGCAGTCTAGGCTAATGGTTTGCCATAGTTCCTTTTATTGTCAGCTGCATATTCACAGGTTATATAGGATCAATTTTAGTAAAATAATTTTAACTGTTGTGCAATTGTTTCTTTTAACACTGTCTGGATGCAACTTGGTTTAATGTCCTTCTATTTTGCTGGTGTTGTTTGACCTCTTTTTATTTCTTGGGTGAACTGGCCCTATGCAATAAATTGGAATACTTTTATGTATCACTGTTCTCTCGCAATTGAAAGCAATAAAGAGAGCTGCTGTTGAAGGTATCAGAGTCTCCTGCATGTTGGCTACAGTACAGGACTAAAAGGTGATCTGAAGCCAGAGAGGTTAGCTCAGTCATACCTTCCAAAGCTTTAGAGATTGCTACAACTGTCAGTCAGTCAGTCAGTCAAAATTTTATTGTGTATAGCCATGCTACAACTGTATAAGTGGCATAGAGAATGCTAGATGTTCCATTTTAAAATACAAATTGCAGTAGATATTCCCTTCTAGCACTATTTGGAACACACAATCCTTTGTAAGCAGGGTTGCCAAGTGCCCACTGGCAGTGAGCAATTGCCCATTGCTATAGCCCATTTTCTTGCCACCAGTCAATTTAACAATGGAAGGGGAAAGGTGGTAGTGGAATATAGTGAGCTTAGAAGAATGTAAGGATTGTACTGGTAATGTTTGTTTGGACAAAATGAGTTCTACTCAAATATACGATATTTTTAGTGCCAAAATGAGTTCTACTCAAGTGTACTATATTTTCACTGCCCTCTGTCCAGTAATTGTCTACCATGTTCAGCAGGTAGGAAAACATAAAAGACCACGAAACCTGCTAGCAAGCTGAATAAATAAGTTGCACGTTAAACCTGGATCTGATTTAAACATGAGCCTGTCAAGGCAAAAAGCTTGCAGTTTGGCACTGGTTCCATATTTCATTAAAAGAGTTTTACAACTTGTGCAGAGCCTATACATACGCTTCACTTGTATGCAAAAGATACATAGCCATACCAGGTAACAGTGCTGCCGTACAAAAAATGCACAGTTACTTTGCACAGGTTGCAGCCAAGTTTAAATGACATACTGTAGGAGTGCAAAGTCCCACAAAACAGAAATACTGCCCCATGGGTAAGTCTTCTATAATATTTCTGTGTTCTTTCCTTGTATGTAACGAAAATGAGACCTTTCTTCAAAGATAAGTGAGCTCAGGTACCTATGTTGAAGACAACTTGATTCCCACATACTTCATAAATTGGAAGTGAGATGGTAAAACAAGCATCACAATTTAATGCTGCAGATGGAGGATTATATTTTGGAACTCTTTTGTAGAATAAGAACTCTCTGCAAATGGAAACCAGCACAGAAAACAAAGAAAACAGAACTCTTCCCTTTGCTAACATTATATTTACACAAAGATTCTGAATGTAAAGAAACATTCAAAGTTGGAGTCCACCAGTCTGACATGGTACTGTCCAGTCTACCAACCCAGGGTTGTGCCACTTGGTTCTCCTGAACATGTGACCCAGGCCTTGGTTTGGCTGGCCAGTTTCTCCCTCTAGAACACAGGATTTTATGGCTTCCTTCTGTTGTAATCCTTTGCAGGATGTATCCACAATGAGTTGGGTCACTGAGTAGCATATTGCTTTGGTGATAATCATGTTAATGTATTCCAGACACAACAGCTAAGTAAAAGAAGACTAAGTACTGCATGTAAGAACAATTTTGCTTAACAAAGGACAAAATGTCTTATAGAAAAAGAGATACTAAAAATGTTCCACTTCTTTTCGGAGCCAGGGATTGAAAAATCATTGCGCAAGCAGGCTAGGAAAAGTAATGCAGAGGGGGAGACCCTTTGTGGTTTCACAAAAACAAAGGTGGCAACCTTATCTCAGCATGATAGTAATTATGTATAAGGTAAAATGTGTTCTTGACTCCAATGTGATAGTGTTTATATATCAGGTGTAGTGCAATTTTTAACTTTAGTGGGTTAGTAATTAAATTTAAGGTATATATGAATAATTCATGGCAAATGAAATGGAACATTATTATAAAAAGGGGAACGGAAATAACCAGTTGGAGATGTTATTACAGAATTTGGAAAATGCAAGCTTGCAGATGTTTATGTTCCCCATCTTAAAAGATTCATAAGAACACCAAGGATTTATTCTATCTAACCCTGGAGCAGAATAAGAGAAGAGCTCTCAGATGTGAATATGGCCACATGGAGAAATGGTTGTTTTCAAACATCATTGTGATTGGAACTAATTGGCTTATGACTGAATTATCCAGACCAAAAGCCATTTAAACTCAGGCCCGACTGAACCTCCTGGGACAAACTTTGCAGAAGCAGAGATGACTCTTGTAACCTTTGCAGTACTCCCACAATGTAAACATTATTATTCTGTCTCTTGGAAGTCTGAATTCGATAACACAAGGGCTATGCAACTTTTTAAAAATGTATTTCCCCTAGAATAGGGTATTGTAATTCTGTGTTAAAGCATTGCATTGCAGCAGTCATTGGCTGCTGTGGGATGTTAAGTAGGATTCCTATAGGCATGTTTTTTAGGGGTTTTTTAAGTAGCAGCAAAAAGGTTAAAGGAGAGAGGGAGCAACAGGGCAAAATGGCCAGCTGCCTTTATCTGATTGGCTGCTCTGGTTTCCCTGCAGCCAATGGAGCTAATAATTACTTTTCTGAAAACTAAGACTACAAACATTTTGCACATGCACCGAATGCTTTCCCTTCAAGGTAGCCAAATGCAAAGTAATGTACATTGGGGCCAAAAATCCTAACTATAAATACAAGTTGATGGGGTGTGAACCAGTGGAGACTGACCAAGAGAGTGATCTTGGGGTCGTAAGTCTCTTAATTTTAATGGGGAAATTAGCTAAGAGGCTTGGTAGAGCTAATTAGGAGCGAAGATCTTTGCTTTCAATAATACGGAGTTCGGGTTTTCAGCCAAGAATAGACCAAGCAATAGTGATTTGATAGTGTTTAGTTAAACTGTGTATCAAGAGGATATATACACACACACATATGTTGTACAAGCAAACAAGAGCCTAAGAAAATAGAGGGTATCAATAGAGGAGTTCAAAGGTTGTTGAAGCGGGTAATATTCACCTGATTCAGAAGAGGCAATGTCCATCCAAAGGAAAAATACATAAAGAGGAACGTGAACGACCAGCGTAACGCGCCCTATAGATCCAATTACAGGAGTAACAGGTGGTACAGAGTGCAAATGGCGCCCTACAGAATGCACACCAAGGTGGGATTTTGACCCACCCTTTCTAGGGGTACAACGGATGGGGGTCAGTAGTTACCAAAGGGGCTTTGATGTTCCATCAATGGTTATCTTGAATCGCTATGTTGGGAAACTTCGCAAATTTCACTAAGATAATAAGCTTGGAGGGACTGCATAATTTGTTACCGGGTTTTGTCTGACACTTAGAAAAGGGATCAAAGACTTTAAAGATAGGATCAATCAAGTTATGCATTTGATTGGATTCAGCAAGGTAGAGGTGATAGACTGGAGGAAGAGACATTTGGCAAGTTCCAGAAGATCAGATACTTACCAGCAGTTTCCATGCCATTATGCATCCCATTATGGCGGGGACACAGGAGGGGGAAATGGGTGAGATTGCACTGAGATACAGGCTGCAGGCGCCAACCAAACCAAGCTCTCTACTGGGTCCACTCCACCTGTTTAGATGGAGTGTTGTCTTGGCCTGTATTTGGTCAGACTCCATTTTGTTTACCAAGAATAGGAGACCCTCTCTCTTTATTTGCACTGGAGTACTCCGTTTATATCAGGCAGCACCTCTCAGTAGCAGTGGTAGATAACTCACTGCAAATGTCAAGACAGAGTGCAACTGCAATGAAAAAGGCCAACATTATGCTGGGAATTATTAGGAAAGGAATTGAAAACAAATCAGCCAGTATTATAATGCTCCTGTATAAATCGATGGTGCGGTCTTATTTGGAATACCGTGCACAATCCTGGTCACCAGACCTCAAAAAAGATATTATAGCATTGGAAAAAGTCCAGAAAAGGGCAATTAGAATGATTAAAGTGTTGGAACACTTTCCCTATGAAGAAAGGTTAAAACGCTTGCGGCTCTTTAGCTTGGAGAAATGTTGACTGAGGGGTGACATGATAGAGGTTTACAAGATTATGCATGGGATAGAGAAGATAGAGAAAAAAGTCCTTTTCCTTCCTTTCTCACAATACAAGAACTCAGGGACACACAAGGAAATTGCTGAACAGTTGAGTTAGAACAGATAAAAAGAAGTACTTCTTCACCCAAAGGGTGGTTAACACATGGAATTCACTGCCACAGGAGGTGGTGACGGCTACAAGCATAGACAGCTTCAAGAGGGGATTGGATAAATACAGGGCTTTTTTTGAGCAGGAACGCACAGAAACGCAGTTCCGGATAGCTTGGTGTCAGGGGGTGTGGCCTAATATGCAAATGAGTTCCTGCTGGGCATTTTCTATTTTAAAAGCTCTGGATAAATATATGGAGTGGAGGTCCATCAGTGGCTATTAGAGTCCATCTGACTCAGGTCTTTAAACACCCCTTCCAAAATTAGTGGTTCTGGAGCAGGCAAACACTTCTCATCTTTCACAGTGAAGACGGAGGCAAAAATGCATTCTGCTTTTCATTGTATTGTTGGAACTCTCTGTCTGGGGCAGTGATGCTCTGTATTCTTGGTGCTTGCGGGGGGGGGGGGGGCAACAGTGAGCGGACTTCTAGTGTCCTGGCCCCACTGATGGATCTCTTGATGGCACTTTTTTGGGGGGCCACTGTATGACACAAAGTGTTGGACTGGATGGGCCATTGGCCTGATCCAACATGGCTTCTCTTATGTTCCTCACTATGCAACAACCACTTGCATATTACCTACCTGGTATTAGGGGATAAATTCCAAGATCTGAGGTACCCAACTTCAGGAATATGTATCTCATAAACCTTAGATTTTAGTAACTAAAGCACTGATTAATTGCCATTTGTCCCTTGGCTTTTGAGCCAGTTTGGTGTAGTGGTTAAGTGTGAGGACTCTTATCTGGGAGAACTGGCTTTGATTCTCCACTACTCCACTTGTACCTGCTGGAATGGCCTTGAGTTAGCCATAGCTCTCATTGAGGTTGTCCTTGAAAGGGCAGCTGCTGTGAGAGCCCTCTCAGCCCCACCTACCAAACAGGAGGAACTGGAAGTCCTAATAAAGGAAGGAGCCTATGACATAATAGGCCTTACTGAAACTTGGTGGGATGACACTCACAACTGGAATATTAGGATTCAGGGGTACAACTTATTTAAAAGGGACAGGAAAACGAGAAAGGGAGAAGGCATAGCAGTATATGTGAAGGAGGTATATACTTGTGAGGAAATATGTGAATCAGTTGAGAGTCTCTGGGGAAAAATAAAAGGAGTAAGAAACAACAGTGATATTATTGTGGGGGTCTGCTATAGACCACCAAGTCAGGCAGAGGACTTGGATGAGATACTTCTACAGCAGATTGCAAAGTTCTCCAAGAGAAGGGATACCGTGATCATGGGAGATTTCAATTACCCGGACATCTGTTGAAAGTCCAACTCTGCTAAAAATGAAAAGTCAAATAGATTCCTGACTTGTCTTGCTGACAACTTCCTTTTCCAGAAAGTGAAGAAGGAAACAAGGGGATCTGCTATCTTGGATTTGATTCTCACCAACAAGGAAGAATTGATTGAAGAAGTAGAAATAGTGAGCACCCTGGGCAGTAGTGACCATGTGATTTTGGAATTTACAGTTTAGGGAAGGGAAAAGCTATACGTAGTCAAACTTATAGGTTGGACTTCAGAAAGGCAAACTTTGATAAACTTAGAACTATGCTGGGTAAAATTCCATGGTCAGAAATACTTAGGAAGAAGGGGGTTCAGGAGGGGTGGGAGTTTCTTAAAAGCAAAATACTCAAAGCGCAATCACAGACGATTCCTATGTGAAGAAAAAATGGAAAAAGCTGAAAGAAGTCGAAGTGGCTCCATAAACAGCTCTCTAAAGACTTGAGAAATAAAAAAGACTCCTTTAGGAATTGGAAGGAGGGCCTTATAACCAAGGATGAATATAAACAAATCACCAGTGCTTGTAGAGAAAAAGTTAGGAAAGCTAAAGCTCAGTATGAGCTTAGGTTGGCCAAAGATGCTAAAAACAACAAAAAAGGGTTCTTTTTTTATGTTCATAGTAAGAAAAAGAGCAAGGACATGGTAGGCCCATTGCGAGGGCAAGAAAGTGAAATTGTAACTGGTAATGAAGAGAGGGCGGAACTGCTCAATTCCTACTTTTCCTCAGTCTTCTCTTCTGAGGGGAGCGGTGCTCAACATGGCAAAAACAGAACATATAAGGAGGGTATGACGTTCCAACCTAGGATCAGCGTAGGGGTAGTACATAAACACTTAGTTTCTTTAAATGAAACTAAGTCCTCAGGGCCAGATGAATTGCATCCAAGGGTTCTAAAAGAGCTTGTGGATGTAATTTCTGAGCCTCTGGCTATTATTTTTGAAAATTCTTGGAGAATAGGAGAGGTGCCAGAAGACTGGAGGCGGGCAAATGTTTTCCCTATCTTCAAGGAGGGGAAAAAAGAGGATCCGGGTAACTACCAACCCATCAGCTTGACGTCTATACCTGGAAAAGTTTTAGAACAAATCATCAAACAGTCGGTCATGGAACATTTAGAAAGAATGGATGTAATTACTAAGAGCCAGCATGGTTTTCTCAAGAACAAGTCATGTCAGACTAACCTGAACGCTTTTTTTGAGAAAGTAACTACCTTGCTGGATCAGCGGAATGCTGTAGACATTGTTTATCTTGATTTCAGTAAATCTTTTGATAAGGTTCCACATACTATCCTTGTTGACAAGTTGGTAAAATGTGGTTTGGATCCTGTTACCATTAGATGGATCTGTAACTGGTTGACAGATTGCACCCAAAGAGTGCTTGTGAATGGTTCCTCGTCCTCTTGGAGAAGAGTGACAAGTGGAGTGCCTCAGGGATCTGTCCTGGGACCTGTTTTGTTGAACATCTTTATCAATGATTTGGATGAAGGAATAGAAGGAATGATACTAAATTGGGAGGGGTTGCAAACACAGAAGAAGAAGAAACCGGATACAGGATGACCTTCAGGCTGGAAAACTGGACTAAAACCAATAAAATGAATTTTGACAGGGATAAATGTAAAGTTCTGCATTTAGTTAGGAAAAATCCAATGCATGGTTATAGAATGGAGACTTGTCTTATCACTAGTATGTGTGAAAAGGAACTAAGGGTCTTGGTGTATCATACGCTGAACATGAGTCAACAGTGTGATTCGGTGGCTAAAAAGGCAAATGCAATTTTGGGCTGTATCAGCAGAAGTATAGTGTCCAGACCATGTGATGTGATGGTATCACTTTACTTTGCTATGGTAAGTCCTCATCTGGAGTATTGTGTTCAGTTTTGGGCATCACATTTTAAGAAGGATATAGACAAGCTGCAATGGGTCCAGAGGAGGGCGACGAAGATAGTGAGGGGTCTGGAGACCAAGTTCTATGAGGAAAGGTTGAAGGAGCTGGGGATGTTTAGCCTGGAGAGGAGGCGGCTGAGACGGGATATGATTACCATCTTCAAGTACTTGAAGGGCTGTCATATAGAGGATGGTGTGGAATTCTTTTCTGTGGCCACGGAAGGTAGGACCAGAACCAATGGATTGAAATTAAAACAAAAGAGTTTCTGGCTCAACATCAGGAAGAACTTCCTGACCGATTTAGCGATTCCTCAGTGGAACAGGCTTCCTCGGGAGGTGGTGGGCTCTCCTTCCTTGGAGGTTTTTAAACAGAGGCTAGATGGCCATCTGACAGCAATGAAGATCCTGTGATTTTAGGGGAAGGTATTTGTGAGTTTCCTGCATTGTGCAGGGGGTTGAACTAGATGACTTTAGAGGTCCCTTCCAACTCTATGACTCCATGAGATAGGATATTGGAGGCAATAATCTAGCACTTACATCTCAACTTACGTTTAGCACATAGTTTGTGTGTTATTCTTAGTGTAATAAATAGTCCATCTCTTCAAAGTTAGATGATTAGGACCAGGCCTTGAATTCAGGAGCTCACAGGAGCACAGCTCCTGAACCTTTCTAATGCCCCCCTCCTCCCCACCTACCTTGTCCATTGAATAGGTGTAACTGCATAACAATCCCTGGATTAGGAGAGCGGGCAGCCAACCAGCCACCAGGGGCTTTGCCACATCCCCAGCAACCCTCATTAACCCCTGGAGAAGCCCACACCACCCTTTTTCCGCTTCGTATGTGATTTTGGGTTGCAATTGGCTTGCTGGCCTTTTGGCTGGGGGGGGGTGGGGTCGGCTCAGGAGAGCCCCAGGAACCAAGGCCTGCTTGGGCTGGGTGGATCTCTAGCCAGCCCAAGCAGGCCTCACTCACCCAGGGCTCTCCCTTCTTGAGTTGGGTTGCTTTTGGCTGGTGAGGGGCAGCATATGCTAATGAGCTCCACCACCTATTTTTCTACAAAACAACCCCTGATTAGGACATTCACAGAAGAAGTGGGTCATTGTCTCTCCTAAATTCCCAACTTACACATTGCTGCTACTACTGCTCTGCATTTATGACAGTGGTGTTGGTGAACCAGCCTGCCTTGGCTGACCAGGAGGGAGAGTGGGCAGAAAACACATTTTTTCCTCCATGAATAAGGTACTGAGTGCATACTGAGAACTGCAGATTCCATATCTAATGTCAGGTTTTTAAGATGCACATTTTCCAGTATGCACCGGCCGTTGTATTCAGTGATGGAATAAGCAATATGCAAATAGATGTAGGGAGAATACAGGATAATAGTTTTTCCTTCTTTCTTATTGACCTGCTGACTGGCTGGCACCAACTTGGTTGGCACTGCTACAGTAGCTTAGCAACAGGACCAAGTTGGGTTGGGGCTTGGAGAATTCAGGTAACCTATACTATAACCTATACTGTGTAATGTCCACCTTTGGCTGTGGGTTCCCAGGTCAGAGTACTTACTCAGGCACCCATTCTCAGGTCCATTCCTCAGAGACAAGCTGGCTCAAAACATCTCCTGTTTATTTACAAGGAGAAGAGGGCAACCAGCAACAGCTTCAGCAGCATACAAAACTGGAAAC
The DNA here is from genome assembly GCF_032191835.1 of Heteronotia binoei. Lineage (NCBI taxonomy): Eukaryota > Metazoa > Chordata > Lepidosauria > Squamata > Gekkonidae > Heteronotia > Heteronotia binoei. Next base: position 106,539,093 of record NC_083228.1, on the reverse strand, counting down.
TGAAACTTGAGCTCCCCCCCAATGAAAAGCCTTCTTGCCCATGAATAGCATTCTCGCATCCTTTTCTAGCTCTGCATGTTCTGCTTTCAGACTAATTTCTCACTAGGCTTGTTCTGACATTGGAACTCTTTTTCCCCAGATGCTTCCATCCAAACTGCCTCAAACTGGTCCTCTGAAAACCGGTCTCTGCTTGCTGCTGGAAAGAGGTGGGGCAAGTCGCAGCCCCAAAGCAGCTTGTTCAAAATTGGACAGAAGCGTCAGGAGGGAAAGACTCCGGAACAATCGGTCTCATTCTGCACAATTCAGCAAAATTATTTTTTCTTGAGCATTTATGACAAGTTCCTTCAAAGGCTGTACATTGTCTGTGCTTGTATGTGTTGCCACATTTCTGCAGTTTAGCTGGGGCAGTCATTTGTGGGGGAGAGGTTTGCTGGAAGATTGTGTGCTTTTTACAAGGAACTGGAGAAGTTTCACTTTTACTCTGCAGCGAGCAATGTTGCTTCTGAAGATATAGCTCTGGCCTGGGCAATTGTAAAAACCTTCATTCTGCACATATCAGTTACTTGCTGGAGGATAAGATCAGAATTTTCCAGGAGTTTCTCCAGGAGTCTGCTATTAGTTATACCCAATACAGTCTTCTCCCTTAACATGAGATCCTGAGAAGAACCAAACTCACAATGGTGTGCTTTTTGTCTATGCTCAGACCGGTTTCTCACCAGCAATTGTTCCACCCCCCCAGGCTTCTGCTTTCCCCAGCTCAAGAAATCAATTCCCCAGCAGTTGCTCCATGGGCGCATTTCGATCTGCAGCTCCCTCCAATTTTCTTCACATTTTCTGGATCTCTAAAAAACAAGAGCAGAACACTGTGAAGGAAATTGGAGGGAGCCATGGATCAAAAGGAGCCTATGCAGCAACTAGCGGGGAATAGATCACGTGAGCCACAGAAAGCAGTAGCTCAGGGGCAGCTTCTTTTCCCAGTTCTTTCTGGGATGCTGCTGTGCTTAGCAGCTAATTGTTTAGACATCTAAATCAGTTACAAATCACATACATTAGTCCTAAATAAACACTTTAAAAAAACCTCCCTACTATTTGGTGTTTTTCTACATAGACCAGGGGTAGCGAGCAGTGACTCTCCAGATGTTTTTGCCTACAACTCCCATCAGCCCCAGCCATTGGCCATGCTGGCTGGGGTTGATGGGAGTTGTAAGCAAAAAACATCGGAGAGCCACTGTTCCCTATCCCTGACATAGACGATGACACTGTTCAGGGCCAGCCTTTCCATTAGGCCAAGGGTGGCCAACGGTAGCTCTCCAGATGTTTTTTGCCTACAAATCCCATCAGCCCCAGCCATCAGCCATGCTGGCTGGGGCTGATGGGAGTTGTAGGCAAAAAACTTCTGGAGAGCTACTGTTGGCCACCCCTGTGTTAGGCAACTAGATGATTGTCTAGAGTGCCGGCCTTCTGAGAGTGCTGAATTGGGTGCCTCCCATGTGACTCAGTGCTGTCACATGATGCACTGCTGCTGGCCCACTTCTGTCCCAGGCTTCTCCCTAAGCTGCAGAGTGCTGGGCTGCACCTGTGCCAACAGCAGAGAGAGCTGGCAGCAGCACATGTGGTTGCCAGCAATCATTGCAGCTGCCTCCTTAGCTTTTCTTTGCAACAGTGATTTTCCTCCTCCTCCCTCTTCAGCAGATCTGGTTTCTTGCCTGACTGGACTTTATTATCTGGGTAGAGAGACTTGGGAAAAGACAGAAAGGCAGGTAAGAGAAGAAGCCTGGGAGCATGGCCGTACAACCGCTAAGAGTCTTCAGACTGTGGTGAGGGTAGAAAGAGGGCACTTGTTGTTGCCTGTCTGGCTCCAGGCAGTGCCAGCTCCACTCCCCAGTCCTCAAGCACTGGTGCTTTGAGACCTTGGACCAGAAGATCTGCCTCTGTTTGTAGCACCAGGGTGGGCAATAAGCAGCTCTCACTCCCTAGTCACAGGTATGGTAATGTGTGTGTGTTTCTGGGAGGGCACTCAGGCTTTGTATTGGCATTGGTACCCTTCTCACCTGACCTGTGCCTGCCCCTCTCCCCTGTGAGAGAATGGGGTGCTGTTGTTGGGCTAAACAAGTGATGGGGAAGCACTTAGGATAGCAGGAGGGGAAGTTTTTCCCCCCAAGATTGGTTGAAAAATGGAAAGGTTTTTTGTGTGCTGTGTGGTGGAGGGGTGGTGGTGGTCATGGTGCTTTGTGGATTGCTTGCAATGATGCAAGCAACTTCGGTAGATTACAAAGGAGGGGGTGACCACTAGATGCAATGGTGGTTTTCTCCTTGCTGAGATTGGTGGGGGGGGGGGGGTTGCTCTGTCTGGTTGTAAGGATCCTGGGGCAACTTCTGCATCAAAGAGGCTGCTGGCTAGAAGCTTCCCAGTATCCAAGACTGCAGTGTGAGGCACACTTAAGTAGAAGTAACTGAGCTGAGTGAGGACAGTGGAAAGGTTCTGGAGGAGACTGCAATGTGCATTCTGTGCCTGAAAACAAATGCCTCCAAGTGCCACTTTAGAATGGCATGTCTGTCTGCTCTGTCAGAAAGATTAACTTTCCAACAGGGTATATTTCTTGATGGCTGGAAGCAGTCTAACTTCTTTTTAGGGGGCTTGGGACAGCCTGTTGGTCACAATGTTCTCATTACCACCTCCTTTATTTTATTTTTTTTGCATATTCCACAATCAGGCACAGAACAATTAGAAACTCAAAGCAGAACATGTTGATCTGAAAAGTGTGTCTCCCAGCCAGTGTGTCTCCATTTTATTGGTCCTTTAAGGCCCAATCCTTTCATGTTTAGGCTGCCCTTTCACATTACTAGGATGTGAGGAGGAACATGCTTACAGTTTGGTCATACTTTATTACCTGGAAGTTTGATCCTTGCTGAATTATTTTTATTTACTTAATGATATGCATTGTAACATGAACTTAGTTGCATGCTGATACTTGACTGGGACATGCTAGGGTTTCTCTGCAGTTACTTGGAATTAAATAAATCATTACTGCTCTTAAAAGTGTGCATCATATCTTTGTGTGTTTTAATTTACACTATCAGCATTAACCAAAGTAACAAATTTTGAGTCCAGTGGCGCCTTTAAGATCAACAAAAGTGATTTTCAGAGGGGGTGTGTGTGTGCGTGTGTGTGTGTGTGTTGGTAGAAAAGCTAGATTCAAATCCAGTAGCACCTCAGAGACCCACAGAGTTATTGGGGTCTAAGAATTCAATGTTTAGGGGGGGAAATCCCTTTCTCATTCTCAGCTACCCGGATTTTAAGGCAGACAGTGGATTAGTAGTTTGACTTATGCATGTGATGGGAGAGGGTGTGTGGAGCTAGAGAATATTGCATGTCCAAATTTTTCACTCTTAAGAAAAATGTCAAGAAATAAAAAAGTGGTTGTGCCAGAAGCTCAAGGCTGCTTTAGGTCTTGCCTGATGCTCATTCTGAGATTCTTGGAAGGTTATGGTTACAGTTTCAGTTATATTTATATTTTATGTATATATGTTTTGTATGTTTGTAAACTGAAATTTAAAAAATCAAAATGTAGGCTTGCTCACAACTTTAATGGATTGGCTCATGAAGAAAAATTTTTGCACACGGAGCTTAGAGGGAACATGTCCCACAACCCCTGCTTGCCTCTGCATGGGCCTGGAGGATATTCAGAGAGGTGACTGACTATAGTCTGCCCTCCCAACTTTGTTTCTTCAAGGAGGTCTCCCACCCAAATACTTGCCAGAGTTGGCCTTGCTCAGCTTCCGAGATCTGACAAGATCAGGCTTGCCTGGGCTATCCAGGTCAGGGAGCAGTTTCAAGTTTTGTGCTTTCCATTTTTCCAACACTTCATCTGTTTTTGAAAATTGGTTATCAGTGTGGGGTGGGGGAAGCATCAGAAGTTAGCCTTGCCCATGGTGCCAGATAGTCTAGGGCTGGCCCTGACAATGTTAATGACTACCAGTCTGTTTGGCTCAGCAGTGTTTTCATGTATATGCAATTCTGCAAAAATGATTTTTTTTTAAAAAAAATGCAAACCTGTTTAGGAAAAAGGTAAGCAGGTGTTTGAGTTCTCCAGCTCCCAGGCAGATAGACCCAGTGACATAGCTCACATCTGAACATCACAGTCAAACACACAATACCACAAAAAATTCAGTACTTGTAGTAATAATGAACACACTATTCAACATTCTTTTTGTTTCAGAGACATATAAATGACATAAAATATGGCATAAAAGAAACAAAGGAGTAATGAAACTGAAGTCATTGGAAACTATGACAATACCAACAAGAGAAATGAAAACAGCCATATCAGCTCTTCCCTACTTCATAATTAAGTTTTCTTAACTGAGGTTTGATGTGATATCTGAATTGAGCCACAGGTATTGCAATGCATTTTTGAAAAGTGTTTTAATTTTGCCAAAGGCTGTGTTTGAATAGACTCCTGAGAGTATATGAGGATAGCAAGTATTTTCAAAGGAACTTATTCAGGCAAAAATGTATTTAGGGAAATAGTGTTAAATCCCATTGAAACTCAATGCAGCCAAGTGGCAATTTATTTTCAGACCTCAAATGCCAGTATTTGCAGAGTGCTGTGTGTGCACAAATGATCATTATTTCTTAATTAGTATCTGATAAAGGACTTTTGAAGTCAGTGGAAGTTCCTGCTTTGAATTCAGTGGATAGTGAATTAGATGCCTAAACAATATGTGATATCAAAACATGGCATACATTAAAATGTAAAAAGGAATGTAATTGTGTTCTCTTTTATGTTATTTCTTCCTTTTATCTTCCTGCTATCAATATTTTTTCCTTCACTGTAATGTTAATTTTCATCACCCGTTTTACCTGAATTTATTTTCCATCTTATTTTAAAAATATTGTTAGGCTTATTATATCCCTCTGTAGTTTTATCTCTATAAAATCAAGGCAAGTTGATTAATTGATTTTGATCATGGCAATGTCATCAGAGTGAAATTTTAGTCAGCTCTCTGTGGATAGGAAATATTTCCTCAGAATACCTTAGACCCCTCCCCATTTAGTTTAGAGAACTTGAGGGTTGTTTTTTTTAAGTCAGATTCTAGGATGTTGTTATTCTAAAATTTCACCACATGACTGTGCATCCAGTGAAGCTGGTCATGGAACAAGGATAGATAACAATCAGTCTGGAGTGATGATGCAAATGACACTGTGAATTTGGTACAAATAATACTACAGGGTTGGATCCTAACTTTCTTACAGATTGACAGAGAAGTATTTATGAACAAAAGGTTCTTCCTCCAGTGTGCTCAAATCACCATTGTTCAGCTGACGTGCCAGTTTTTCAATAACCAGTTTTATTTGTTGACCCATGTGTAGCAAGTTACTTCACTGTATTCCTTCCTAACCATGCAGTATAGTGCAGTTGGCTTTTTATGAATGTGTGTTGTCACAGAGCCTGACTGACTTTTATTCCTCCCACTGATCTTTGGTGCATGACTTTTCCATCATTAGGCAACTTATTAAATAGACAATTAATTCAGTCACAAATCATCTAAATAATTGGACTGTAATGTGTATGCATTGCTTATATGGCATCATAGCAGCCACAATGACTGTGGATCTTGGTTTAGCATGTAAAGTAAATGCATGTAGATGCTTTTCATGACTTGTAGAACTCTTCTAACAAGATTAGGGATCCATGAAAAATTATACAGGGAAGCTTATTTGCCTTGGTATTCTTATGTTTAAAGTGGGTCTAACATTAATGTATTTTCCATTTATACAGCTGGTCAGAAGATGAGTTTGCCCTCTCTTTGTCCCTACCTAAAGAGGTGGAGAACAATTATGGAGAACCTTTCAAAAGAAATTTCACCTAATAATTTCTTTCTTCTCAGCCTTTGAGGTAGAAACACATACATTATGTGGATGTTGTTGTTTTTACTATGGATACTTTGAGTGTTCTATTGTTGAGATAATGTACTTTTTTGTTTCTGGCCACTTTCAGTTTTCTACTTTGTAGATATGTTTAATTGTTTTACATTTCTCTTTGTATTTCTACTGATTTCTTGGACAATGGTACGTCTCCCTTCCAATCTGATCCTTGCAAAGCAGGAGCACAGAACACTCCCAACGTTTGGAGACAAACTTCAAAGAGCTGCTGTTCTCTTCACTCCCTCCTTTGTGTGGGTGGAGACCTTTTCTCTCTCTCTCTCGATATGGTAGTTTGAGGAAACTTGGGAAACCATGTTCAGGGGCTAGTAGAATTGGTACCCTTGATATGGAAACTTGGAGTTGTGAACAGGCATTACTAACTTTGCTGCAATTTTGGTGTCATTTGGTTGAAAAACAGCCTCTCCTCTCCCTCCTCCAAGTCCCCATGGGGAATGATGGCAAAGCTGAAATTCTTGATCACTTCTTCCCCCAAGCGTTTGTGGGGGCAAAATCTCTCTCCCTCCATCTCCAAGTACAATACCTTGGGGAACCTTGTTCAGGGGCCCATAGAGTTGGTCTGCTCAGTTCAATTTGCCTAAAACTTGAGTGGGGGGGGGGGTTAGGGACAGCAGTATTAATTTCCTATTAATTTTGGTGTCATTTGGTTAAAAAACAGCCACTCTAACCCTGTCCCCAAAGTTCGTCGTTCCTTACTATGAGAAAGGAAACAACAGACCACAAGAAACAAGGATGACCAATGCAGAGTTTTCAGTGCAAAGGTTAAAAAAAACCCAGTTAGTCACTGTAAGAGTAGGAAAATGAAATGAATGCAGACAGGGAGCCAGTTTGGTATAGGAGAGCCAGTTTGATGTAGTGGTTAAGTGCATGGACTCTTATCTGGGAGAAACAGGTTTGATTACCCACTCCTCCACATGCAGCTGCTGGAGTGATCTTGGGTAACTTTCTCAGAGCTGTTCTCTCAAGAGCTCTCTCAGCCCTAGCTCACAGGGTGTCTGTTGTGGGAAGGGGAAGAGAAAGGAGATTGTAAACTGCTCTGAGACTCTGTGAAGAACAGGGCATAAATCCAAAATCTTCTCCTTTAAAAAGGAGGTCAGTGCCATTTCTCCCGATAGGTACAGTGAGATAACTGTGGTTGTGCTGATAGGGACCTACATCAGGAGTCTGTAAAATCTAATCCTTTACTTGAACTTTGGGGGTGGATGGTAGATTGTGCAAATTCAGTGTCATTATCTTTATAAACAGCTGCCACCAAACCTCCAATAGATATCCCACAGAAATTAATGGTCCAAAAGCATTGTAACCCTCCCTAACCCCAGACAGAATTGAATCCTGAGCCAGCAACTTCTTATATGAATGTCAGCAGTAATTGGGGGGGGGGGGGGAGAATCCCCCCCGCAAAACCTCCATATACAAAAGTATAATGATTTTTTTTTTTTTGCACATACTCCTGTTCTTTACTTTTTCCATTTAAGTCTGCAAAATGCTATTCAATAAGGCTATCCCAGAATCTCATTGTGGCTTTGGACTGTCTTCACCTGAATTATCCACAGCCCATTAGGATGATTTTGTTGCACACTCTACATACTTATTCACTGTCCAGATAGCCAGAGGAATTATTGTTTTGAAAACAGAATGAGAATTTAAGCTATCACAGATGTAATCATTCTCTCTCTCCCCCCCCTAGGGACCCATTTCAAATATAGCTAGGATAAACTATAAATCTAACCAGACCAAATTAGACCATTGGTCTATCCAGTTCAATATTGTCTATTCTGATAGACAGCAGACATCCAGAGTCTCAAGTAGAACGTTATTTCCTAACAAATGAAGAATATAGTTCTCAAAAGTTCTACATATAGAGCATGTGTGCTGCCTCTGAACCCTGTCATCTCTCATTGTAATTGAGGTGACAGACTCAATCATTCTGAGTTGAAAATAAAATATAGCTAGTGATAGCCATCAGAGAAAAGCTGGGCCTTTTGTTTTATGTGGTTATAAATATATTTTGGGAGTGACAATGAGAAGACATTCATGAGTTTCATGCAGCTCTTTTGACTTCAGGTATGGACAACCTGTCACCCACCAAGCAGAATGTGACCCTCTAGAAATCTGTAGTAAACATCCAGAAATTTGGTATGTCTGAGGCATGAAATGACAGTTCATCATGTCATTGTGCCTCTTTTGGTACAACCAAAAACTGAGTTACAGGTGATTTATAGATTCAAGTGAGGTCCTATTGTTCCTTCTCAGCTTCCCGTCAGAAATTCAAAAACGATTGACCAAACTGTTGATTCTGTGTCAAAACAATACAGGGTACACAGACCTCAGGGAGTTCATAGTATCTGCAGAAAAATTTCAGCAGTTCATTCTGTTGGACTATTGCCTGCTCTAAGAGTCTAAGAAATAGCTGGGAGTTATTGCAACCTGTCTACGTGATGTAGCCTAAAATAAATTTAGATGTAAAAGTCACTTATGCACACAAGTAATGACTCTTGAGTCTTACATATTTCTCTTCATCCAGAAGTTAAAGTAGACTCATTTATGACAGATATCCATCCAGCTACATAAATAGGACACCTGAGACATAGTAACCAGGAAACATACATTATCACAACCTTTCCCATGACAGCACCTCATAATGTCAAAGTTGTATATCAGCCACTGCAGTTTTAAGTAGCCACAAAAATTTTAACATACCAGATTTTTTTTTCTTACTTGGAGAAATGAAAAGGCAAATCCATCAAGGAGTGGTGGTCAGGGAAACTAGATATCAAACACTTCCTGCTTTTGAGAGGGGATGTAATATTCTATGAATGGCTGACCTTAGTCTGACCTTGATCATGGAAAGGGGTTTGTTTTGGTAGTCTGCTGTAGCCAGCTACCTGCTGCGAGGCTTGGGATTCCTATCAGAGGGAATTCTTAACTGTGCTTAAAGGCCCATTTGTTTGGGTGGAGTTGTTATTACACTGAATATTGTTTTATAGGTAGAGTGATGTATGGTTTCTTGGTTTATTCATATTAAGACTTCTTTCACATTCTGTCCAAATTTGTGAGCTATCACATTTAGTAACCACATTAAAATAGGATAAATTAGGTCATTTTTGAAAGTCACAAGATGAAAGTGCCATGACTCTACCCCAAATCAGAACCACTAGATTGTGTTGGTTTCTTGATCCAAGAACAATGGATCCAAGAACCTCACAATGGATCCAAGAACCTTACTCATCTGAAGTGCCAAGGAAGGTTCCGTCCCTTCCATGAAGAGTATCATGAGTGAAGCCTCCATCATTAACTGTGTAATCTAAACCTGGCTTCCATTGGCTCACTCAAATCTCTCCACTGTTTATTTAATTTCTATCCCACCCTCCCTACAAATGAGCTCAGGGTGGGTTATCACTTAAAATTATAACAATAGTTAAATTAAAACTTTAAAATATCAATTCCAATTTCAAAAGCAATAAAGATTACAATTCAAAAAATATGCTATCCCAGATTCTGTTTCAGAATTAGTTGGCATTTTGATATAACCAGGTTCCTGGTTTACTATGGCTATAGGACATGGTAACATGAAAAGGAGGGAAAAGAAAAGGAGGGAAGAGCGCTTAGATATGAATGTCATCTAAAAATACATAACACAAATACATCATGAAATGCCACATCTTACTCAGAGCTGTCATATATATGTTGAAGAGAACCATGAGTGTGCAAGTATTGGAGATAAAGTAAGCAATAGCCTACCTTTATCATTCTGGACATTCTCACTGTAAATGAATTAGCAGAGCCAGTAAGTCATTAGCATATCCAGTAAGATTTCATTAGCTGAGCAAGGGTCAACCAATGTTATCTGGAGACTCTCCAAATATGTCCATCTTGGTTCTGAACTGGTGCTTCAAGGCCACAGTTAGGGGATTAGGGCAGAACATTCTGAGGTAGAACTCAGATGAGACAGACGTAATGCTAGTCAGGATGGCTGATGTTCTAGAAGAATTTACTTGTCATAAATGGTGTGGAGCTGACTTTTGCAGTGCAAGTTAAGAACTTGGGATTGCTCATTGCTAACCTTGCAGTTTGAAAAGCAGACTGGCATAGGAGTACCTTCTGTCAGCTGCACCTGGTTTGGTAATTCTTTCCTTTCTTACATTGAGCTGATCTGGTCATACTGATCCATGTTTTTTATAACTTCATGGTTGGATTACTGTTGTATGGGGCTGTCCTCGAAGACAATTTGGAAACTACAGCTATTTCAGAATGTAGCAGGCCAGTTCTCATCTGGTGCTAGCCAATGGGGGCATATGTTGGAATAATGGAATAGCCAATGGAATAAAATGCACATACAGACCGCTGGTTTTATTTTTATTTGTTTTATTAATTATGGTTTAAATTGTATCTGTAAATGCTTTTAAATTGAATCTGTGTAAATTATTATGTTGTAAGCCGCCCTGAGACACTTCGGTGAGAAGGGCGGGATATAAGTCTAAATATAAATAAATAAATAAATAAATAAATAAATTTTGAAACATCAACATTGGCTGCCAGTTTGTTTCTACATTCAATGCAAAGTGCTGGTTATATGATCTTCAAAACCCTTAATGGTTTTAGCCCACATATTTCCTCCTATATTTTCCCATGTATCAGCTACATTCTTCAGGATTCCGACTGCTGGTTCCCTCATTTACAGCAGCCCACCTAGCATCAACCAGATGATGTTCCTTTTTCATTGCAGCTCCCACCTTATAGAAAACTTGTAGAAGAGGTGAGGGAGCCTCTTCATTGGGGATCCTCAGCAGGAGCTGCAAGGTTTCATTATTTGCCAGAGCTTTTGATGGGAGTAGGGGGTTTTGAGGAGCTATTTGGTTTTAATGTGTATTATTTAAATAGTTACTTGTAAGCAGCCTTGAGCCAAGAGGAAAGGAAATATTTTAATTAATGAATTAGTAAACTATTTTTTTGTGGTTGCAATAAGTTAATCATTCCCTTTTCTTTGGCCACATACCATAGCATGATGAAAGTGGGACCACTAATGTGTCAAAAAGAAACTTATAATGATTTCAAATTGTACCCAACCATTTTGTGATTTTTTTTTTAAATGTTGATAAGAAGCAAAGATGCTGGATCACCCACCAGTTCAGCATGCAGCCTGCTCACAGATTACAATCACCATAGTTAAATGTTCAATGTGTAATTTGTCTGTTTGGACATGTTACATTATGAAAAGATGATTGTCCATGTGCAGCTGCATATCGCTTTGCCAATATAAGATAATCACCGGAAGCAATGAAACTTTTACACAAAGCATGTCAATATGCATATTTAGTGAGATTAAACAAAAACAAAACTAAGGAACACTGAACATTCTTTAAATTTTCCCCACAAAGTCTCTCAACAGTCACAAAGAATGAAAGCCTCTTCAAATAGGATTTAGTGAAGATGTGGGTGAAGTCTTTCTTAGTGTTCCACTTGTCATGGTGTGAATAAGGAACCGCTTTTAAAAGGACTTCTCACGGTTTCAATAGTTAGTTCTTCCTCAGCCTCTTTCTCCTGATGTTACACGGAGCCACAGCTCTACTCTTTACAACATGGATCCACGCATGCTCTAATTTGCTGCTGCCGGCATATTGCTTTGCCAGCTGCCTCTTCTCTATGTTTCATATCTGTAGTAAAAATTACCAACGAGTATGTGCAAAGTTGCTTGACACAGGATTAGAGCCACACTTCTAACAAGACTGAGACAATCCAGCAAGGAGCTCCTCTCATATAAATTATGAGTTAAAGAACTGTAAGTTCAACTGGCAATCATGTTCGTATTGACATTCTCAGCATCCCTAATCAGAAGAGAAGGTTCCAACACAACAAAATAGTGACTATTTGAACTGGGTAATGATGTTACTTACTATTTATAAAACATTCTTATTTGTCAAAGTGATTCTACAGAGGTTTTTTTATATCATGCACAGTTTCACAATTAGAGATGCACAACATTTTCCAATTTTATGTACCTTCTCAAAATTCTTATGCTTCTCAAAACTCCTGTAGATACTTTGATTGAAGGCCAACTAGACATAGACATACATTCATATTTGCATTTATTCATAAGTACAGTAAGTGGGCCTTTCCAGTATTCCATACAGAAAATGGAACACACAGATAAGCTGAGCTAAACTCTTCTTTCTCACCCAACTTCACTGGACTCCACTGTATAGAACATGTTGCCCTGCCTGCCTTACTTCTGCTTGGTATCAGAGTTGGTCTAGAACAAACACAATGCTTCAAATAAATAACAGGACATGCACAATTTGGCATCAACCCCAGTTAAAGTAGTAGTTAATAATTCTTGTACATCAAATAAGGAACAAAGAGACTATACTTGTATAAGACTAAGGTCCCAGCAGAAATAGATTGTGAATGTATATCTCCCATATTCAAATCAGTTTTGTGCCCAGGTGGACCACACTGGCTTTTCATAAATAACTTTGTAGTGTTTTATCTATGCTGGTCTTTGACCATACAATAAATTAAACAAACAATACACTGGCTTTCCATAGAAAGTCACAAACATTCTTATCAGTTATCTCCTTTTGGGGAGGGGGGAAATGGCCACACTAAAGTCTGTAAATCCTGTAAACTTTATTTTGTAACAATGCTTTGAAGAACATGAAAGTCCTCTTCTACTATGAAAATCAATCAAATGAACTGGCAGTATTGGAAATACTCCCACATTGGGCGATTTTGACAGCTGTATTTACAAAATTGTTTGGCTGTCAGAATTGTTGAATGGTTGAAACAATACTGGTGAGTCAACTCAAAACCATCAACTTTTTCTTTCAACTCCCCCATTTCCCCCCACTATTTAATACCATTTAAAGTTGCAGCAAGAGCAGGTGAGTGGTGAGCAGCAGCTGTGAAAAAGTTAGAAGACAGTATAATTGAGCAAATCCAACATGTACAAATTTACCCAGATGCATCTGAAAAGCTCACCTAATCATTGGCTCACAACTAGTAAGGACAATGTGAGCCAAGCCAATGGCTATTCAAACTGACATTAATCATGTCCATACCAAAACCTCCTCAGAAGCTTACAAATGTGAACTTGATATGACCACACTTCCCATGCTCTAATTCCATAAACAAAACCAATTGATATGGGCTACCTGTTATAGCATTCATGATGCAATCCTCAGATAACTAAATTACATATAAGGATTAGTCAGATGAGGGAACTGATTAGCTTTTGACTGACAGGCTGCAAATTGCAGAAGAGATATTATGGTTTCCTGTTGTGATGTTTGAAGTAGTGATGAACTACTAAACGTAGACTCTTGCAACGTAATTCAAGCTACTCAGTGTACTTTCAATTGTAACAACAGTCTAGAAAAGATAAATTAACCAAGCAATTTTTTTTTATTCTATGCATATAATTATATTCCACTTTCATGCTAAAATTAGCGCTTTTTCAAATTAACAACATTTCTGACAGGATTTGAACCTCAGGACTCATGCTTTTTCTACAACTTTACTACTCCACAAACCCTCAGTATAATGTGGTATTATTCTGTAGGAGTAAAGAATACTCTTTTATGGCCACCCTGAGCCATTCGTGGGAAGGGCGGGATATAAATTCTAAATAAATAAATAAAAATAAATAGAAGCATCATAACCTTCAAGAATAGTAATCTTCAGTTTCTGGTTAACCCCTAGCTTTCCGTCACAGCCTGGCTTTGTGAAAACCTAGAAGTTGAATCCATTGATATAAGAAGTACTTTACTGCATTTCTATTCTTTCTGGACACTTTTCTGAGCATAGAAAAGTAGATTAATTGGGTTGCAGGACTTGCATGTCTGGTGGGGATGGGAGGCACTTTCTCCTTTATCAGTACAGCTCCATGATCCATATGACTATCAGTCCACATGGGTCCCATGACCCTAGGAATGAACTTTCCAATGATTGGAACCCAGTAAAGATTCACATCTACCTCTTCCTCTGCCTTCCTCTGATCCAATCATTAGTAGGTTAGCCAGCCCTTGACTGACAATCCCGAGGAAACTGGGCAGCTGAGATTCATCAAAATTGCATTCTCTGACATCATGACATCATATTTGGCTGCCACATCACAAGGCATTCTAGGATTGGCTTGAAATTCAGTGGTACTACCAATGGAGTGGTGATGTCTCTTCTGGTTATGCAGTAAGAAATGATTCCATATCTCATAGGGCACTATTCTAGAACCTACATTTACCCCTGCCACTCAGAGAGAAAGAAAGTTACTTGCTAGATCAAGGGAATGCTGTACGCATAGTTTATCAGTAAGGCTTTTGGTAAGGTTCCACATACTAATCTTGTTGACAAGCTGGTAAAATGTGGTTTAGATCCTGTTACTGTTAGGTGGATCTGTAACTGGTTGACATATTGCACCCAAAAAGTACTTGTGAATGGTTCCTCATTGTCTTGGAGAAGAGCGACAAAGATCTATCCAGGGGCCTGCTTTGTTCAACAACTTTATAAATGATATGGATGAAAAGATAGAGGGAATGTTTATTAAATTTGCAGATTATACTAAATTGGGAGGTGTCACAAATACAGTAGAAGACAGAGACAGGATACAGGATGATCTTGATAGGCTGGAAAACTGGGCTGAAACCAATAAAATGAATTTTAACTGGGATAAATGTAAAGTTCTGCATTTAGGTAGGAAAAATCAAATGCATCATTATAGGATGGGGAAGACTTGTCTTGGCAGTAGTATGTGTAAAAAGGATCTGGGGGTTTTAGTGGACCATACACTGAACATGAGTCACCAATGTGATGCAGTAACTAAAAAGGCAAATTCAATTTTGGGTTGTATCAACGGAAGTATGGTGTCCAGATCACATGAAGTGATGGTATTGCTTTACTCTGCTCTGGTTAGATCTCCCCTAGAAGTGTTGTGTTCAGTTTTGGGCATATAGACAAGTTGAAACATGTCCAGGGTTGGGTAACAAGATAGTGAGTGGTCTGGAGACCAAGTCCTATGAGGAAAGGTTGAAGGAGCTGGATATGTTTACCCTCAAGAAGAGATGATTGAGAGGTGACATGATCAGCTTCCTCAAGTACTTGAAGGGCTGTCATATAGAGGATGGTGCAGAATTGTTTTCTGTCGCCCCAGAAGGTCAGACCAGAACCAATGGGTTGAAATTAAATTAGAAGATTTTTTTGGCTAAACATCAGGAAGAACTTCCTGACAGTTAGATTGGTTCCTCAGTGGAACAGTCTCCCTCAGGAGATGGTGGGTTCTTCTTCCTTGGAGGTTTTTAAGCAGAGGCTAGATAGCCATCTGACAGAAATGCTGATTCTCTGAATTACTCCAAAAATACAAAATAGAACTGTGATATAAGGGCTACCATACTTTTACATACAATTTTCAATAATAGACAATAAAAACAATTTTCCACAAAGCTCATTGTTGATTAATCATACAGCATGTAAATAACTAATAATAATAGATGCATTTTGTGTTGCCACTTCTTCAGCATAGAGCATTTCTTAAGCTTTTTAGCCATCAATAAGAGGAAGAGGCTTTGTTCCTGCTCAAAATGATGAATGGCTTGTAAGAAATTTATAATTCTTCTACTTCATGAGGTCTCATTGCTGCATTGCTTACATCTTGAGATCATTATGCCAACTTTAGAGGTGATGGCTTTATTCCAGATAAAAGAAAAATGATTGCCAGCTACATAAAGAAAAGTAAAAAGTAAATTGCAACAATTGATGGTTCCTTCATGGAGAGTTGTTTGGCCAGCAATGAAACGGAAGGCTTTGCACAAGTTTTTTTTTTTTTTTAAAGATACTGGCTTATTCCTTCACTGCATTCAGTTTAACAAGAAGAAGAAATTAATAATACTGAAGAAGTGGCAACACGAAACACGTCTATTATTATTATTAATTATTTACATGCTGTATGATTAATCAACGAGCTCTGTGGAAAATTGTTTTTATTGTCTATTATTGAAAATTATAAGTAAAAGTATGATAGCCCTTATATCACAGTTCTATTTTGTATTTTTTGGAGTGTATCTTAACTGTGATCCCATTGTTGTTTTTCGATTCAGTTAATTAGGCAGATCATAAGAAGGAGGTCAGGAAGGGTGTGTGTGGAAGAGGTATTTGTGAAGTTCCTGCATTGTGCAGGGGGTTGGACTAGATGACCCTGGAGGTCTCTTCCAACTCTATGATTCTGATTCCTTGGAATAAGGGTGGGTAAGTGGCAATCCTAATCCTGAGGTTTTAACTGGTTTGAGGTAAATAAATAACACAGTGTTTAGAAAGAGAAGGGAAAATGTGGAGTAAAGTGTGTGTGTTTGATATGCACACATGCCTGTAGTATGTAAAATCAATGGTGATGCTTGCTATTGTCCTTTTCTAATATACTGATAACAGTTACCTTTTGTGGTATACCAGGTAAAGCTGAACAGACAAACACTTTGAAACTCTATAGTCTATCACAGTGATCTTAATTAAACTGTCTCTCTCCTTCTGTCTCTTCCTCCTTACCTCACAATCAAAGCTGTTTGTGAGCAGGAACGCACAGGAACACAGTTCTGGCTGGCTTGGCATAAGGAGGTGTGGCCTAATATGAAATGAGTTCCTGCTGGGCTTTTTGTACCAAAAAAAGCCCTGTGTGAAAGTATAGTAATGTCAGGGGGTATGGCCTAATATGCAAATGAGTTTACGCTGGACTTTTTCTACAAAAAAAGCGCTGCTCACAATTATGTTAGGGGTAAAAGTAGTTAAAGTTAAAATGTAAAATACTCTTATGAGGATTCGTGGTCCTTTCTTTGTAAGAAATAAATAATCTTAATAATATAATTTTCAGAGGGGTAGTTGTATTAGCTCGTTGGAAAATAACATCGTTCTGTGGCAGTTTACAAACTAACAAGTTTATTGTTATAAGTTTTTGTGAACTAGAACTCACTTTCTCATATGTACCATGGGAATAATACTGTAAGTATAGAAATGACAGATGATTAGAATGTTTCCCCACAATTTCTTATAAATCATTCTTTAACTTAGATAACTTTCCAGTCATCTGATCTGAACTATAAATGGTTATTGTAATGAGGAAAAAAGTACTGAGGCATGTATATCAGGAACTTTAGAATTTGTTTTAAAGTCACTGACACTCAGAATTAATATGCATGTAGATATGTGTGGTAAATTGCACTCCATCAAACAGCAGGTGCAAAGGTACTAAAAGTTTTTGAATACTGCCATTTAATTTACAGTGAGGGGGAATTTGTGGGTAGTTGCCCAGCTAGTAAGCTCTATTATCTCGGTCTGTAATACAGTTTCAATGACGGTGAGAACCGCAGGTTATGCCAATAGAGAACATGAACACAGAGTGGGTCACAAAATACCATATCACTTTTTGTATTGCTCCTGCAGATGTCAAATGACTGAGCATTTAAATAAATAATACCAAGATTCTTATCAAGGTGCTGCGCACAGAATCAAAATAGTGACATTTGAGTCAAAATTCCAGATAAAAATAATCTCAAATGCTTCTATTGTAAAGCCATGAACAATAACACATAGAGAGGACTGGGGCAGGGATATTGGATGCAATTAAACTAGAATGGCAAAGGAAAGAAGGAACCCAAATAACCTTTGAAGTATTTTTAATGAACTGCCAATGGAGGAGGCATTTGAAGAACAGAGGATGAGGCCACTGCTCCAGGTCTCTGTTTTAACTTGCAGTCAACCAAATAGCTTTATGACCTCAGAAGCCAATCGAGATGGAGCCAGACATCCTCTGCTGTGGGTCTGCAGTATTAAATAATCAGGGAGATACTTCTTCTAAATATAGTTTCAAATATGCAATAGAACAGGTAGATTCAAGTCCAGTTGTACCTTGGAGACCAGCTAGAGCTTTTTTGGGGGGGAGGGGGGAATATGAGCTTTCAAGAGTCAAAGCTCCCTTCATCATATTCAAGTTGGAATGGGAAGCTCCAAAATTGGGAGCTGTATGTAGGATTGTTTACAGACCCAAAAGTAACAAAAACCAATATACAATTTGTAGCTAGGCTGTATCTAGCCCTGGTGATAGTGTAGCAGCACTTATTAGCATCTGCTGAGCCCAGCAAGAACAGGAGTATGGAAGTTGGAGGTAGAGGTAAGAGAGGGAGTAAGCTAAATCTTGTAAATAAATAAATAATGGCCACACATTATAAGCTCTATTTTAGCCTGCAGGGCAAGAACAGCAACACGTGGCCGCACCACGTTAGCATAACTGTGGCAAGCAGTAGGTCTCTTTCCAGGCTTTTAAAGTTGAGCTGCTTTAGGTATTCCAGTATAAAGGAATATTTACCCAGTGGCAGATATATGATCCTTGACATTTGTGCAATCAGTGGAAGATGCACTGGTGGAGCTGGGTGGGGTCTCTTGGTGGCCTTGCAGGTGTTCATGTAATACCAGCATTGTGCCTTAGTGTAACAAAGACCCTGTAGATATGGCCATTGGGAAAGGCTGAAGGACTGACTTGTCCTTTCATCTTTTTTTAATCAGAGCCATCAAATACAATTCTTCTTCTATGCTGTGTATGATCCAGCTCGTGGAATGGGTTTGACAATGGAAGTGTTGCTAATGGTTCTCATTATTCTTTTAAAAAAAATACTGCATATGTTTTCATATTCTCCTAATTTTACTCAAAAGTGACTACTACAAAATGTAACTGTCTGCAAAAAAACACAAAAACCTTTCCTAAAAATACACATTATGACAATAAAAAAAATGTTTCTTCTCCCTTCTCCCCTTTCTGTGGAAGAAATCTATAAATGCTGGATTAGTATCATAAGTACAGGGTCCTTTCATCCCAATGGCCTTTATGAGAAACACACCCACCCACATAAACACAATATACCTTGTGGTTTCTTCTCTGCAATTATGCTAACAAGCATCATGCTGAGAAAGGATTAGGCTTGATGGACAACGAAAGACAATGCTTCCTTCAGGATGAAAAAGGTGCAAAGAGATACAGGCACTAGAGCTGGAGTTATTAGGACTACCTGCAGGAGGCCGTCCATATGTTAGTTATGTAAGTTAGCCAGAGAGGTGCTAAAGCACAGAAAATGCTTAGTCACTCTTCCAAGATTTTCAATGACATCTTGTAACATTTTTTTTTCTATTCTAAAGAAAAGGCATAATGCAAATAGTCCCCTGACAGGTTCTGCTTAGTGTTTATCACTCAGCGTGGCAGCCATGACACCTGGCTGAGTAAAAATCCCAGTGGGAGTTTAGCACTCGGCCTGCCAGCAGGACGTGGACATCTGCAGGTTCTGAAAGAGCAAAGCTCTAAGAGGCAGGAAGAGCCCACAGAATACGACTGCTGCCAATTTCACCCTATATACCATAAAATAAGAGCATAAGGCAGATTCAAAAGGGACTTAGCGGAAGGCTTTCTAAGACCCTCTTTAGCATCAATGGCTTTTCTCCCTTTCTTTCTTGGGGATGTTTTGAAGAACAGTGAAGGAAAGATGATAAGGGGAGCTACAGTTAAAAAGGAAAAAAAAACACCGCATTTTTCAGTTTAATCACCTTATCCAGCAATCACATTATCTTCACAAATAATTTATATACAATATGTGTAATGTGCTGGGAACTATTTTACTTCCATATCAAAGCGCAAGATTTAAAGATAGTCTTTTTCTTTTTCTTTCCCAAGGAAAACAGATGAAAAAAAAATTCTGCCCTTAAAATGAGTTTTTGAGCACATTCTGTATACCCGTCTTCGAAAGAGAATTGGAACTAGATTTTGATGTATGGAGGCTCTTTCATAATGTCCCATTGGTACACAATTGAATTTATCACAAAATGCTAAGTAAATGTTTGACCGCCTTCAGAGTATGTATATATTGAGTTACACTCTGTGAAGACAATGGGAAATGAAAATATTGGATCTCAGGACGGAGTATCTAATACAAAATGCTATTAATGTACCTCCCAAAGATTGCTCAGAGGCAGAGGTGACCACAAGGGCAGAGGTAGATGGTTACAAGCTGCTTTTGCTCACATCT
The DNA here is from genome assembly GCF_032191835.1 of Heteronotia binoei. Classification (NCBI taxonomy): domain Eukaryota; kingdom Metazoa; phylum Chordata; class Lepidosauria; order Squamata; family Gekkonidae; genus Heteronotia; species Heteronotia binoei. The sequence goes on along the minus strand of NC_083228.1, from coordinate 106,519,101 downwards.
GTGTAAATAGTGGAGTGGTGAGCCACTCAGAGTTCCAAAGGCTGAAATTTCAAAAAGGAACAAAAAAATTAAACTACAAAAAAGTCTGTATCTGTAACAGTACAAAAAAAAAAATCAAATCCATATCACTCCCCCCCCCCCGCCACACACTTCCCCTGTCTTTCTCTTTCCCTCTCTCTCTCTTTTTTTTTTTACTTCTGCTTAATAAAAATAGAAGAAGACCACCAAGGAAGAAGAGGGCAAAAATGGACATGGGAATAATGAATGCAAATATTAAATTGACGCGGGAGCTATTGGTACTGTCTGTTCTGTTTTATGGATGTTATCCTTTGCATATTAATAATGTTAATCTACTAAGGAACTGTATTGAACAGGCCTGTTAAAAATAAGTACTTTAAAAGCAAAGATTCCCCACCCCGCCTTAAGGCACAATATTTTGACTATTCAGCTAGGCAAAGAGGACACTTCCACAAAGTGTGACAGCATTGCAAAGCACCTGAGAAGTTAAAATGTGCATCTTCAAATGGTAACTTTTTGAGATGTTCAGGAATTTAAACTTTATCATTGGTCTTTACTTCACAATGCACAGTTCTCAGATTAGGCCCAGGTCTATCATGAGGACAGTAAGTCAGACATGCTCTTCTTACAAATTTCCTACACAATCGGTACCATAGCTCATATGTACATGTGGACAACCATATCAGTACATATGAATCTCCATCATGGCAAATAGCAACCCACAGGGCCATTTCCAGTCAGTTAAACAGTACAGGAGGTAAATAGGTTTGCCAGCCTCTAGGAGGAACCTGGAGATCTCCCAGAATTACAACTGGTCTTCAGATTACAGAGACCAATTCCCTCAAAAAAAAAATGGTTGTTTTGGCTGATGGACTCCAGTTCATAGCATTATACTCTGATGAAGTCTCTTCCATCCACAAATCCCAGTCTTCCTAGGCTCTATTCCAAAATTTCCAGAAATTTTCCAACCTGGAGTTGCCAACCGTAGGCATTGAAATGAGATGCAGCATGTCTTGTGACTGCCTGTATTTGAAGTATTGGTATTGGATTATATAAAGCTCGTTGAAGCTGGAGTGAAACGAAAAATACAAGTACGGCCTCGTCGCTGGATATTATTGACAAGCTGCATTGAATTCAAGAAATTTGCAACTGGAGCCCTAGACTCTTTTAAGAATACTTATTTGAAAGCTTCCTCCCGATCCTTACTTGAAGAAATTGCTATGGTGGCATCATAAAAGATTGTGGAATTTTGTGGGGGGAGCAGATGTTCTTGTTTGTATGCACTAATATTCATATGTCAGATATGAAAGTATTTATTATTGATGGATAAATTATTTATTTTGTAAAATTATTTTGAGGCTGATTAATGTGGAGGCTTTTGCCTTTTTTTCTCTGCTCCAATTATCCACGTTGCTCTTTTGGTTTACACAAACCCTAGTGGTAAGGCATAAGCTCCTTCTTCCCACATGCTACAGTCTTAAACTGGACCCTGCATTTCAAGAAACTGTGCTCAAGTACAAGTCCGATTTTGCAGACCTGGGAGGGCCCTAGGGGGGGAAATAACATAAGCCCTCAAGAATTGGGTTCTACTAGGAATTAGGCCCATTGTGAAGAAAAATACAATGGGCTCTAGAAAGAGGCTGTAGGCAAGTGATCCCCCATCCTTGGTGTCCACCTACCCACCCAAGTGAAGGCATTGGCCACCCAATTTTGTAGGGGAACTGATGACTTCAGTCTTCCATCTCCTCCCCCTTCCTGCAGCCTCTGCCTAGGAAAAATGCAGTCTTTCTCCTTGGTGGGAACCAAAGCAAGAGGGAAGCAATTTCAGCAAAGTATAATGACACAGAGTCCAGCCTGCAAAGCAACAATTTCTCCAAGTTAACTATCTCTGCCATCTGGACAGCAATTGTAATTCTGAGTGATCTCCAGCTCTCACCTGGAGACTGGCAACAACGGTTCCCTGGGAGGAAATGACTGGTTTGGCGGGTGGAGTCTGTGGTATTGTATTTGTCTGAGGTCCTATCCCCCCTCAAACCCCACCCTCTCCAGGCTCCACTCCACAAATCTCTAGGAATTTCCCAACCTGGAGTTGGCAACCCTATCTCCTTCTCAGCCAACCATCAGCCTACCTTGATCTGCCCCTCTGACTTCAGCTTTCCATATTCTTCCCACTCCCTGCAGCTTCTACCTAGGAAAAGGACAGTCTTTCTTCTAAGTGAGGACCAAAGCAGCTTATATCATTTTCCTCTCTCTCTTTTGATCTGCACAACCACCTTGTGAGGTAGGCTAGACTGAAAGTCTGTAACTGGTTCTAAATCACCCAGTCAGCTTCCATAACAAGAACCTGGGTCTGGCAGACCCTGCTCTGAAGTGCTAACTCCTATGCCACACTGGCTGTCATGGGGGACTGCTGCTGCTGAACAGCAGCAAGCAGCTAGGCCTGGGGTAGTTAACCTCCAGGCAGAGCCTGAAGAACCCCTGGTATCACAACTGCACTCTAGACAACTGATTTCTCTCTCCCTGTAGAAAATAACTGCTTTCGAGGATGGACTTTATTGCATTATATTCAGCTGAGGCCTCTCTTTTTAATGACAAAACCAAGCTTGGTGCCCTAGCAAAAGCCACTGCCTAGCAGCTTCCCCCATTAGCTCAATCCTTGTCTGTCCTGGGGCGAGGTTGAGTGGAGGAAGGAGTGAGGGAGTGACAGGAAAGAAGTAGTCACCATGGCCTCTGAGGAACAGACCTGGCCACCTAGTTGCATTACCACCTTCATTCCCTGTCTCTGCTGTCTCCTTGCCTACTTTCTCTTCTGAATGCCACAGAGAGTGGGTAGTCAACTGTGGGAGAGTGGAGCGGAGTCAACCAATGGAACATGATGGAACTTGAGTGGCAGTTGATGGGCCAATGGCTGAGGGAACACACACCACAGCCAATGGAGAGTCGGAAAGTGCCAATACACTTGGGGTTATATAGTGGCAGTAGTTATTTATTGGGTTCAAAGTGTTTGCCTAGTTCCACCAATCTTCTGGACTGAGTAAATGCAACTAGGAAAAAAGTAATCTCTTTTACCCTTTTTAAAAACTATGTTGGTTAGATTTATGAGACGTACATATTTTCTTGGATTTTTGAACTGTGAGATATCTCAGAATCAACAAGAATTTGATAAGAATTCATTAAAGTGAATGTGGACAGAAGAAGAGGTTGGGTCTTGGCTCAGTGGTAGAATATCTGCTTTGCATACAAAAATTCAATCCCTAACATCTTCACTTAAAAGAATCAGGTAGCAGATGATATGAAAGATTTCCGCCTGAGAAATGCAGCAGCCCATCAGAACAGATAATACTGACTATAATTGGCGAGTGATCAAGCAAGGGTGAGGCAAGAATGACTGCATTTTTTACAAGGTGACCGCTTCTAGTGACTGAAGGGCCAGTTTGGTGAAGGAAAGAGGGATTAAAGGGGTTAAACAAAACACAGTAGGTGAAAGGCAAACACAGATTTGCCCAACCTGAGATTTTGTTTAAAAAACAACAACCAGATTTTTAATTTTATGACAAGACAGCTTCTATTAAAAGAATGAGAAACTCTTGTTTAAAAACTTCCTTTTAAAAAAAGTGACTGCTGGTGCCAACAAATCAATGTAATGTTCAGTGGTCCACCCAGGGCAGGCCCTAGCCCTTCTTGCGCCCTAGGCAGCACAGCGCCGCCCCTGCCCTGAGTCATCGGGTGATGTGCTTGCATCACTTTCAGATTATGTGGGTGCACCGGGGGTGACACCCAATGCTATCTGAAAGTGGTGTGCACACATCAGGGGCTGAACATCCAAACCAAGCAGAAGCTCAATGAGTGTTCAAGGAAGGCACCTTTTTTGAACCATGGTTTGAGGTTCATGAACCAGGCAAAATCTGGTCCACACTTTGGCTCAGGTTTGGATCTGTGCCCATCCCTACCTAAAAATGGCAGCTCCCACAAGTAAGAAAGATAGGCGATAGCCCTAGTGCTGGTTTCACCAAAAAGGCAGATTACTTCATACTGGATCTTTTAATAGGCAGGTTCTCTTCCATGGTATGGTGCTTCAGTCTTTTATCAGTAAACAAGTCATGTCAAACTTCCATTGGGCAGGCCCAGTACAGATGTTCTGAAGGTATCTGATTCACTATTGGTAAACAAGTTGGATCATTGCTCAGATCCAGCATTCTGCTCTTATGTTCTCTGGTCTGGCCACATTTCATTTCACAATATTAAATTCTAACCAAAAATTGCAACCATTGTGGGGGCTATGGAATAAAGAGCAGACACAAATCACTTAAACAAGCCACATCTAATAGGAATATGACATGTAGTTTTTTAAAAGCTTAGTATGCATAGAAGTCAGTAAGCCAACAGATGCTCATGTAGATCTCTTGGCTCAGACCCACCTATACATCTCTTGGCTCCGTTCAAGTGATCTTTATCACACTTCCCCTTCAGATGAACAGCAGTGTGTGAGGTAAGTTCCCTTTTAGAGGCACCCACAATCCTTCTAGCTGCTCCTTACTTTTGCTAACAAAACCAACAGTCTCACCTATTAGTAGTTCCCAGGGGTGAAAGTAAGCTAATACAGTGTGTGCTAGTAAGAAAATGAGTGAACAGTTCTGTAAAAATACATAACATATAGGGTTGCCAGATCCCTCCTGGCAACAGTGGGGAATGGGTGGGACTTACCAATAGAAAGAAGGAGGTCTAGGCCATGTCACTGGCATCACACTGGAAGTGACATCATCATGCCAGTGACTTCCTGGTGACAGTCTGGTATTTGGGCAAATATTCTATGGTAAAACCAGCTTCTACCATACAGTTTTGCCCATATATCTGTGCATTTTCTGGAAGTTGTTGACATGATGATGTCACTTCCTGTAGCCTAGACATTCTTCTTTCTACTGGTAAGTCTCCACCCTGCCAGTCAGCTGATTGGTGGCTAAGGAGGAGGCCTGGCATTGGGAGACACCCACCTTCACCCAGGGGTCTGGCAACCCTAGTAACATAGTTTAGGTTTAACAGCAGTTTTAAAAAATCAGATTTAACATTTCAATGAAATATATTTTATATTCTCAACCTCAACAATAACAAAAAAACCTCATTCATACCTTCCTCTTTTATGTGCATTAATTTCTACTTGTCTTATGATGTTTGAAGAGAGCTCTCCTCAAGACAGTCCCATAGATGGTGAGTGGAATAATGATATAATAGTACTAGTAGAACTTATTTTCACTCACAGTGGCTCCAGCCCTGCTTGTATTTTGACATTTGCCATCTCACTGTAATATCAATTTACATTCCTCCTTTTTTCTTCTACATCCACACTGGCCCTTGACCTCCAACTCTTTCTCCTAAATCTTTTCCACCATGTTCTTTAAATAACTAATGCAATCCAACTTTGAAAGGGTAACTATCACTGGCTCAGACTGTCTAAAATAATTTGCAAATCCTTTTAATTTTCAACCCATCCCAACACAATTTATGACCTTCCAGGAATTATTTCTACTCACACCCAAAATCACTACAGGGACTCTATCATAGGTACAACATCATTCAAAAATATATCCAATCAATTCAGGTCTGAGGTATCTGCAGCCCCATAACCAGAAATTTTTAAATCGGGGGGGGGGGGGGCATTTAAATTCCTTGGGGGGCACTGGCTAATTAAATTACAGTCAATACAATTAGCTCAATCTGAGCCAGCCCCTCCCCCTCTTTTTGTAGCCCCCCTCCCTACCTTGAGAGTGACATTGCTTCATAAAAGGAAGGCTATCGCTGTTCCAGTGAGCCTCCCCCCCTCCATTTAAACATCTCTCTAGGTATGTTCCACTGCAACAGCTACACCCATCTCAGCAAAGGCTTCTGAAGGCACCAACTTGCAAAAGGGTAAAAGGAAATCTCTCACCATGCCGCTAAGCCTCCCTCCCATTAAAATGCACTACCCCTCCTCCAATTCCCAGTGGCTCTGCTGGCTGGCCATGGGGGCCAGTGAGCTTCTGTCCTTTTTAAACATGCATATTCCCAATCCACTATGACCCCCTGCTGCTGTTGAGGCTCTAGCCATGGCTCCCTGCATGCAGCCTCAGCAGCTCTGCTCTTCATCAAACCTGGGAGACAGACACAAACCAGGCACAGGCAGAGTTACTTGAGCTCAGCACTGGGCATCAGGGGGAAAGCAGGGACCAGAGACCACTGCCAGTGCTGCTCAGCACTGGGGGCAGCACCAGGAAGCCACTGGAGGGTAGCCCCCTCCCTACCACACAATTCAAATCATGAGGGAGGGGCAGCAGGCACAGCCACTGGCCTCCCCAAGTGATTTAAAGAGCATATCAATCAGCTGGTCAGTGGGCCCTTTAAATGACAGGGGGAGGCTCACAGCTGCTTCTGTATACCCCTCCTGCATGATTTGAATTATGGGGGAGGGAGGAGGCCACAGTAGAGACTGTTGCTGTGGCAGGGAGGGAAGGCTGAGGGTTGGGGGCCCTGAGTTGAGGGGTCACCAGGAAGTCAGGGGCAGGGGCCTCACAGGCTCCCCCTATAGCTACAGACCTTGGATATTTGCTGTTTTCTTAGATATTTTCTTAGTCATGGGTCACGAGCACCAGGAAATGCTGTCCTCTTACTTTCAGTGCGATGTGGCCACAGCTTGTGCTCACAAAACAAACTCTAATGTCAGAGACTATATGTAACATAAAGCAACTATTAAAATCTGCTACCAACTACTGAGATTTCCTGGTCTCTTTTCCTGCACAAGCCAGCACCACAAATGAACCCAAAAGTAAACTGCGGCCTTCTCTACCTTCTCATTGTCCAAATGGCCTTTGCTCCCATTCCAGCCAATGCATTTTGAATTCAGAAAAATAAGAGCCAATGCCAATGACGGCCACATCTCCAAACACCAGTATAAATTTTAACTTGGTCAAGGAAACTGATCGTTATTCATTAATAAAGGCTGCTTTTAACATAGCATGCATTCCCCTTTTTGTAAACATAATGAAATGTATATAAACCACAGGTTTCTTCTAAACAAGTCTTCTGTCCTAACAACCATTCTGCTGGAACCTTGGTACCAGCTTACTAACTCTTAGTGAACAAATAAAGGGCAATAAGGTAGCAATGAAGAGATGTCTTCACAGAATCAATCTTTTATGCCACGAAAGTCCATCATCTTAACCTAGGTGGTATTATGGTCATTTTATAGCCAGAGTCAAACCAAAGGGTGTTTCAGCCTGTCAGGTACTCTTATTTACCTAACCTAAGGTGGGTTTTTTTGTTTTGCAAAACAAAACCTTATTTATTGGTGGAAGACCACATCTGTTTTGAAAAGTAAAAGGATGTTTTTAAATTCTTGGGTTTCTTTCTTTTTCTTGAACTCCTATGATGATTAGCAATGTATTTAAGGAGGAGCAATAATATAAGGAAGTTATCATTTATTTAAGGAAGATATTTCACAGGCCAATGTTTTCTATTCAATATATATATTTCTGACACTAGCAATTCAGATAGCAAAATTTATATAGATACTTGGACTTAGGAACAAGATTCTAGAAATTCCTGTTAGTGATAAGAAAGTTGTGAATTTTCATTTATTTCTTTGAAGTCCCACCTAGCTGAGTATATGGGTAGCATTGTTTATGTGCTGGCAGGCTTGCATTCTCCAGTCAGATTCTTTGTCAATCAAAGGGAAGAGTTTACCTCACCAGAACCATGCTACTGCACTTCTGTAGCTTAAACAACTGCTGAAGTAGCAAAGTTTTAGCCAAGTCTGATCCAATGTAATATAACGCTGCAGAACATGTTATGCCACTATAGACAACAGCACAAACTTGTGATCATGCCAGCAGTTTTTCCAAACTTTTAGCAAGGAATCGAATTATGCAAGCAACTTCTAGTAAGTAAATGGATATTTCAATTGCTGTAAGTTATTGTAATAATTTTTCAGCTAACCATTTAATTTATCAAAGATCTTTACATGTGCAATGTCATATAAAAAGCCAGAAATTAAAAATTAATCAACACGATGCACGTAACTAAAAGCTGCTATCTAATGGGATATTTTTCAATAAGAAGACAGCAGTAATTATGCTTGGGGAAAAAATTCATTCCTGTAGTTTGAACGATTATAGCAATTTCCACCAGGGGATTTCGCAGCCAGATTCTAGTTCTGGGCAACAGTGATTAATATAATGGTTATTAATGAGAAGTCATTTTTGTATGTCTAGAGGTGTTTAGGTGTCAGTGCTCTGAAAGCAATGTGTTTAGCATATTAATAATAAAAGATAGCATTGGATTGGTGACTAAGTAACCATATTGATTTTTCTTTTTCTGTTTTTTCCCCCCACTGATGTGAAAGGTCAATTAGAATTATAGAAACAATGAGGCCCTTCACAGCAGGGTCTATCGTTTCTCTGTGCTGACATCTTTTTAACCATGTACAAAGTTCATTAAATGTGCAAAAGTAGTAGTGTTAAAAGGAAGAAAGTGATTGGGTCAGAGGTCACAAACCACGGCAAGCTGACAGCCTCTTGCGGATTACGCGGCAGGAGCTAAGTAACAGTGAGAATTGCCTTTCAGGTTGCCCACTGGGACCAAGCAGAATGAAGTCATAAGCGGCTAATGCCATTGGCTTAATTAAAATGAATATTGACAGCAGCTGTGTTTGTCTTGCGTCAAGCAAGACACTAACGAAGTCCTTTTGGGGCGAAGAGAGAAAAGAACAACAACAAAACAGATTGCGTAACAGTAGCAAATCTCATCTTAATTAGCAAATTGCCAAAATTTAATGTGTTACTGGTGTGCAGAGAGACAAATGCTCAACCAGATAGGCTGGCAGTTGCTTAGCCTTAGACAGTGCCTGTCCTTCCTTTAACTATGCTGTGTCAAGTCTTCTCTTTGAGGTGTTAACATTCATACATGAGAGGGGGGAAAACAGCTAGAATTCCCTTCCTCCCTAGGTGACACAGCTTAATGTATTTTACAGCAGGCTGCACATTTGCTATACACTGGCCACAGTGCTTCATGATTTCTTTTTTAAAACACCAATTTTAGATTCCAGGTACACCAAAACAATGCTAAAGCCCCACCCTGAGGACAAGAGGTATTTTGACACCTGACTTTAAGATTGCTTCATTATTATTCAGATGTTTGCTGAACAGATGAATAAGACATTTTTGATCATCCTGCTGAAATTAATATTTTTAACAACACATCTGTGAGGGTCTGAAAACTGATGGTTGCTGTTGCATGAATATGACAGGTTTTTATATGCTGTATCCCACAGAAGAGGAGGGGAAAGTGATGCTAATCAATGGGACCATGCTTTTCTGCTTACATTCTAGATTGGATTAATTTGCCAGGACTATTCAGCACAAAACAGCAATTTTTGTATAACCTCTCCCAACTGAAATAGAAGGGTTTGATGTGACATCTCCAGGTAGCAATCCATGTCTGATTGTTCAGAATTTTGTGTGATCCATCTTTAATTTTGAAATGAGCTTTGCGTTGCTGCTGCACCACAGATGTACAGCTATGCTTCAAAGATGACTTTCTTCTTCCTCTATTCCATTTTGACACACCAATTGTCTTCCAGCTTTGTTTTGCTGAAGCCTCCAGGAATATGTATGACATTATCTGCTGTTGATCTGAAGGAACATGTACAGCATATATGGCTAATTATCCTGTTTTCATTACATGGGGTGCCAGACTTTGTGAGCCTAGGAAGATTTGATGCTCAACAATCAGACATTCCAGCTGCAGCATTCTCAGATGCCCTCTGGAACCCTTTGTGGGCATCAGATGTAATGGCCCAGCTCCTCTGTATCCCAGGTAATGCATGATGAATAGCATTTGACAAGATCCTATTGTCATATTTTCCTCCCATTACAGATGTGCCTTTTTTCCAGGTACTCATGAGACTTACCCTTTTCCAGTCTTTGCAAGATTTATTTTGAGCATTTTTATACTCCCTGCTTCTTCCAGGAGAACTTCTTGAAATGGATTTACAGAGGCTTTGCTCTGCCAAAATTAAGATCTTTTCATCTTTCATCTTCATCCCACAGATTGATGGGAATTCCCAGTGCCAGCTGCAGACTGAGTGTGCATTTTGCCTTGTTTGCATACCTTGTTTGCATACTGCTTTTTCTAGATAACAAAGATTGCCAAAGGCATATACAGACATTTATATATACAGAAATTCCAGCTTTAGCAGGTTACAACACTCAGAGGGGTTTGAGAAAAACCTGCTGAACACTTGTCCCTCTCTCTTTGGGCACTCTGGAATGACTGGAGTTTGCCAGATGCACCTATGGTTTGTTGCCTATAGTTGTCTATAGCCTATAGACCTGTTCAGCCTTATGGGCTCTAAAGATAAATGGATTAAAAGGTGAACTTCACAGCATGCTGGTTATAAAAGATGCCATTTTAGATAAGCCAAATGGACTATTTTGTGCAAAGAATAAGGAAATAGAAATGGGTATTTTCTTAAAATATCTGCCACTGCTTTCAGGATCCAGAATTGTTCTCTTATGACATCAGTATCACTTCAGGAACAGCTTGTTACCATGGTGGCTCAGCTGTCTGAGAGGGTCCAAGTGCAACAGATTTGCGAACAGTCTTGGGGGGCGGGGTTGTCCAGAAATAATTTCCCAAAGGCTCCCAGGTCAAATGATCAGACAATATGGATCAATAGACTATTGCGAGAGGGACCTCCCAAGCTAAGACATACCAAGGAATCTAGAGGCTGCTGAGACAAAAGATCAGCAACTAAAAGAATGATTCAGATGAAGAAATATCCAGGCACTTGAGGTGAAGCCTCAACAATGTGTCCTAACAGTAAATAGCAGCTGCACTGAATGTGCAGCCAGCACTAGTCACCCAGGCTTGTTGTTCAGCAGAACTATCTTTGAAGCCAGGTTCAAAGAGTATGTCCAGTAGCAAGGGAATAGATGTCACCAGACAGTGGTGAAGAACATAACAACACGCTCCTATGGTAGCCTACTTCAATATAAGTCTACGGAAATCACTGGATTTAGACTGCAGTAAGTCTCCATAGGACTCTACAGGTAGCCATCTATCTTTGCTGACACAGAAAGGTCTTTACAGTATGTAAAGAAATGTTCACTTGTCTTGAAAGCAAGAATGATGATCTGTTAGAGAAAATTCATGCTATTAAGGAGATAGTATGGTGGAAGAAGCAGAGGAGAGATCAAACTAAGCACTAGGGATGGGCATGGACCAGCAAAATGTGGTTCATTGTGTGCCCCATCCATGAACCACAAACTGTCATGAACTTTTAGCCACCTAATAAACCAATTCAGTTTGTTAGGTGGTAGAATGCCTCTCCAGTCTGCTAGAGACTAAACTCACAGACCAAACTCACAGGGGTTCTCCAACTGACTCTCTTTTACTTGCCCTCCAAGATTGATGAGGATTGGATTTATGGGGCTGAAGAAACACTCCCACAAAGAAGGTGCCCCAAGGAAAACGTTTTGTCATTTCCCCACAAAGCACTTTCCTGGGGGCAGTTTCTTTTTGGTGTGGGGTGGTGTAACTTAGACCCCATAAATCTAATCCTCATCATATTTGGAGGACTAATAGAGAAGAGTCAACTGGAGATTACCTATGAGTTTGGTGTCTCTAACTTTCACAGGACCCATTCTATACACTCCTGAACCTCCTAAACTTGTGACTGTCAAAATGACCGCTGCTTTCATTTTGACAGGCACAGGTTAAGGAGATTCAAGAGTGTATAGAACATATTGTGTGCAAGCTAGAGACATCAAACTTGGAAAGCCTTTTAGAGGAGCATCCAGGGAAGGTCCACTGTGAATGTAGTGTCCCTAGATGGTGCAGGATCCATTCTGTACACTCCTGAACCTCCTGATCCTATGCCTGTCAAAATGACTGAGGTTCAGGAGTGCATAGAACAGATCCTGTGCAAGCCAGAGACATCAGAGTCATAGGAGACCTCTCCTGGATGCCCTTCAAGTTTTGGTTTTGAAGATATGTGAACATTTTGATTGAGCAGAGACAGTCTGTCTGTAAATGTCTCCATTCATGAACCGGCATAAACATCCATGAGCAGCTTGACAGTTCACAGAAAGATTGTGCCAGGTGACCTGCCAGGAACTTGACTTCACGAAACATAAAATGGACAAAATTCATCATGAACTTTAGTTTGTGAGCTGGTTCATGCCCATCTGTACTAAGCACCTGTAGTTTCAAAAGGAGGTCCAGTCTCTTAGAAGTTTTCAGAAAATTCCAATAACTCTGGCATCAACCAATTAGCAAAAAGCAACACTGTCTTTGTCTCAACTGAATCCTGACTGAGTCTTATTGCTCACCAGTGGATGTGCCACAGTGCTAGGTTTGCCATGACTATGGTTTTGGCCCTCGGATTACAGTTATGGTGCTTATTCTTGGGGCCTCATGACAGCAGGTTGAAATCAGAGCCATCAACTAGCCCACACATGTGATGGCTTTGAAGACTTCCATATATGCCTGACTGTGATAGCTACTGCACATGTAAAATAGAGCTAAGGAGTCAATAATTTGGAACTAAAAGCTCAACTAATTTTATAATTAGCACATGCACAGCCTCCATTGTGATTGTGTGGTAAATAGTCATCTTCAAATCCATATAATTGTAAGAGAGCACATTCACAAATGCCATGTGGCACATTTTTCAAGAAATTTGTGGAAGTACTAGTGATGCTGTTCAGTGCAATGTCATCAAGTACTGCACTATGAACTTCAGAATCTGAAATATAGGGGACCTAGCCATTCTACATGCCCTTGACGCTTTCTCAGGGGAAACTATGGAAAAGGAAGAAAAAGTAAAATCCAATGGGCTAAGGCAACTTTGATGAAACATACCATTGTTATTGAAACTGTTATTTAAATGTATTCATAGTTTTAAATAAATGTTTTGGTTTCTAAATTTTGTGACAGCATGGCTGTCAGAAAATTTGTATACAGGGAGCAGTGAGTCTCCTAGGAATTATCATAGCAGGTCATGTTAGTCATTCTCTTGCTACATTTCCTGCTCCAGCACTATTCAGTATTCAGAAAAAAGTACAAGAAACCCTACAAAATACTATTATCAAATAAATTGACCTGAATGGGAGAAGGATTTTTCTGTGTATACATTTGAGGATTATTTTGGTTGTGCAGGATGAGAACCAAACAATATGCCACCATTGGCAGTGATGGAGGAAAGGTGGGGAGAAAGGAATGCTAAAATCCAGCATAGTATTTTTATTGACATATAAAATAATTGTGCATTTTAAATGCATATTACATTTCAATATATTTTCCAGCTATGTGCAAATTTATAGGAAATCTATTCCTTATTCCATTCACGTTTCCTCCAATAGTTCCAGCTTAGCTGGAAACAGAAGTTACGTACAAATGGTCCCATGGAAAGGCTGTGACCTGTATGGTATTTAGAAGTCCACAGGAGCATATAGGAATGAACACAGCAGTTGTTCCTTCATACTCTGTTATTACAGAGAGAACTGGGGGTCAAATTGCATGAATGATAAATGGAAGGTGCTCAAAATGAGTTAGTTCTCTTTTTGAACGTTATACATTGACCTTGGCAGTTTTGACAATTACATCCATCATTGCTAAGAATCCATTCCAGCAAACCCGTCTGTTCTCTAATATGGCCAAATAAACAGGATTTGTGAATATAAGTATCAAAGACTGATCTTCTGTGCAAATGCACTGATTAACAGTTGGTTCCCGAGTCCAGCTTTTTCATCCTATAAATTATGCAAGGATCATAATTTACTGAGGCACACCTGTATATGAGAGTGTCAGAATGCTTTAATCTTCACTTACAATGACCCAGTAAGATCAATAGCTTGAATTTTGACTATGATAAGAAGATTATTAAAAGGCACAATGTACCCAACAAAACTGATATTTCATGGTGGGTTTTTTTTCCCAATAGGTAAAGAGTTTGTTGAGCCCGGCTGTTCAGATACCTTTATCTTCTTCGGACTGCAAATTCCTCCCAGCATACAGAAGTAAAATAAAGTTATTTATATGGGAACATCTCTCTCCATTAGGTTATTGAAATAAATTGTGCACAGACAAAAATATTAACGAAGGTACATTTCCAGAAAGATTTGCTAACGATTTGTCTATTCTCTCCATCTTCACTTGAGGTAATGGTGCTGCAATTGCTTATAACTTTATATGTATTTTTAAAATTGTTTTGTCTTCAAACACTAAAATAGACACTTTGGTGTCATCTTATAGTGTGTCTCCTTGCACAAAGTTATCCATTGGCATTACATTCAGGCGCAGAATTGCTAAGACTGTGTTGGTTAGTTTGAAGCTTGCAACCATCCAGCTAGTTTGAAGTCTGCAGCCATTTTCAGATCTTCACAATCCAGCAAGATATCCTTCTGAACTGGATCCTGGTTGCACCAAAGAGTATTGTATACATTTTAAAAAACCCATCATAAAAAGTGTCTGTTCAGTGGTCCTGAATGACAAATGTACCATCAAACAGGTGACTTGCAGGGACCTCCTAAACTGTTAGCATCCTAAATATTTTAAACACTAAATGGACTTAGAAGGATGCAAATCTAATTAGTTTGGCACTACAGGTTTTTGCCAGATTTGACCCACTTAGTACATTTTGTTGGTGGTAGAAGCAACATCTGGAATAACTATCAAATGTCCCCTTCAACATTCCCTCTAAGCTGCAGAATCTTGTGAGCAAAAATTCTACTTTGTGAGCTACCAGCATTAAAGTGGTGAGCTCCTGTCATTAAAGTGGTGAGCTCCTGCATAAATTATTGTGCTCTGGGGTCATCCTTCCTGAGCTAACACAAAGATGTGTGAGTTGGAAGCTAAAAATCTGTGAGCTAGCTCACACTAACTCAGTTTAGAGGTAACACTGGTCCCCTTGTGCCACCTCAACTATTTCAAAGCTGACTGCAGTACATGAACAAGTGAAAGTCAAAAGTATAACAGTATACATGGGGCTTCTGAATATTAACTCTCTTCATATCTCCATATCTAAAGAGCATCATACTGGAATCCTAAATCACTTAATCATGCGCCCAAGAAAATGCATGAGGAAGTGCAATATTGGAATACACTAAATTAAATCTGGAGTAATTGTTTTAAGGGTATAAGTGTAATATTGCACTTCACAATACATTTACTTAAAAGTATGGCTCACATGTGCTTTTTTATTTATTAGTTGCCTTAGCTATCTGTTAACAGTCACTCTGAAAACTTTAAATTCCAGGACAAAGATCATAGAGATAAAACAAAAGTATAGAATACAAACAGAACAAATTAAAACAACAGACAATTAACCAACATCAACATGTTTCCACAAACATCTGGGGATTTTGTTTGTTTGTTTAATCTGGCATGTAAAAGGTAGAAAGTCTGGAGGTTGTACTAAAATGAATGATTTATGGAAATCTGAATTAAATGATAACATTTAATATATAACTCTGCTGGGAAATTTCTGAAATGCTAGCATGATTTAATTGGCCTTAATCAAATTGCTTTGATTCACCTGGATTATAGATAGGACAGTGTCAATGTAAAAATCTGAAAAAGAGCTATAGATAGGACAGTGTCAATGTAAAAATCTGAAAAAGAGCTGTGGTTTAAACAGTGTGAGTGCATCCATAAGAAGCTCAGTGTGACAGAACTAGATGTTCTTTAACTGTTTCCATAAGTATTAAGGTAACTTTAGAATTTAGGATTGGTGTGGCTTTAGCGTGAATGGAAGTCTTCTTTTTCCCTGCTGCACTGAAGGAACTACAAAAAGACCAAGAGTGGATATGTGGTTTAAGGAATTAGAGATACAGGTGGGAGATATCAGAAGTCCCATACCTAATTCTTAAAGACACAATCTCATGTCTAGTAAAGAGGCAGGCTAGAGGTTCTCTTACTATGACTCAGTCAGGATGGGGTAAAAAGAGCAAGATCGATAGCTGCAGGTCAAACCTGAGCCTATTACAAGGGATTATTTTCATTAGTGAGATTAAACATACTGGAACAGTTCACTGTGTCCACTGTTCTGGCTTTGAATTTAGTGCTTTAAAGGCAGAGGTCATTGTCTCTTCCAGCTCTGCTGAAAATAGAATACGCTGGATGGTGTGAGGCTTTGGAAGGCATAAGAAAGACCCATAGTGTAGCCAAGCTACTAATGAGGAAAATGAGCTTCCTTTGAAAATCAAGTCAAGCCAACTGCACCATTGCCCCTCTCCACCCAAAATGAAGCTTCATAAAGTCATTGGCAGGAAATATTAATTTTGAGAGATTCCATATAGCAAGCTCAAATAAATTCAGAGCTGGGAGTAGGCAATCATTTTTTTTTTCTTAAATAATGCTTTTTAGAAAACCTACTAATTTTAATTGAAACTGAATTCCATAATGCTACTAGTTGGCATGGAATGATTAGGGAATTGTGACTTTTTGAAAGTTTCTATCTATTCTAGTAGAATAAACTCATAGCTAACTGGATCCAGTGGTGGGCATTCATCTACTCAAATTGATCTCAAATAGGAAGCAATAAAAAACTTCATTTTTATCAATTGGTATAGAATTATTCTAAACTGAATTGCAACTACTTTGCATATGTAAACTTTTACATTGCATTGCAAGAACTATTGCGTATGCAGGAGACTGCATCAGTCTAGAAAGTTTTGAGCTCTGTTGTGTATATCACTATATCAGATACAGAGTAGATTGGCAGTTACATTGGCTCCTGTGCTTGGAAAAGAGTACTTAATGTGAGAATGTATTCTTGTTCTTGGCTGTTCTTGCCACAACCCTTTTCTCTGGGTCTTGATGACAGCATCCAAAGATATGCTTTATAAAATTACTGTGCATAATGTTTAAGTACTGAATTTTGATTAATGGTGTGTGATTCTTATATGTTTTTAATGAACATAAAAATAAGAGGGGTTTTTTTAGAACAACTGTCTCTCTTTCCTGATGCAATTGGGAAACCAGCTTCTCTCCCTCCCCAAATGAACACAATAGAAATAGGATTGCACTAAAAGGTTTCTATAACCCTTGTTTCCCCAACAAGTACATTAGTGGAAAAGGACAGACTATCACTAGCTTTTTCTTGACACGTGAGAGTTGGTTTTGGAGCTATGTGACTTGGGAAGAAGCACTCCTCCATCAGGGACTCATTGTATGGACTTTGGGAAGATGCCTCATTTGGGTTGTCCTCATTTTCTCATCAGTAAAAATGGAAATAAAACTTAAATGATGTACTGAGATTTTTTTTGTCCCTGTTTTAAACCTTGGAGCAGCCTAGGACATGCAGCATCTGACACAAGTTTTTAAAATTATTTCCTTATGAATCATTTTCAAACATCATACTCCCCAAACGGCCTTTTCACTGATGTGTGCAAAGGAAAACTTGGGGAAAAGGTCAAGGACCAGAAACATAAGGGTTAAATAGCTACCATACTTCTACCAAGACACAGTCTGCACCAAGCTGATGAGAACTTCATCGTCTGACTAGGACTGATTAGAACTTCATAGTCAAAGTGTTTCAATATGTGAACATAGAGTGCTCAACAGCCATGATCACCCATGAGCTAAATGTTTGAACTTTTCAGCTGTCTGCCTTGAGTGGCTGTTGAACAGATTTACAGCTGTGCAGTAGTTACTATAGCTGAATTTCATTTCCGTGTAGAGGTGAAGTTTCCTTTTTGTTTTGTTTTAAGGGAGATTACATATTTCTACAATAGTGAAATTATTCTACCCAAGGTCATGGACACTTGGGTCAGGAAATTAAATGCTGAAATGGGGGGAATTATACCTCCTGTAAAGTTGGATAAAGATGAGCATGTGCAAAGTAACACAAATAACATAGACTTAACTTGAACACAAAATGAACATACAGCATTTATAATTGCTAGCTCACTGTTTCCCTACACTAGTGTCTGGCAAGCAGTGAACAAGGTCTGTGGGGAAAAGGGAGACAAAAATAGAATGTTGGGGAAATTAGGAGTGCAGGAATTGTGTTCATTGGGGAAGGAGGGAGGAGGAGGAGATTGGATTTATATGCTGCCCTTCACTTGGAGTCTCAGAGCAGCTTGCAATCTCTTTCTCTTCTCCTCTCCATAACAGACACCCTGTGAGGTAAGTGGGGCTGAGAGAGCTTTTTCGAGAACTGCTCTTGAGAGAACAGCTCTTGCGAGAACTTTGACTGATTCACTGGCTGGAACCAGCAGGGATCACAATAGTTCCAGGGGAGGGGGGGTAGAGGGGGGGAATGTTCCAAAGTTTCTAAGATTTATTAAATGATAAAACCACCATTGACAAATTTTCAAGCAAGTAGAAATTTCAGTATTCATCATACAGAAGAAAGTCAAACCACTACTTATAAACAAACAGTGTGCTTATTATTTAGGATTGCATTGCCTCCCCAGTCGGAAAAACGAGACAGACACCAATATGGATTAAAGGGCCACTTTATTTAACTCAACTCAACGCAAGGCGAAAACAGTGGGGACAGGTCAAGCCAGGACTCAGTACCTGACCACCTCCTTAACCCGGAACTGGGCGAGCCCCAGGCCCCGGGTGTGAGCCAACCCAATGGCTCAGACCCGGCTGACCAGGCACAAGATCCCACTCAGCTGAGCTCCACCATCCCCCAAGCCATACAGCCTGGGATGTGGACAACTGTCCAAGTGATGGGATCCCAAGGCTCCCTGGAGCTAACCTTGGGCCGTACAGCTTAAATGTCACCCCAGGGACACCATTCACCCCAATGGTGCGGTGCCACGGGAGCTCACCAATACCCCACACAACATGTTCCCAGCAGTAAACAGCCAGTGACCAACCTATTTAACAGCACCGCCCAAGCCAATTGCCAGCACCCATCCATACAATGCAAGGTAGGCGAAAACACTCCCAAACTGGCCAATATGCTTGGAAGCGAAAAATTCCTACCTGGCCCCTAATAAGGTGACGAGCCTATGCCTGCACTGCATGATGAGCGGGCAGGCCAAGAGTGGCTTTCGAACTGCGCAACAAGGGGTGGGGCCGGCCTTATAAGGCTGTCCGCGCCCCCTATCAGCTTGAGGGAAAGTCCATTGTCTCCATCCTTCAGGGGAGGCAATGGATGGCCCCCAGCCTAAAGCGGCCGATCGGCCACTCGGCTGGGTGGGGGCCGAATTCTGGCCATCTGTCAAGACCTAACCATGGGAGGTGTTGGCAGAGACCCACAAACACCTGCAAACACTGATATTATATACCTTTAGAATCCAGATTAGCTGTCAATCAAGGAATCAGATGAGCCTGACAAAACCCAACTCATATCTTACCCTGATATCTGAGGTGTTTATGCTTTAAATTGGGACAAAAAAATGAAAACAATTTTTGTAGAACAAAGTGCATTGTTTCTGACAGTGTTTGCTTGGAAGCAGCTAACCACAAAGCTTTATGGGAAAGAACCAAATATTCAGCCATAGAATTTAATACAAATGGGTTTGCAAAGGAATGAGGCTCAGTTGAGGCCCCATTTCCACAACACAGAAGTCCCATCATAATGTAAGCATGTGCGTGCATGAAACTCTATTGAACTCTATTGTATTGTTTGAATACATGAAAAACAACCCAATGAACAGGCTCAAATGGTATACAAACACAAAACAGCAAAAAATTCTTAACACCAATTTTGACTGGAAGTCCTTGATTTTATGTATTATACCAACTTTCATGCAAAAGTCCAAAGTCCAAGTTTTGTATCCACTGAAGTCTACTCAGAAGATCCATGAAAGTCTATAGTTCCATAAGCATCCCAGCCACGTATAAATGTAATTGCAGCCAAAAAAAAAAAGCTGTCAAGGCTTCTTGATGAAGAATAATACATGCATCCTAGGTTTACATGCATGTTTCAAGTATGGTCTTCACAACTGCAGAATCACTGCCCAATTCAACTGGAACCAAATGGAAAACCTTGCCTTTGATAGCTTTAGACCGCTTGTTCCACCATGAAAATCATTCACTGAGCATTTAGTTCCAGTTGAATTAAACAGTGATTTTTGCTGCTTTGTTTTTGTTCATCCTGAAACTGTGGTTCCCCTTGTTTATATTCAAACTCTTTATAAGCACCCAAACCATTCAATGAAAAATCTGCTTCCTCTTTGCAATGGCAAACAGACTGTGAGGCAAACCTGTGCAATGTTTGATCATCCCTGATTTATGAAAACTTTCCACAACATGGGGTACATGAGTGACCTACTGCACAGATATGTTGGAAAGGATAATGTAACATCAATTGCAAAACACTCTGCAGAATTAAAATAAATGCAAAATGGCAACAATAATAGGTGCTGAAGTACTAAATTTAGACCAGTTCTATGAAGATCTACAACACCTTCTAGAATTAACACCAAAAAAAGATGTCCTCATTATAGGAAACTGGAATGCCAAAGTAGGAAGTCAAAAGGTGACCGTAACAACTGACAAATTTGGCCTTGGAGAACAAAATGAAGCTCGGCAAAGGCTAATAGAGTTTTGCCAAGAGAACAAGCTGGTCATAGTGAACAACCTCTTCCAACAACCTAAAAGGCGACTCCACATGTGGACATCACCTGATGGGCAACACAGAAATCAGATTGATTATATACTCTGCAGTCAAAGATGGAGAAGCTCCTTACAGTCAGCAGAAACAAGACCTGGAGCTGACTGCGGCTCAGATCATAAGCTACTCATAGCAAAATTCAGGCTTAAACTGAAGAAAACTGGGGAAGCCATTAGGCTATTAAGGTTTGACCTTGATCACATCCCTTAAGTATATACAGTGGAGGTGAAGAATAGGTTTAAGGAACTAGAGTTGATAGACAGAGTGCTGGAAGAACTATGGATGGAGGTTCGTGACATTGTACAGAAGGCAGCAATCAGCACCATCCCAAAGAAAAAAGAAATTCAAGAAAGCAAAGTGGCTGTCTGATGAGGCTTTACAAATAGTTGAGGAAAGAAGAAAAGCAAAAGGCAAAGGTGAAAAGGAAAGATTCACCCAACTGAATGCAGATTTCCAGAGAACAGCAAGGAGAGATAAGGAGGCCTTCCTAAAGGAACAATGCAAAGCAATAGAGGAAAATAACAGAATGGGAAGGACAAGAGATCTCTTCAAGAAAAGTGGAGAAATCAAGGGAACATTTCGTGCTAAGATGGCCATGATAAAGGACAGAAATGGTAGGGACCTAACAGAAGCAGAAGAGATCAGGAAGAGGTGGCAAGAATACACAGAAGAATTATACAAGAAGGATCTCAATGTCTTGGACAACCATGACAGTGAAATCGATTATCTTGAGTCAGACATTCTGGAGTGTGAAGTCAAATAGGCTTTAGAAAGAATTACTGACAACAAAGCGAGCGGAGATGACAGTATCCCAGGAGCTATTCAAAGTCCTAAAAGATGATGCTGTTAAAGTGATGCACACATTATGTCAATAAATTTGGAAAACACAACAGTGGCCACAGGATTGGAAAAGATCAGTTTATATTCCAATCCCAAAGAAGGGTAATGTCAAGGAATGTTCAAACTATCGCACCATTGCACTCATTTCACATGCCAGCAAGGTCATCTTAAAGATCCTACAAGCTAGGCTTCAGCAGTATGTCGATCGGTAACTACCAGAAGTTCAAGCTGGGTTTCGGAGAGGTAGAGGAACTAGAGATCAAATTGCCAACATACGCTGGATTATGGAGAAAGCATGGGAGTATCAGAAAAACGTCTATTTCTGCTACATTGACTATGCTAAAGCCTTTGATTGTGTGGATCACAACTGTGGCAAATCCTTAAAGAGATGGGAGTACCAAACGACCTCACATGTCTACTGAGAAACCTGTATAAGGGTCAAGAAGCAACCGTCAGAACAGGATATGGAACAACTGATTGGTTTAGAATAGGAAAAGGAGTTCGACAAGGATGCATATTGTCACCCTGCTTATTTAATTTATATGCAGAGTACATCATGCAGAATGCTGGTCTGGATGAAGCACAAACTGGAATTAAGATTACCGGGAAAAACATCAACAACCTCAGATATGCAGATGACACTACTCTAATGGCAGAAAGTGAGGAGGACCTAAAGAACCTCTTGTTGAGGGTGAAAGAGAAGAGCACAAAAGTAGGCTTGAAACTCAACATCAAAAAAAACTAAGATCATGGCATCTGCCCCATCACACCTTGGCAAATAGAAGGGTAAGATATGGAAGTAGTGACAGACTTCACATTTCTGGGATCCAAGATCACTGCAGATGGTGACTGTAGCCATGAAATTAAAAGATGTTTGCTCCTTGGGAGGACAGCTATGGTGAACCTGGGCAGTATAATAAAAAGTAGAGACATCCCCCTGCCAACAAAAGTCAAAGCGATGGTATTCCCAGTAGTAATGTATGGCTGTGAGAGCTGGACCATAAGGAAGGATGAGCACAGAAGAATAGATGCTTTTGAGATGTGGTGCTGGAGAAGACTCTTGAGAGTCCTTTGGACTGCAAGAAGATCAAATCAGTCAGTCCCAAGGGAAATCAACCCAGACTGTTCCCTGGAAGGTCAGATGCTGAAGCTGAAGCTCAAATACTTTGGCCACCAAATGAGAAGGGAGCACTCCCTGGAGAAGATGCTGATGCTAGGAAAGACAGAAGGCAAAAGAAGAAGGGGACGGCAGAAGATGAGATGGCTGGACAGTGTTACTGATGTAACAAACACGAATTCGAGCAGACTTCGGAGGATGGCGGAAGACAGGACGGCCTGGCGTGACTTTGTCCATGGGGTTGCAAAGAGTCAGACTCGACTGTGCGACTGAACAATAACAAAAACTAAATTTAAATAAATGAAAAAAGACAATACAGCCATTGAACCACTTAATAGAAGCATTTAAAACATTTTGCATGAACACGCTTTTAATGTTTGCTAGTGTCAGCATGATTTACCAGTTAAGAATTTATTAGAGCAGTTAGGTGTAAATAGCCCTCAGCTTTTGTATGCTAATCTCTACTCACAATGGCTTCCAGGAACATCAGTCAACTTGATCTCTTTGTTGAAAGCCTGTGATAATCATGCTTGCAAAACCCTTGCCCAAAATGAGTGTGATAGGCATGGCACAAGCTCACCCCTTTTTGAAATCTACCTCCAGTGCCCTAATAAAAGCTGACAATTCAAGAGCAGAGTGGCACATGAACTGTTACAATGATAGTAGAGAGATCAAGCACAGACAAATTTGTTTATATACTTCTTGGAATGGCAGGGGTTTTGAAACACTGCCTGGTTTTCCTTGGATAGTGCAAAATCGCAACAGTTTCCCATCAGTAAGAGCATGGAGAATACATTATATGTAGAGAGGCTCAATCCTTTAAGAATAAGCCTTCCGGGCATCATCCACATAAAGTGACAAACCATGGTTTGACCTTGTGTGAATGCTCCTGGAGTATCCCTGGCTAGCATGTTCTGTCCTTTTAATCCCCTTGAACACTGCCACCTAATGTGTTATTGCTATTTCATCCGAACCTGCAAACTATCATTTGCCATTTCTATACAGTTTATTCCGTTTGTATTTTGGTTTGCAATCCATAGTTTGCTGATTCAGATGGAAAAACACCATGAAAAGTGGAAATAAGTCATTAGATACTCATGTTCAAGGGGAGGTTATAAGGAGAAGGAACATGCAAACCCAAGTATCCTCTAGGCTCTTTCACCAGCCAGCAAACCACAGTTCGCTGACAGTCTACCTTCAACAACACAGACAACAATACTTTTTTTCTGTTTTAAATTTCACAGCGCTTGTGGGGGCAGAACCAAAGCTTGGTCCAATATCTAGCTGAACAACATCTGGACCAAAGCGTTTTTTTCATCTAGGCATCTAAACATCATGGAGCTGATACTGGATGTTTAACAGACTGTTGTTACTCAATCAACAATAGGTAGAATAGATTATGCAGGCCCTTTGGGACTTCCTTGAACTAAATAAAGCTCCATAGATTAACTGGCATTCTCTCAAAGGTGCCGTTCAGGGGGGCTTGTAAATATAGGAGCATTTAATCTTAACAAAATATGTGAAAGAGAACAGCAAGGCCTTTTGAGGTGATTTTATACACATGACCAAGCCCACAAGGAAGCTAGGACCTAGGAGGTTGGGAGGAGGTAGAGAAAGCCTATAGACTCAAAAGGCATTAGAATACACAACTCCACTGTATTATGAATATGGAAAAACAGCTAGAAGACTTGTATGAAATAGGTTGAAGCATTAGTAAAGACTGAACCTTGTTTCATTTATATGCTGTTAGCTGTGCAAACAGAAATCTCACCAAGGCTTGGTGAACTACCATGATTTACTCTTCCAGGCACCCTGCAAAGAAAGAAATTGAGATACTCACCTAAGATAAATGTTCCTGAACATGCTCTGAAGTCTTGGAGGCTTTAATTTGTGATGCTGAAGAGTCTAGAAACAAGACTCCAAGGACTGATGTTTTTCCAGTGGAGTTGTATAACTACTTTTGGGAGGAGTCAATTCCTTAATATAATTCTTGAATTATGTATTGATCAGTGTTGAATTTCTTGACATAGAGATGTTCCAAAGCTTTTTAGAACATGACCTTATGAGTTTGTTTCCCTGTGTACTAATTATGGGTGCTCAAACACCTACTGATTCAGCTTGTGTCCTGTTCAACAGCTGGAAAATGTTGTTGTTCATCAGTCTGGCTGTTAGTAGGCCCATTCATGCTGTTTGAGAAGTTGCCTCACTCTGGATTGCTGAGAGCTCATATGTGTACCCAGATAGTGTATGAGACACTATGGGTGATAACAGTCAGGCAGTTTGGGGAGGTTGGGAGGCATCACAAATTGGGCCAGCTCAAAAAGAGCTGTCCTGAAGCCTGCATGCTCCCCAGCAAAGCGCCTACATCTTGTCTGCCAGGCCGCCAGGTGCCTCTGGACATAGAGGCCCCTCAGAAGTCAGACTGCTCTTTTGTTCCCCAACAAGTTAAGTGCTCAAACACTCCTACCATTCGTAAAGGGGAGGGGGAGGCAAAAGCGGCTTGGGGCTTTCACACAGTCAAGTCACCTTGCATTCGTCCTGCCGCTTCCAGATGCCGACTGGGTGACTGACTGTCAGCTCAGAAATTTGCTACCATTTTGGAAGTGATAGCTTTTTGAGCTGGCCTGCAGAAGCTGGAGAATGCGGTGAGAATGAGACCAGGACAGGCAGCAGATATTTGGGTGTGGAAGGATTTTTTGGGTTGATTTCAGAGCTGTCTCTGAGCCAACCCAAAGTAATCACCCAACCAGCCCCTGATCCAAAACAAATATCATAACAGAACATATCACTTGGTTTTATGTTATTGAGAATACAGTAATAAGCATCCATAATTGTATAAAAGAGCAGGACCAGGTTCCCTCACTTCTTTTCAGCCAGACAGTTTCTGCCAAAAATGCCCTCCTCTTCTATTTATTAAAGATTCTGAAAACTCCCCTCTCCTCTTTGTATCAGCCTCAAAGATTTTCTATATCTTTTGCTCAATTTGTGCATCCTATGCTTATCTGTGTTTCTATCTATCTAGGCCAGCCCCCCTGCCCCCAACTTCTCCACCACCCATGTCTTCCCCCCCACTTGCAAAGTCCAGGTGGATGCCATGAGCTAGGGATGAATCCCCCAAGGAGCCTGAAGAGGGGCTGAAGGAACTCCTGAGGGGGCAATGCTGGAAGGACAATGCCAGAAAGCAGCTCCCTCCTCACACTCCTCTCCTCCTTTGTCCCCAGCGCTTCAAGCCAAGATGCAGGTGGACTTCACCCTGACCTGAACTCCTCACAGTGGCTTGTGGAGTGCTCCTCTGAGTTCTTCTGATGCCAGCTTGGTGACCGTCTCCATTGTGAGCCTGCCCAACACCATCATCAAATGCTACACCCTCAGCATGACAGCCTGCTCTGAGAGCAGTGTGCCCACCATCTAGGCACAGTGGCCTTGCTCTTCAACCCCTGGCTGCCAGTTAAGCAGCTGGCCTTGCTTGCTTGCTGGCTCTGTGCAAGCCTGTTCTGCTCTGCTCTGGCCCTCTACCTTCACTGGGTGGCCCACCCAGCCTCTCTCTCCCCACAGCGGGCTGCCCAGGGCCCAGCTGAGCATCCTGGCACAGGCAAGCAGCACCAGCAGTAGTGAGCAATGTTCCCTATAAACTGCAGAGACTTGTGTGCAAAAATTCTACTTTGTGAGCTACTGGCATTAAAGTAGTGAGCTGCTGCATAAAGTATTGTGCTCTGAGGCCATTTTTCCTGAGCTAAGACAAAAATGTGTGAGCTGTAGGCAAAAAATCTGTGAGCTAGCTCATGCTAACTCAGGTTAAAGAGATCATTGGTAGCGAGGTCAGAGTACACAGCTGGCCCAGCAGCTGCTCCTTCCTCCACTGGCCTGCCCAGCTCCAGTGCAATGGTGGTGGCAGAACCGGGCTTAGTGCTCAAGGCAGGCTTAGCTCTCCCTCCTTCTGGCCTGCAGTAGCCTACCCATGGCACTAGATGGCACCCTAGGCAGCCTCCTACTTCACCAACTCCTTAGTGCTGGCTCTGCTTAGACTTGCAGCCTGATAGGGCAGCTGCAGGGAGGAGGACTTTCTGTAGCTCATCACTTTGTAAACTGATTGAAGACATTCTGGCTCTTGGAGTGGAAAAGTCAAAGGATGCCATTTTCACCTATGAAGTTCACATGAGGTCAGGTTTTCCTGAACAGTTCTCATGGAGTGACAGCAGTGTGCTCTTGCGCAGTTTCTGTTTGCATTGGTGGAACTTGAACAGGAGAACAGATGCCCTGCTTGTCTGATCAGTGTTTCTCATACCTTACCCTTCTTTCATGGCTCTCCAAACCAGCTGTTTCTGGCTACTGCCATCAATACTGCCATATTCAGGCTGGAACGTTTTTTTTTTTTTAAACAAAAACTGGTTGTGGGGGGCAGGAGTGCAAGTAGGTAGCCTCACCTAGGGCACCATAAAGCTTGGCACTGGCCCTGCTTACTCCACCTTTGTCCACTCTTCTCAGCAGACAATTGTTTAACCGGACAGTTACATCAGTCACAAATCATATCACTCAGTTATAAATAAATGCTATGTTTATTTTTTTCAAATCCTACTATTCTGTGTTTGTATAAGTAGTTCTTGGAAATCTTAATGGCCACCAATCTGTTTGGATCTGCAAATCATCATACATGTATACTTGATGCAAATCTGTTTGGCATGCATTCAAGATGTTCAGTGCCAAACTGGACAGACCAGGAGATCAAAGATAGTCTGTACAAAATAAATAACAACTTTAGAGTAAATAGGAGATGTGGGGGGAACTGAAGCAAGTGACCAAGAATATTGGCATGCCCACAAAAATTATGTTAATGTGGGGATTCTCTTTCTCTGCTTTAGTTCTGCTGTCGAAGGAGCAATTCTTACTGGCATTTCACTCCTTTGTGACCCATGCTCCAGGAAAGCAGCAGATGTTCATCCAGCCATGTTTGCATTTGGCACCAAGAACAGGGAAAGACCATCTCCATTCTGAATAATCACCAAGTGGACCCAAAGCTAGCAGGTAGCCTGGCTGCCTCTTGCTCTTTGCCTGCCAGTTGGCTCAGCTTCACTGCTTAAAGAAAATTTCCTGGAGTTAAACCCCTGGTAGATATTATCAGTCAGGTTTTATTGGCACCAATATTCACAGAATGCAGACTTCCAAATTTTGTGCAGGTGAATTTCCATATATAAATATAATTGAAGATGAATTCCTGGTCTGCTTCTTCAGCCAAGAAATATTAACTATTCCATGTAGCATAACTCATCATTATCTATTGTTATTCCACACCAACTGGCTCCTCCATTAGGCTTTCCTGTTCCTGAGAGACAACTTCTATGCATTCAATAATCTTTGACATCTAGCTAAGATACGCATCTGAGATTCTTCTGTGTGTTTTGTTTGCTTATCTGTTCTTAAGTCCTAGAGATAAAAGGTTCTTTACAAAACACTTTCAATGGTTTTTTGTTTGGTTGGTTTTTGCTTGACATGCAGATAATATGATAGGTTACCAATGGGTATAGGGAAGGCAAAAAAAGATGCAAATATATAATAATCTCAGTTCATGCATACACACAGGTGACCTCTGTGTAACACCTCTAGCTTCCATCAAAGGGTCCCCTAACAGAGAGCCTTCCCATTATCAACCTTCTGCTTGTTGGGAAGGGTATTGGTTTTGGTGGTCCAGATCCTTCTGCAGTATGCAGAGCACACAAGGCTTTAATGCAGCAGTGCTTGTATTAGACCTGACCGAGTGCTTACAAAGTTACTCAGAGCCACATTTCAAATTGAAATGAAATAATATATACTTTATACTAGAAATACATGTTAATGCAGGGTAAAGAGACAGTTCCTATACCAGGGGTGGCCAATGGTAGCTTTCCAGATGTTTTTTGCCTACAACTCCCATCAGCCCCAGCCAGCATGGCTGATGGCTGGGGCTGATGGGTGTTGTAGGCAAAAACATCTGGAGAGCTACCGTTAGCCACCCCTGTCCTATACCATCTAGTTAACAAATGGGAGCAGATGCAGAGAATCCCCCATCTTGTGTGCATGGAAGAAGTTGGGGAGGGTGGGGGGAGACAGAAGGCAGTTGCTTGTCCCTAAAGAGTGTTGATCTGCAAAGGCCAACACTATGCTGGGGTTTATTAGGAAGGGAATTGAAAACAAATTGCCATTTTCATAATGCCCCTGTATAAGTTGATGGTGCAGCCTTATTTGGAGTACTGTGTACCATTCTGGTCACCAGACCTCAAAAAAGATATTATAGCATTGGAAAAAGTCCAGAAAAGGGCAATTATACTGATTAAAAAAATTTGAACACTTTCCTTCTGAAAAAGGCTTAAAGCGCTTGGGGCTCTTTAGCTTGGAGAAACATCAACTGAAGGGTGACATGATAAAAATTTACAAGATTATGCATAGGATACAGAAAGTAGAGAAAGAAGTCCTTTATACCTTTTCTCACAATAAAAGAACTCATGGACATTCAATGAAATTGCTGAGCAGTCAGGTTAGAATGCATAAAAGGAAGTATTTCTTCACCCAAAGGGTGATTAACACATGAAATTCACTGCCACAGGAGGTAGTGGCAGCTACAAGCATAGATGGCTTCAAAAGGGGATTGGATAAACATATGAAGCAGAGGCCCATCAATGGCTATTAGCTATAAGGTATAGATGGAACTCTCTGTCTGGGGCAGTGATGCTCTGTATGCTTGGTGTTTAGGGGAGGGGGCAACAGTGGGAAGGCTCCTAGTGTCCTGGCCCCACTGATGGCAACTGGGCATTTTTTTGGCCACTGTGTGATGGACTGGATGGGTCATTCGCCTGATCCAACACAGCTTCTCTTATGTTCTTAAGAGCCAGAGAGAAAGTTACCAGGGCAGTTGAAGGCATAGTGAATCTATGGGTAAGTAGCTCTGAGCTTGATTCAGAATCAAGCTCTGAAGATCTGAAACTTTAATTTTATGTGGTTCAAGGTTTGTCAAAAGTGACACAGAGAAGCACTTTTTCAAAACTTGTTTTTAAAAAGGCACTAAGCATAATATAATGAAATACCATTCTTTGAAAACAGCTGAAGCTTGATGTGGGAGTAGAATTTTCTTCGATATCATATGCTGGAG
Organism: Heteronotia binoei; assembly: GCF_032191835.1. NCBI lineage: Eukaryota > Metazoa > Chordata > Lepidosauria > Squamata > Gekkonidae > Heteronotia > Heteronotia binoei. The sequence continues at coordinate 106,489,398 of NC_083228.1, read as the reverse complement.
CATAAGGAACATTTTGTTATATGCTAAGCAAACTGCCCACATTATGTAAGACATAATAGCATCTCCAAGCAGGTTGATTGACAGTATTAATGTGCAATGTCAAAGGACAAGCATGCATTGCCTGATATACTTTGCTCTGTTAATTCATTATAAAACATTGGAGGATTCACATATGTACACAAGCCCACCCACCTTTAGATACTCTAAAAGATATTTTAAAAAAAAATGAAAAATAGAGATTAACTGCTTTATTAGGTAACACGACATAATATTGTACTGTTGGTTGGGGAAATCTGTGTCACCACACTTTACTAATGTTTGTAGAATGACATATGTAGCTTCTGTGCAAGAAAAGAGCATGGTAGTCAGGCCCGGCGCATGGGAGTAAGCAAACTAGGCAAATGCCTAGGGTGACAGGTCCCAGCAGGGGTGCGGGATGGGCGGGATGGGCCTGCCCCTCCCTGCTCATGCCGTCCCCAAGCCTGGCTTCCTGTCTGCAGCACCCTCTGAATTAGATGAGTGCTGCTGAGGGGAATTGCCAACTGTTTTTTTCTTGGCCTTAAGGGGCGGGGGAGCTCCCCCTGCCCCTTAAAGTTAAGAAAAAACAGTGTTTCCTCATCAACCCCTCCTGGCCGCCCCTCCCTCCTTTTATGTCCCTCCTTGTTTCCTGGCCACCCTCCCAATGATTGCCTCCCTGAGCCCCTCCCCCCTTCTTAACCAAAGATGCCCAGTAGCCCTCGATCTTGGGGCTTGCTGGGCCTGCTGTAGCTGGCTCCCATTCCTGGGGCTGCCCACAGGGCCAGCTGTGGCTCAGACTGCCCCACCTCCTGCCTGGCAGCTCCCACCACACTCCTCCATCCAAAGCCCTGTCGGCCTGTGAGGCCCCCCACATGCAGGGCCTGATGGTAGTAGAACATGCCACCATTGCAACCAACTTGTGGCCAGCTTCCATGGTTTTCAAGGTGAGACATTCAAAAGTGGTTTGCATTGCCTACCTTTGTTCATGATCCCAGACTTCCTTGGTGGTCTCCCATCCAAGTACTGACCAAGGCCAACCCTGCTTAGAGCTTCCAAGATCTGGTGAGATCATGGCAGCCTGGGCTACCCAGGTCATAGCAAGAAGAAGAACATAGCAAAGGGCTAGTATGGCATACCTTGTTCTTTAGCTTGATCTGTAACGTACTCACACAAATATGCCTGCCAATCTATTACTGGACCTGTATGACAGAAGTCATACAAATTAAGTCTGGAAATGTAGAACAGAAGAAGGTAGATCTGGGTAAAAACCTAGTTCTGCTTGGCCTCAGAAAACATTTAGGTGCTGATTTTACATTTCTTAAAACCATAAAATGTATATATTAAGAATGGAATCACAGTCTTAAAATTTGCTGACTGTGATTTCAGGTGTGGCTTGTAGGAAGATAACTTTAAAGTAGGGCTACCCCCCACTAACTTTGGATGCCTGAAGGTACTTATAGGTAGAGCTCATAAATATAGGAAGGCATAGTGGTGATCAACACAAAAGTGATTAATATTCTCTTTTGTAAAGTGCAACTCTTGACTGTTTATATCACTTCTGACTTTTTTTTTTGTATTGACTCAGTGTTGCATTATTTATCTTGCTCCTGGCATCTTATTTAACCATTGATTACTTAATGTACCTTGTGTTTGAAGTCAGACAGGTGAAATCTGAAATGTAGCCAGCAGTGGTGGCTTTGAAATAAAGACACTCACCAGCAAGCAGCCCCTGAAAGATATTAAATATTTTACAGCACAGTTGTTACTAAGCAGCCATTGGTCATAAGAGAACCCTATGGAATTATAGCCTCATTCAAGCTTACCTGATTGGCAAATCCTTTAACATGATTATTTAAACACAATATGAGTGCTGTTGTTGTCGTATTACCAATTTTGGACATGTTCTGTCTTAAGGGAAACATTCACAGGTCTTTACATTGTCTCTCATTTTGCTGCAGGCGCTACCAAAAGTTTGGAGAAGCTCTTCTGATTTTTTACAGCCCTGACCTATATGTTGTGAATTTAAGTTCACATTTTGTGGTTGTGCAATACCACAAACTTACTGGATGAAAATTAATATCAGTATCAGAAGAAATAGCTGATCCTTCATACCATTTAGAAAACATGTGCTCTGAAATTTAAACTATGGCTGATCAATCTTATTTTAAATTTACATACTGTATCTTTGCATACTGTTATCCAAGATAAATGTCTTCAAGTAGCAAAAACATCAATCACAGTTTTAAAAAGCCCTCTTCAGATCAGCACAAACAATGATTGATTTATAAAGTTATAACTTTATCCCAGTGTGCATGTAACAACCTTCTCTGTTGGTATTATCAAGCCAAACATTGAGGGGAATGTACCACTCCCTTTGTTCCTTGTTTCTGGCTTGGAGCAAGAGTGTAGTATTAAGACTTTTCACAGTGTTGCAGATTAGTACAAATGAATCCATGTTTGCAGCCAAGAGCCAAAATACACATGATGTTGGGAATCCATGTTCAGATTGCCCAGTGTGAAATTTAACTACAAAAACACCAGATGGATTCTGATATAGACTGAGGTCTTCATGCTGGAGAAACAAATTTTAGCCCCCCACCCACCCACACTGCTGTACCTCGATTCAAAATGCACTCCTGGGCTGCCTGTAAGTTCCAGAAGAGCAAACATTATAGGAGTGCCTGGCTGGATAGTTTTATGCAGAGAACCCCCCCACTTTCCTGATACTGCAGTGTAGGCCCATATCAGTCCGTATTGCTGCTGCTTTTGGCAGCTCTGTTACAGGATCAAATGGCGAATCTCCAATGTTGTGTGTCATTTAGCCTTGAACTACCCTGTTTAAGGAGCTAACCATCAAAATTTCAACAATGGGAGAATTTCAACAAAGAGAAGGGAGGGGAGGGGAGTGAGAGGATAGGCTACTTACACAAAAGAAGAGAGAGAGGTGCAATGGAGATACAAGGAGTGAGATGGATATAAGCAAGCAAACGGTAGTTATCCCTGCAGTTACTGGTATCTAGACTTGATTTCCTGTCAAGGATTAACTAGGGTTCCCAGATGTCCTCTTTTTAGAAGTAATGTCTTCTTTTATTTGGTATCTGTACTCTTTTGGACTTAAAAAAAAACCTAATGAAAATGCCCTCTTTTGGGGTTGGAAGGTTTGGAACATTCCTGTTGTTGTTAACCATTCAGTCATGTTTGACTCTTGGTGATTCTATGGGCCAGTTTTTTCCACATTTTCAACCTTGTACCATTTCTTTATTCCATGCTCAGGCTGGTATTCCTAGTTAGTAGCAATTATCATAGCTTATATAGGAGGGACAAATGAGATTTGTCACAGTGATCACTTGTTTGAAGTAGTCAGTCAGGAAATATGTCCCCTTCAACCCCTTTTTTGCCTTTCAAATATGGTCACTCTAGATTTACATTTGCTGCATATAAAACATGATCACGTTTCTTTTAAAATAATTAGAAGTTAAGGAAGATGCAAGCAAAGCAAGCATTAGTGATAAAAAAGGAACTTCACAATATTGTACATCTGAGATGTTACACTGCTGAATCAAACAGCAAGAACAGTGGTGTGTATTCGTTTTACATTGTATTATGGATGCACAGCACCCTCTACTTTCATTCGATCAAATAACACACCAGAGCATGAGGGGAGGAGAACCTAGATGCTGTTTCTCTGGAGATTTTTATTTTATTTTTTTACACAGGAACCAGAAGAAAGAATTTGTCTATAGGGTTCATTAACAGTTGGCCTCTGCTGGCAGTAACCCATGTTATATAGGCCACCATTGTGACATCCTCAAAAGAACTCCCTGAAGGAGGCAAAGTCTAGAAGGGGAATATCTACTCTGAAGTTTCCCACCTTCCCTGAACTATATCTGCAGAGCCACCCCAGGAGGGGAGAATTGAGCTTTGAAAAATAACACCTTTGTTATTCCAAGTGTTAGAGATGAAGCAGAGTTTTCAGATGGCCTCAAGGTTTTTTGCACCCTTCACCAAACACAGATGGAAACTGGACTCTTTGAACTGCTTTGAAAATCTGTTTCCATGCATTGCTTGGGGGGGGGGCTGTGAAGCTGCCATTGCTAACTTTTGTCTCCCTGCAATTTTTTTTATAACTGTATAATGACAAAGGGATTAAATAGCTCCATTTAGATGCAGACAGCTCTAAATGCAAAACAACAACAGCAATGGAACCTTTGGCTGCCCATCTAGTTGGGAGCAGCTCTCATTCAATATGCTGGGATCTACTGCAAAATAAAGAAACGCAGAATAGAGCCGCAGTGATTTCTAGCTGGAGGCCAAGTTGTAAAAAGTGACATGGAAATGTCTGTTAATTACTTTGTACATAGTAATGATGTGCAAGTGAAAGGGCTGTTGTGTATTCTGTCCAACTTAGTTTACTCTAGAATTTAAAAGTCACTATTTATTCCCCAATTTAGGCACCATTTTAAATATGTTATATGAATGGACTTGCTGTACAGTACTTGCTGTACTGGGGAGTAAGCTGCAAGCCAGCTGAATACAGCTGCTTGGAATTTGGGGTTGCTATCCTCTGAGTTCCCTGAACTGGATAGCCCAAGCTAGCCTGTTTTTGAAAGCTAAGCAGGTCCAGCCCTGTTTAATATTTGGATGGGAGACCACCAAGAAAGTCCAGGGTCATGATGCAGAGTGGCAGACAGTGGCAAGCCACCTCTGAATGTTGTTTGCCTTGAAAACTCTACAAGGTTTCCTTAGGTTTGCTGTGACTTAAAAGTACTTTCTACCACCACACCCACCACGTGGGTCCTGGAAATCTCCCGGAATTCCAACTGATCTCCAAACTACAAAAATCGGTTTCCCTGGAGAAAATACCAGCTTTGGAGTTATGAACTGTGTTCTGTACGGAGCATTATCAGTCATCTAAATATTTCACTAGAAACTCCTGGTTCCAGAAGGCATATGTCTGCTGCTGGGCATAATCTTATTTGTTTTTCTTTTAAAATCAGAGAAACAAGTTGGTAAGAACTACATGGGACAATACAAGCAAAATAAAAAAGAGCCTTAAAGTGTCAGTCAGTGCTACCTTTAAGGAACAAGTTTTCTGTTCCCTGAATACACCACCTTTTCGGAGAATTTTTAGATATATGTCCCACTACAGCAGTGATTCAATTGTTTGTCATCTTTTGGAAACCTTTTCTGCCCCGTCAAATTTTTTTTTTTGGTCTCTGTTGTTCATTATCTGTATTTACTTTTAGATTTATATCTCGCCTTATCTTAGTAATTTAAGGTTGGGTCCCCCCCCCCAAAAAAAAAATCTGCTTTTTTGAAAATAACTTTTTCCAAAAAAATAAGTTCCACAATCTAGTGAATGAAGGTAACCGTATAACCAAGGGTCCTTAACCTTGTTTAGCCGATGGATATGTTTGGAATTTTGGGACAGGGTTACAATGCCACCACACAAAGGCTGTCATGGAGGCAAGATGAGTCACAAAACAGCTACCACAGAGAGGTCAGTTACAGAATATTTCAATCCCCATTACATACAATCTTCCCAATTTGCATAATTACCTGATCTCCATTTAAAGAGAACTGCTGTTTCAGAAGATCCCAAGAAGCATCACTTTTGCATACACAGGAAGTACCCAGTCAGAGGAAATTGTATCATGAAACAGCTGATCAAGTGCTCCTAGCTATCCAATGTTCCTAGCTATCATAGTCACCAGTAGTCTTGTATTCATTACATAAAATCTTTCCAATCTTTCAATTTGCATAATCACCTATTAAAAGAGAACTGCAGATTGTATTTCTCTGGGCTCTTTCAAAAGGCCTTTAAACAGGTTCTCTCTCTCTCTCTCTCCTTTTTGGTCCAGCCTGATGAAGAGCTTTGAGAAAAACAAAAGCTTATATTCACTATTCTATGATATTCTGTAATAAAAAGATACTTTATAACAGGGCTTTTTTTTGTTTCCCGGAAAAAGAGATGCTGGAACTCTCAAGAGGGAAATGAAGAAGAAACACATGGGTGCACCTCATGAACCTCTAAATATTTTTGAGAACTTTATTTCCATAAAGAGGTTTTACTGTGTTCCCCCAGAAAAAAGCCCTGCTTTATAAAATTCATTTTCTATTGATCAGTATGGTGACCTACACCTTTAATCACCACAAAGTCCAGGCTTATGCTGCTCTGCAAATATGTTAAAGGACCAAGCTGCATGAGATGCTCAGGATTTGTTACTGAATCCTCTGATGCTAATTTAGGTGCAAATAGAACAAGGACATCTGATACACATTAAGGCAGCAGTACTGGAGCAGGAACTAGAGATGGGTACGAGCCAGAAAACGAGTTCAGTTTGGGGTTCATGGTGCGCCCAGTTCATGAACCACAAAACGCCATGAACTTTTAGCTGCCAAACAAACCAGTTCTGTTTGTGAGGTTCATAGCCCAATAGAATGTCACCTCCTGCATAGTAGAAGCACCAAACTCACAGGGGATCTCCAGCTGACTCTCCTCTACATGCCCCACTACTATTGAATTGGGTTTACATGGTCTGAGTTACAGCCCCCAAAGAAGGTGCCTACAGGAAAGTGCTTTCTGGGGAAATGGCAAGCACTTTCTTGGGGGCACTTTCTTGGGCAGGACTGTAACTTAAACCCCATAATTGCAAACCTCACTAAACTTGGAAGACAGGTAGAGGAGAGTTAGCTGGAGATCCACTGTGAGTTTGGGATGTCTAGCCTGCATGAGATCCATTCTATACACTCCTGAATCTCCTGAACCTGCACCTATCAAAATGACCGCTAGGGTGTGAGTTTGGTATAAACCGAACTGAATAAATACCTGAAAAATACCTTATCAAAGGATCTGATTTGGCTCAAATCAGCGCAGCTCAAATAAAAGTCAATTTTTGTGGCTTTTATTGGGGTTAGCTATACCAAGGAGAGGATCAGCTGGGGCAGTGGGAGCTGAAAGCTCCTTGGCTGGTGGGCTCCTTAAGCTAGGTCTGTGTGCAGAGGGAAGAGATCTCTCTGTACCACACCCAGATCCTGGACCATCTTCTCCTGCCCAGTGGTTTAAACCATGGTAAGACTTGCAAAAGCCATTTAAAGCAGGGGTGTCAAACGCATTTGTTATGAGGACCAGAGCTGACATAAATGAGACCTTGTTGGGCCAGGCCATGTCGGGTGGGCTATGTGTATCTATTTAAGATTAGGAAGCAGAGATATAAATTTTATAAAGAACACAAACACAAATATATATATTTTTTTAAAACTTAAAACATGCTTACAATGTTAGTACTCATTGGTCTTAAAGATGCTTTCTTTGTATTTCTCCCATGGGATCCAGGGAACTTGGCAAAGGAAGCTGTGGCTGTTTCCTTCCTTCCCCAGGGGACTAGGAGGGGAAGGAGCCTCAGCCAATAGAAGGGAGAAAGGCTTGGCTCAGTAGCTCTGCTGTGCAATTGAGCAAGCCTTGCAAAGCAAGCTGCTATGCAGAAGGAAGCAAGATATAGGAAAGCAGATGACAGCCAGTTATTCGGAGGCCTGAAAGGAGCCCCCCCGGGGGCCTGATTTGGTCCCCAAACGGCATGTTTGACACCCCTGATTTAAAGGAAACATGTTCTATTTAAATGTGTCCCCTTTAAGTGGCTTTTGCAAGCTATGCCACGTGAGTAACTCCCTGCTTTGAAGTTCACTCACATGTGGCTTGCAAAAGCCAATTAAAGGGAACATGAGAGCCAGTTTGGTGTAGTGATTAGGAGCATGGACTCTAATCTGGGAATACCAGGTTTGATTCCCCAGTTCTCCACAAGCAGCTGCTGGTGTGACCTTGTGTCAATTCCATGTTCTCTTAGAGCTGTTCTCTCAGAGCAGTTCTCAAAAGAGCTTTTAGCCCCCATTTACTTCAGAGGGTGTCTGTTGTAAGGAAAGGAAGGAAAGGAAATTGTAAACCACTCCTAAGTGAAGGGCAGGGTATAAATCCAATTTCCTCATCCTCTTCTTCTTCTTGGCTTTCTGCCCTCTAATGGAAATAACACAGGATGGGGTGCCTTCTTTTAGGGCTCATAGAATTCAACCCCCCTGGTCCAATCTTTTTGAAACTTGGGACATTATTTTGAGGAGAGGTACCTGCAGTTATGTTGCAAGTTTGGTGCCCCTATCTCAAATAATATCCCCTTCAGAGCCCCAGATACTCCTGAATTGATTCTCCATTATACCCTAGGGGAGATTCCCCATGGGGTATAAGGGAGCTGAATAAATCCAAGTTTCCTGAATATTTACTGAATCCCAGTACCATACCAATATTGGTATTTGGAAATATTAAAAAATACCAATATTTTGGATCCATTATACCTGAATCCCTCTAAAATTGATTTTTTTTTCTTGCACAACTCTTTCATTGCTCCTCCACATGCCCTCCAAATTCCATCCCTTGTTACTTTGAAGTTTTGTAAGCATTTCCGTTAAGTGAAGACAGTATGTCAGGAAATGTATCTGTTCACAAACTGCCACAAACAACTGGAAAGTTTGTAGAAAGTTCATGCCAGTTTACCTTCCATGAACTTCACTTTGCAAACCATGAACCAGCCAAAATTCATCATGAACTTTAGTTCATGAGCCAGTTCACGCCAATCTCTAGCTGCAACCTTTTGGTTATTGGTCTGCTTTATGACTAGTATAGGAAAAAATGTCAAGCATGGTAAGCTACCTGTCTTTTTTTCCTCCAGATTTTAAAGAAGATGGACCAGGGGGTAATTTTATTTTGAAAAACAGCATGAGTTCATCCTTTCTTCCCCCACAGCACAGTCCCAAACTATATTTCCTCCAGCAGCACCCTTGAGGCGTCTGATAATGAATCCCCAATGTCATAGGAAGTTTTGTGTATGGATGAGAGTTTCACCAATTTGCTGGTTGGTTCAAATATTTGTATTTCAATCTCTCTTCTTTGTGAGAAACAAATCAGTGAGTCTTAAAAATATCATATTTTTTTTTTGTTTCTCTGGGCCATCCCCCCAAAATGTATGCATATTTGACATTTGTGTGTATCAGTTTTGTATATACAGTATATAAATGTAAAATATACAAAAGGATCATTTGGGGCAGCAATGGAATATGTGAGATTAAATATGTGTTTGGCAAAACCATGGTTGTAATAAATTCATTGGTGTTTGAGGTGCTGATTAGATACATGTTATGATGGGGGAAAGAAACTTCTGACCTCAGAGGTTGTCTGGTGTTGCTAAGGTCTGTATCTATTTAAAGTTGCTGCACACAGAAAAGTGGATCCATGCCAACCACAGCCTCAAAACAAACCTCCAACTTCTCAGCACCCTAGAATTGGTTACTGTCCCAAGGAACAATTTTTTGATGATATAAAATACTATTTTTGATTGATATAATTTTTGATGATATAAAATACTGATCAAGAGACAGGTAGCTATGTGAAAATATTACATATCATTACTGCTTTCTCCTTTTTGATTCAATAATTAAGAAAAAGACAGGTGATAGCTTTTATAGGAGCAATTTCTACTGATTCAGCTGCTGCTTATGTACAAGAGCATGCAAGATTTTAAAGTTACATACTATAGATTGGAAGGACAGCTAAATCTGGAAGCTGCATACATATTACTTTGATTACATCACTATTACATGTAATCAAAATAATTATCTGTGAGACAAGCTCCTGACTAGATTGTCTCAATAGAAGTTGTGGAAGTTCATCTTAATCAGCTTTTCATTTACATAGCACATGCCTTTTCTCCAGGGCCAGGTCATTGCAGCTTGCAGCTGCTTTGCCCTGTTCAAGAACGAAATTTTCTTAATTGACAGTTGAGGTATATATTCCCCCAGAGTCATAGTAGGGTTATCAAAGTGACACTCATATGGAATCACTTGCAGTTCGTCCCTCTTTATACCTGCACAATCAGATGCACCCTTTAAATTATTGATATTGGCTGGCTTTCGTTACCAAAAAGGACTGTAACAGCAGACTGCAAGATTAGTTAGGCTGATGAATAGACACTGAGGACATACTGAGAAATCTGAGTAGTAAATCTCAACTCAATTGGGATAACATCAAATCTGATAGCTGTTGATACAGTTCCATGGACAGATCATTGTGCCCTGAAAGTCCAACTGGACCTGCAGCCCTCCTCCTGTTTAGGTGACAGATTTATGCTAGCCCGCAGAGCCAATTGGACCCTGAGCGGCTTCAGGAAGCTCTGTGGGATCCAATGCCCCCTGGTGGGTCATTAGATGAGCAAGTAGAGGACTGGTATTCCCGGCTCTCTACAGCCATCTACGACATCGCTCCCTGGCACCCTCTTTGCTGCTGCAACAAAGCTGTCCCATAGAATACTCTGGAGCTGTAGAGGATGAAGCAGCAATTTAGATGGCTAGAGCGAGTGTGGCGGCGTTCTTATGACGAGGAGTCAAAAACTTCTTATATTACATTTATGAAGGTCTATGAGAAGGCAGTGAAGTCCACAAAGAGGAAATTCTATGTGGCCTCCATTGCGTCTGCAAAATTGCACCCAGTCCAACTATTTAGGACAATTCGATAGTTAACAACAGTGCCGATGGGCAACCAAAATGTTAGGGAACTGGACATTGGCCCCTGCGACTTATTTCGCAGATAAAGCCCTGACTCTCTGCCAGGATCTCCCAGCCACAGTTGATATAGGATGGGAACTGAAAGCCTATTGTCCTTCTTCTGGCCCTTTTTTGGACCAGTTCAGTTGACTTTCTCTGGAAGATGTGCACAGGATCTTGGCTGCAGTGAAGCCTGCCACTTGTCCTCTGGACCCATGCCCATCTTGGCTTGTCAAAGCAGGTGGTGCCGATGTCTAGAGCCCTCTGGTTGACATTGTTAAACTGTCCTGTCATCAGTGATGTTCCCAGTTAGGCTCAAGGAGGCAGTGGTATGTTCACTTTTAAAGAAGCCATCTTTGGATCCAAAGGTCCTGGCCAATTACTGCTCAGTTTTAGATCTTCCATTTCTGGGTAAGGCAATTGAAAAAGTGGTGATGTAGCAGTTTCAAGCTTTCTTCGAGGATACTTCTATCTTTGACCCTTTCCAGTATGACTTTTGTCATGGTCATGGGACAGAAACTGCTTTGGTTGCCCTCACAGATGATCTCAGAAGGCATCTGGATCAAGACGGGTCAGTGCTGCTGCTATTGTTAGATCTGTCAGCAGCATTTGACATGGTCGATTATGATCTAATGATCCACTACCTTGTCAATATTGAAGTTCAGGGGGTTGCCTTACAGTGGTTTTCCTCCTTTCTCTGTGGTTGGGGACAAAGGGTGGCTCATGGCGAGCAGATCTCCATGTGTCACCCACTTGAATGTGGTGTACCACAGGGAGCTATTCTCTCACCAATTATGTTCAACATCTATATGCACCCCCTTGCCCCGATTGCTCGAGGTTTGGGGCTGGGTTGTCACCAATACGCGGATGACACCCAGCTCTATCTGCTGATGAATGACCAATCAAATTCTGCCCCAGATCACCTGACTAGGTGTCTAAAAGCTGTGGCTGGATGGTTGTGACAAAGCTGGCTGAAGCTCAGTCCAGGTAGGACAGAGATCCTGTACCTGAACCGAGGAGGATTGGAGCTGGGGCCCCGACTCCCAACCCTGGACAGTGCATCTCTTGTGCCAGCTCAGAGGGTGAAGAGTCTGGGAGTGATACTAGATGCCTCACTTACCATGGAGGCCCAGGCCACAGCAGTTGCTCAATCTGCCTTCTATCATCTTCACCAGGATTTAGCTACAGTGATCCATGCAACAGTCACTTCCAGGCTGGATTACTGTAACTCGCTCTACACAGGCTTGCCCTTGGGGCTGATCCAGAAACTCCAGCTGGTGCAAAACACGGCAGCACAACTGCATTGCCTTTATGGGCAAGCATTTGGTCGGTGCTGCACCAACTGCACTGGCTTCCAATTGAGTACCAGATCTGCTTCAAGGTTTTGTTTCTGATGTTCAAAGTCTTACACAGCCTGGGGCTGACATACGAGGGACTGCCTTTCCCCATGTGCACCCCAGAGGGCATTGTGGTCTGCTACATAGCACCTCCTGACCATCCCTGGCCCAAAGGATGTCAGTCTTGCCTCAACCAGGGCTAGGGCTTTTTTGGCTCTGGCCCCTGCCTGGTGGAATCCCTATGGAGATCCGGACCCTACCTGAGCTACTGCCATTTCGTAGGGCCTCTAAAACAGAGCTGTTCTGCCGGGTTTTTGGTTTAGGCAATGGGCATCTTATTCCACCAACTATTCCATCAGTCAGCCTCCCTTGCTGTGACATCATGCTTTACAGCGGAATCTGATTATTAATACCATCACTTCTTGGGTCAAAAACTGTTGTATTTGTGAAATGTGCCCTTTCCACCGGTGATGCACTTTGTTTCGTTTTATTGTTTTACTGTTTTGGTTTTATTGTGTTGTTTTAAATTTGAATTGTAGGTTTTTATTGTCCAATTTATGTTATCTGCCGTGTCCGTCATGGGAAAGGTCAGAATATAAGCCTACTAAATAAATAAATAAATAAATAAATAAATAAATAAATAAATAAATACGGTAAGTGTCAAATGATTTTTTAATGTTTTTAACTATTTGTCCTAGGGCAGATGTGAAAAAGCACTTTAATTGTGTGAAAAAACCAATATAGTCATACACAACAGATACTTTGTGTTCTTTGATACATCCAAATAGACTGCCAAATAATTAGTCTCAGCAAGCATAATGAGAGCTGGTGCCAGGTGCTTGAACATGTTTAGTTGTAAGCATACTTTCATTTACGCAAAATTACACTAGTGTGAAGGGGTTTTTTTTAAATACAACTTTTCACTATAATAGAATTCCAGTTAATGACCTAGGGTGGCCAGTAGTTACTCAAATGCATGTATGAGCTATGGAAGGGGCTGAAACAAATAGGCTTTGCAATTTAATTATGTGAGAAAAACAGATTATGTTCAGTAAAAGTTCCTAACCGGCAGAATAGCTTACTAGGATGTTGGGATGATGGTCTGATGGTCTGATTGCATCTAGTTTCTTACAATGGTGATATGTATCTCCAGGACTAAAAGATGCTGGCAATGTAAAAGGCTGTGCTTTGGATCCATCTTATATTTACATATAGACTGTGGCAATCATCTTTTAAGCATAGTGGAAAGTTCACATATGTCAGGGTTTTTTTCTCTGTTTCCTCACCACTGTTTATCATGCCAATGCATCAAACTGAGTCTACATCTTGGAGAGCTCTGATAATGAAATCCCTAGTGTACTAGCATTCATGTTTCTTTGGTCACCACTAAACCACTTTTAAACAACTAGAAAGAGTCAGTTGCACTCCTTCAATCACCAGGAATGATGGACCTTGTGTGATGTCTGTATTGTCCAGTTGAAACGGCCTAGAGACACCTTATTATTTTATTCGATTTATATCCCGCCCTACCCCACCGAGGGTACACCTGCATGGCTTTTAAATCCTTCTTGACACCCAAGTCTGATTACACTTGGCAATCCTCTATTTTTTTAAAAAAAATAATATTGTGAAATAAGTAGGAGGCATCCTTTCAGGGGCTGACTTTTAATGAAATAGTTAAGAGTTCCAATTACATTTTGTTTCTGTTTTTTTAAGCTGCTATCTTAACAACCTGTGTCCAATGGATCTTTACAAAAGAATGATGTAAAAATAAAATAAAATTCATGACTTCATTTATCTGTTAAAAAAAAGGCATAGTAGCACTTTTCTATTACACCTGTGTCAACATATCAGTTCCTAAAAACATAGTACAGTCTTTTTAAAAGAGGGCTTCCAGTTGTTGCTGGGTTTGGTGATGAGGTTTTTATGACAGGCAATGCAGTCACCTTGTGATTTTGTTTTAAACTTTTACTATTTTTGAGTAATTCTAACTTTGATTTTCATGGTTTTAATTTTGTGTTGTTTATTGTGATTGAATCTTTGTACAGGGGTGTGAAACGCACAACCTGAGGGACAAATCAGGCTCTTGGAGGGCTCCTATCAGGCTCCCGAGTAACTGGCTGTCTTCTGCTTCCTTCTCCTTCTCTCTTGCTTCCTTCTGCATCAAAGCTTGCTTTGCAAGGCTTGCTCAATCTCACAGGAGCTACAGAGCAAAACTTCTATTTTCTCCATTGACTAAGGCGTCTCCCTTGGCGAGGAAGGGGGGAAGGCAAAGCTTGTTTTTTTCAGGCTTTCTTGTTCACACAGAAGAGCTACTGAGCCAAGCCTCCCTTCCTTCCACTGGCTGAGACTCCTCCCCTCCCCAGTTCCCTGGGGAAGGAAGGAAAGAGCCAGAGCTTCCTTTGCCCAGTTCCCTGGATCCCATAGGAGAAATACGAAGAAAGCACCTTTAAGACCAACATGCTAACGTTTTAAGCATATTTTAAGTTTTTTTTAAAAAAAAAAATGTGTTTGTGTCTTTTATAAAGTCTGCTATCTAATCTTAAATAGGTACACACATGGCCAGGCCCAACAAGATCTCATTTATGTCAGATCCAGCCCTCATAACAAATGAGTTTGACACTCCTGACAGCTTTGGACAAATCAGAGAGGCAGGGTACAAAGAAAGTAAATAAATCAATTTGGTCTAAATACTTGGTCTATTGAAGTTACAGGTAGTTGGTTTATGTTTGTGCATGTCTATTGTTTAAAAAGAAAGCAGGACATTCGAGTAGCATATAACTGTCATTATGATAAGCGGTGCTTATTAAGTGCCTTGATAAAATGCCATTGAGCAGCAGAGGATACTAGGTGTTATTATGGTCTATTGTTGCTGGAGTGAGCAACTCAGCATGCCTGGACTTTTTTTTTGGGGGGGGGGATGCCACATCACTCTAAGTGGCTATAGGTGTTATCTCCTTTTATGGGATGCCTTTTCTTAACCTGGAAGCTGCCCTTTGACCCCCCTCTTCTCTTTTTGGCACATGGCCTTTCATGGAGACACATGTCTCTACAGGTCCCAACGTAGAAACAAAGCCCTCATATTCCCTTATGTGTGATGCCAGATTAGCTGGCCATTTGTGATAGGGAAAGTACCCTTTAGATTAGGCTTCTCTCTCTTCATTCAACTGCAATCTGAATGTGAACTGAATCCACTGGAATAAATGTAAGTTTTTACCTTTTTTACAATATACTTCTTGGGAGATTTATTTAGTCAGTGTCATGCTTCTTCGACTGGGCAAAATCTGCTATATTAACCAAATATCCCAATAATTATTGCTATGAATACAACCACCCAGACACCAATTAATGTCTCACGGCTATGATTATTGCCAGCTTATCTGCTCCACTGATCATACTGCACCTTTCTAGTCCACATTTTGATTTTTAAAAGTTATAGATAAGAGATTATGTTCAGCTCAAATGAAAATTAATGTGCAGCCTAGGAAGCTAATTAAGTTTTTAAGCCACTGAGGATCCTATTTAAAAAGGAAATTAAATTGCTTGGTTTGGAAGATCTTTTTAGGCAGCATTTGCCAAATAAACATTAAAAGATGCTTTGTTAATTGGAGTTCTGCTTATTTATTTGTTTCTATATGTCCCCCTCATATATAAATTCTCCAATGGCATACTCAAGAAATGCCGGTTTCATAAGCAAATCTTTAAGGAGAAAGCAAAACTATACAAATCAGGAGTCATCAAGTGGGTGAGAGAATTGGTTCATACAAGTCAAAAAGTCCAATCAGTATTTTTAAGAATATAGTTTTCAGGGAAGCTGTTTCAGCTATGAAAAAAGATAATTCCATTAAAGAACCTTCATACTTAGAAGGGCAAGCCACACAATCTCTGATGTTAACAAGAACAGGTGTTCAAACTGAAATCCTGTGTGTGTGTGTGTGTGTGTGTGTGTATCAAAGAAAGGAGTAGAAATAAAGATACAGTAACAAAATTCAGGAAGGCCATTTAAAGGCACATTTAAATTATGAAAATGTCCAATTTATTCATTTGTTTACAGAATTTGTATCCATCCTTCTGCCCTTACAACTTAAAACATACATGATAAAATTACATTAAAATCAGGGATGGCCAAACTTGCTTAATGTAAGAGCCACATAGAATAAACATCAGATGCTTGAAAGCCACAAGACATGAATGTCAGATGTTTGAGAACTGCAAGGAAGGAAGGCAAATAGATGGGGGGAGGGAGAGAGAGGTGGAAAGAAACCAATTTTAACTTTAAATGCACTGTCACCAGCTGACTTGGCTCAGAGAAGTGATCTAAAGACAAAAATGCCTTCTCCAAACCAGCCAATGGGGTGGTGGGAGCTTTGAGAGCCACACAATATGTGTGAAAGAGCTACATGTGGCTCCTCCTGAGCCACAGTTTGGCCACCCTGATTAAAATCAGCCTTTCCCAAAGACACACCAGCCTGATATTGCCATGTCTCAGCAGGATTGGCCTTGATTAATACTTGAATAGAAGACCACCAAGGAATTCCAAGGGTTGCTATGCAGAGGAAAGGATTGCCAAACCATCTCTGTTCATCTTCTGTCTTGAAAACCCTACAGAGTTGCCATAAGGCAGCTGTGACTTAACAGCACTTTACACAAACTAGTACACATATCCCACCTTCCTCTCCAGTGTGGGGTCCAAAGTGTCTTACATCATTATCATCTCCTCCATTTTATCATCACAATGGCAAACCTGTGAGGTAGGCTGGGGTGAGTGTCTGTGAGTGGCCCAAGGTTAACTATGACAAAGTGGGGATTTAAACATGGGTCTCCCAGAGCCTAATCCAACACTTTAACCACTGCACCACACATGTGCTCTAACAACTCATCCTCCTCATCCTAACTGATAACCTTCCAGTTTATGTGCAGTCTGATGGGATAAATGAAGAGACCAGGCATAAGTGGATGGAACAGCATGTATGTGTTTCCACTGAACTGAGTCAAGGTCTAGGGCATGGTTTGTTGAGAGAGGAGGACAGATTTGTTGAAAGCTAGCTGCAGCTCCCCACTTTCTTTGCCAGTTTGGACATTTTTATATGAAGAGTCTCACAGACTTCTATGAGTTCAGGATACCTGATGCCATCTAGCCATTGTAAATTCTATGGTTCCTTGCCCTCCAGTTCTGCAGATGAGCAGGAATATTATAAAAATAACATGACAACTATAGGCCACAAATGAGCAGGAACAAAGCTTGCATGGGGCACAGGGTTTTTTTTTAAGCAGAATGCAGTTCCGGCTGGCTTGGCATCAGGGGGTGTGGCCTAACATGCAAATGAGTTCCTGCTGGGCTTTTTCTGCAAAAAAAAGCCCTGATGAGGCACATCATGCTTACTACACCATCCTTGTTCACACCCCCATTTCCAAAGACCCATGCTAAAAGAACATGGGAAATCCTCATGATCATTGTGAAATACACAGACCAACTCTAAAATATATGACCAAATATGTGCTTACAGAAATCAAGTACCAATTGGGGGACCAATATGATTGCAGTTAAATATTTATGAAACCTCAAGTTAATTTTTAAAGGGAAAGAGTTCTATAGGGCCACAGAGTTCTATAGGGCTACAGCATGTTGAGTCACTGTGGCTGTTTTATCAGCTACAACCAAATATTCTGCCAATAATTTAAGATAGAAACAAGAAATTGTGATAAAACTGAGATATCAGAATTCAAATTCTGAAGACTTTTTGTTGGCATTTATCCATAGCTGTGGAGAGCTCAGTGAGAATTTTAGATGAGGTAGACCCTTGATATACATCAGGGAACCTCTTCTACTTAGTGGCTGACCTATAAGCAAATATACTTTAACCGACTTTTCCGTGATTAAAAAGTCCATTAAAATGAGGGAAGCCTCTAATGGCCTAATAAATTGTCTGGAATTCTGGAAAAAAATTGAACTTTGCTGTTCACAGATATCTTCCAGGCTAGCCTAGCACTTTTGTGTGATTCTCTCCTTCTGAGGTGAAACATGAGAACTGGAGCTAGAGCTGTGATCTGTGGCTTGTTTTCCTTCTTGAGGTTCACCCAGAAACTTCTACATCTATGTCATTTTCTCTATAATGTATTGTTTTCTTTCTATTAACAGGTTTAGCATTTAGGGCATAGCAAGCAAAAGGTCACAGAAAATGGGCAGTTAGTAGGGATGCCAACCTCCAGATGGGATTTGGTGTTAACCAAATTGCCCTCAAAAGAGGTTTGGGGAATTAGTTTGGTGGGCAAAGATGACCAACTTAAACAGGATCAAAACCTTTGTATACAGGAAGTGGTCTCCCAAGATTTTCCCTTTAAATAATGAGGAGATATTGACTAAAGCATTTGCCCCCACAGACGGAAGGAAGAGACGGACAAGAGGGTTTGGGTAACTAAAGAGCCACTTTCTTTCTTTATTACATTAATAACAAGGGCTATAAACATAACCAGCAGCACAGCAGGGCCAGGGAACAAATAGCCCTCCCCTGCCACATAAAGGGCGAGCCACCCTGTCCTTAGGTATAGCCAAATGAATGGCTCATACCCGGCCGGCATAGCAAAGGTTATGCCCTGGAGTTCCAATCCCCAGCCACTCGGCTAAAGGGCAGATCAATTCATGCAAACCCAAGGCAGTCCACTTCATCATTCAACCGGCCCACACGGTCCAGGAATTATTTAGCGAGACCCCGTGCCCCAAAACTGGGGTGCTACTGGTGCTCACCAAGCTGCATAATGGAAGTTTAGGCAAAAACCCAGCCAACCTGAGAAGTGACCAACCTATTTAACCAGCCACACCCCAGCCAATTCCACAATCCCTTCTACAAGCAGTGTGAGGTAGGCAAAAAACACCACTTCCAACAGCCCAAACATAAGTGGTGAAAAAATTCCTACCTGGCCCCACAAACGGAGAGCAACCAGCTGTCGCCCACATTGCATCAAGGGCGGGAGGGTGGGCTGTGCATGAGGTGAAGAATGAGTGGCAGGAGTGGACCCAGCCGTTAGGGCGTGCCTGCTCCGCCCCTCTCCCCCAATGATGCCCTGCCCTGTCCGCTCCTCCTGCCTCTGTATGGAAGCTGCAATGATATTTATTATAAAAATACAATCACACATAAACAATCAAACATTCATATGAAGCTGCCTTATACTGAATCAGACCCTTGGTCCATCAAAGTCAGTATTGTCTTCTCAGACTGGCAGCGGCTCTCCAGGGTCTCAGGCTGAGGTTTTTCACACCTATTTGCCTTTTTTGGAGATGCCAGGGATTGAACCTGGGACCTTCTGCTTCCCAAGCAGATGCTCTACCACTGAGCCACCGTCCCTCCCAAATTCATACACACCAGAACTAGGAACAATAGAAATAAAATATATAGGTACATTTAGGAATATTGCAGAGGGAGGGGGTTGTATGACCTGTTCCTATGGATTCTTGAAGCAGAAGACGTGATGGTGAAGAGTGACCTAAACAGAGTTTAGGGGTGCAAGTCTGTGGTAGAGTAAGACAAGACAAGACAAGACACTGAACTGCCATGTGTTTGACCTTATATTACCTGATTTGTGCCCTCAGGGGATTAGGTGATGGGGTCTGTGACCTGCAGGTCAGATGATCTGTGACACTGTGTCAGGTGGGCTATGATGCTTGGTCAGGTGAGGTCACATGGGTTGTGACATAAGGAAAGTGGGATGCTCCAGGATGACATTGGGAAAACTTGCTAAGAGTGATGGGATTAACATTCCTAGATAAGGTTATCTAAAAGGTCAATACAGGGCCGAATTGTTATCCTAAAGTGACACCCAACAAACACAATGGTGATGGTCTCCTCCTCTGGAACATCTTGTCCTTAACAAATCTGGTATTTGCAGTCCTTTGTTTGGTGTCTGGTTTGGGATGTCTGACAGGATGCAGCTTACAACAGGCTTGGTGGGTTTATGCAAAGTCCCTGTGTATGTGGTCTGCCCGCTTCTGTCCTATGGCTCCCAAGAAACAAGAGGGTGACAGCTTCTGTTGTTGGCCTGAGCAATGGCTTCCCTTGCATTGGAAAGCTGGAACCACAAGGCTGGACAGCTCATGGCCGGCGTGCTTTCCCTCTTTACTGTAGCTGGGAGTTGAAGCGACGTTGGCTGGGGAGTCCATGGTGCTGTGTTTGGTATGCAAGCTGTGTGATCATTGCTTGGGCAATAGGAACACTAGAAGTAGTTGGCGTAAGCAAGGCCTATACCTGTAGCAGATGTTTGAAAGTTCTGCTTGTCTTAATGCGCCCTGCTTACTAAACCAGAGATCACACTGTCTATTTATAGAATAAAAAGGGGACCCTCGTTCACATTGGGGATCCCCCAGAATAACAGCTCATCTCCAGGTTACATGAAAAAAATGGATGCTCTGTCTGGAGGGTGGACTAGGTGTAGCAGATTTCCTCTTTTTAGAGGACATGTTGGGTGTGGGTGTGGATGTCTTCTTTGGGGCTTTTTAAAAAAAACTCACAAAAATGTCCTCTTTTGGGTTGGAAGGTTAGTAGCAATTATTACAGCTTAAATAGTAGGGGTACTTAAAATGAGATTTGTCGTAGTGATAAGTTGCTTAAAATAGTCAGTTGGGAAATATGTCTCCCTTTTTTTTTTTGCTTTCCAAACTATGGTAACCCTAAGGTGAACCTATGACACTGTACCCCACCAAGGTCCCTGTCCTCCTCAGGCTTCATCCCCAAATCTCCAGGAGCTTCCCAACCTGGATCTGACAGCCTAGAACTGGACTGAGGAACCTACTAGAGTTGCCAGGTCTGGGTTGGGAAATACCTGGAGACTTTGCGGGTGGGTCTGGGAGAGGGCAGGGTTTGGAAAGGGAAGGGACCTCCGCATGGTACAATGCCACAAAGTCCACCCTTCAAAGCAGCCATTTTCTCCAGAGGAGCTGATCTCTGCCAGTTGGAGATCAGTTGTAAAAGTGTGAGATCTCCATGCCCCACCTGGAGACTGGCAACCCTAGAACCTGCTAATTTCTTTGCAGGTATATAATGGGCCCAACCAGGGCAAAACCATAACTGAGAATTTCTTCTCTAGGTGATGTGTAAAAAGGAAGGGTTTGTCAAGCTGATAGATATTGTTTTAAACTCTTTCACCTCAGTCAGTCTGGCCTGCAGTAGCAGAGACAAGGCTTAGAACTAAACTGAGGGAAATGCTAATTTCTTTGCAGGCCCAAATCAGAGAAAAGAAGCATCCAGAGCAGCAGCAGCAAAAGCCATTAAGAAGAAGCAGCCCTGCACTTCTTTAAGTGAACATTTTGGACTTTCTCTTTTCCTCATGTTTACTACTGGTCACTGTTTGCTAGATTTTCCTTTGTTCTAGGGTTTCCAGGTCCCCTCGCTGGTTCAGCAGGGTTTTTTTTTTGGGGGGGGGGGCTGTTCCAGGGGTGAGCACAACATTTGCAACACAATGATATCATCCAGAAGTGATTTCCTCACATCAGGGATGTCACACAGGGGATGCTCTGGTTTTGGGGAAAACTATGGTAAATTGGGCTTAACCATAGACTTTGACCAAAAACTAATGCATCCCCCACACAAAGTTCCCAACTTCCAAGTGACATCACTGTGTCGGGAACATTGCACAGTGACACTCTTGTTTAGGGAAAGGGTTTCCCCCATTGACCAGCTGGTCTGTGGTGGAGAGAAGCCCCTGAAATTGGGGTGTTCCTCGCTGAGGGCTGGTGACCTTTCTTTGTTCTGAATGTACTTAAGAGCACTGAACTTTTTGCCTCTGCAAATGTTGCTATGCTCATAGCCATTGTGATTCAGTTTTTTACCTCTAGTTGTTAAGTTGTTGGGTTTACAATAAGTGTTTGTTACCTTGAAAATCCAGTGTGATGACATCACTTCCAGATTACTAGCCTCAGTTGTCAACTTTGAAGGTGGGGGTTCAAACTGTCAGACCTTACCTATAAGAAATGCTGCTTTAAAATCGATTTGCAACATTAAGAACAGAGAAAACTTGCACAAGGGCCTATTCACTTTTCTTATCTCTCAGATCATTCTTCTGCGACTGTTAGCTCTCTTGCAAAGGGAGAAAAAATCTTCTCAGTTTTAAAACACTGGTTTGTATGCAGAGACCTGAAAAAACAGTCTAAAAAGCATTGATCTTTAGCAATAATATGCTCAGGCTTTTAACCTTAGTCTTCAATAATTATAACAAAGTTTATACAAGTACAATTGTATGGACATAGTATCTTTTTCATTGTTATACTGAATGTGTGTAGGGACAGAGATGGGGATAACAGGTACAACCAATCACACTAGCATTTGCACATGTTTATTGTTGCTGGGTAGTAACTTGTGAACTGCCCTTAAAAAAGATTGTACTACCCATATGCTGCATAATCATTCATTTTTGGAGGTAATCCATGCCATGGTCATGGTTTAGAACATGAACCAACCATGAAACAGTAGTGCTTGCAAGAGAACAGTGGGAGATGCATGTACATGGACAGTCATTTACACATGCAGCTCCAACTCTTGAGATTTTTGGGATCTGAGCATCTTTGTGTACATAAATGGCCGATTAAGAACATAAGAACATAAGAACATAAGAGAAGCCATGTTAGATCAGGCCAATGGCCCATCCAGTCCAACATTCTGTGTCACACAGCGGCCAAATATATATATATATATATATATATATATACACACACACACACACACTGTGGCTAATAGCCACTGATGGACCTCTGCTCCATATTTTTATCTAACCCCTTCTTGAAGGTGGCTATGCTTGTGGACGCCACCACCTCCTGTGGCAGTGAATTCCACATGTTAATCACCCTTTGGGTGAAGAAGTACTTCCTTTTATCCGTTTTAACCTGTCTGCTCAGCAATTTCATCGAATGCCCACGAGTTCTTGTATTGTGAGAAAGGGAGAAAAGTACTTCTTTCTCTACTTTCTCCATCCCATGCATTATCTTGTAAACTTCTATCATGTCACCCCTCAGTCGACGTTTCTCCAAGCTAAAGAGCCCTAAGCGTTTCAACCTTTCTTCATAGGGAAGGTGTTCCAGCCCTTTAATCATTTTAGTTGCCCTTTTCTGAACTTTCTCCAATGCTATAATATCCTTTTTGAGGTGCGGCGACCAGAACTGCACACAGTACTCCAAATGAGACCGCACCATCGATTTATACAGAGGCATTATGATACTGGCTGATTTGTTTTCAATTCCCTTCCTAATAATTCCCAGCATGGCGTTGGCCTTTTTTATTGCAAACGCACACTGTCTTGACATTTTCAGTGAATTATCTACCATGACCCCAAGATCTCTCTCTTGGTGTGGCAACTTCCCTATAAAAGAAGAGATCATTCTTTGGAATAAGTTAACCATTATTAACTACACATGGATGGGTTAAAGCCAAGAAATTAAAGGAAGTTTGAAAGGCAGCTGACAGTAAAAATACTTGGCAAGTCAAAATAAAATACTACAAATTTCTGCTTTGGCAAGTCATAATGAAACAACTGTTAAAATATTTGACCATTGATGCCCAGTTATGTCTCACTCATGGTTAATCCATAAGAGAGTTGTATGGATATGACAGACCTAGCTCCAACAAATCTGTAAGTAAAAATATTGTGATTATAGAACAAAGTTTTAGTCCAGTGGCACCTTTAAGACCAACAAAATTTAATTCTGGGTGTAAATGAGAACTGGGAGACTTAGCATGTGTAGACTCCCTTTTCCCTTGCCAGCTTGTCCAAGAGGCAATGAGGGATGGAGGATCCAGGCCAGGAGGTCTGCTGCTATTGCAGGATATCTGATCCCCTAGTTGGGGCTCAGGTACAGGAGATGTTTTTTGCCATTATGGTTAACTCAGGAAGGAGACTTAATTGCTCTCTTTAATGTGTCAGGTATTGACTGTTCTACATCCTTCAAGTTCTCTGTAATAACTGCCCTTCTGTGTTGCAAGTACTCTTTATATGTCTGGATTTGCCAGAACCTAAAATGATATTAGCTAGACAGGACACTTGCCTTCAGGATGCTCCTTGTTGCAAAGGGTACCTGAAAACATTGCATTGTCCATTTTACCACTTTATTTACTTGAGCCCCATCAGTGCTGTTTTTTTTTTTCCCCTTTGGCCTTTTGGCATCTGTGCTCAGGGTCTGAAAACAAGGATGTCTTTATTTGACTCTTTCCCCATCATAAAGCACAAGACATCTATAGGGATCTTGGGCACCTAGACGTCTCTGCATGGTCAACTTATGTGTCTGTTGCTCAAAAGCTTTCTCTGAAGCTAAACAATATATTTATTACCAGAGTGGGGAGTCTACAGCCACTGAAGTCACTGGAGGATTTGTTGTTGACTCCCATGAAATGTAGATTTCACCTATGGTTCCTTATAATTGCCCTTGATGCAGTTGTAAGCAGTAGGCATGACTTTCATTTCAAATGTGTGAGTTGTTATGAGTAGGCTGTTTCTGATTTTGGAATTAATCCCTTAGGTTACACTTTTAAGACATACATTTTACTTGAGAAAGGAAAGACCCTACGCATGAAGCTAGGATATATAAATAATATCTGTGTATAGCAGCTGACAGGTTTGCTGGATTAGTGTTTATAGCATTTATTGATATCCCCTGATAGCTTTCCAAAGCAGAACAGAGTTTAGATTGACTCTGGAGTATTAGCACTTGATGAAGGTAATCTGTTTGCTTGGCTGAGGCTCACAAACAAAGCAGTTAAATCCCCATTACAAATGGCTAAACTGGGACTCATAAAACTTCTTATAGACCTTTCTAGTTTCTATAGCCCCTGCAACATTTATAAAGGGCAATGTTAAAAATTTACAGAGCCTTGAGATAATACTTTAAGGAGTGTGTCTGTGTATGCGTGTGTGGTATGTTGAATTTACAATCCCTTTTCTAATTGTAGGAAACATTTGCCAAGGTTTGGAGTAAAATATAAACATCAGAATTAAAATGATATCACAACATGATTTTGATTTATAGTGATTGCTTTTGTTTTATACTAATTCAGTACAGTGAATTAACATGAAAAGAAGATGGGAAAAACCTTAACTTAGACTTTAGCTATCATACAGATATCTTTGTTACAATCCATTTCATTCAAAATATTATTTCTTCCATCCCCTTGTTTATGCAAGAAGACCTCTTTGGAATTTTGTTGGCACTGAATTTGTGATGGAAATGTTGATAAAGTACATGTTCCTTTAATGAGCAACCCCATATTAAGGCATCCATGATACTTATTTTAATGACTCTGCTGGCATCAGACTACAGGAACTAGAAAGTTATTATTTTAATGAGAAAAATCTCATAGGCCTAAAATAATCGGGGGAGGGGGAGGAAATCATCAAGGTTTTCTCATTACGGTATAACACATTTCCATATGACTGTGACAGATTATAACCCCTTTTTCTGGAGAGTTGCATGGACCCCAATGTATGTATGAATGGCTTGAAAGCAGCAGATGTAGCGTTATTGAAGCTTAACAGATGAGGTCTTGATCAATGCCTGAATGAGAGATTATCACCAGAGGTATCATATAAGCCACTCTGGGCTTTCAAAAGGAAGCATGTGGTATAAGTGTAATAAACAAACAGGCAAGCAGAGAGAATGGTCTCAGTATGTGACACTGTGTTCCTAGGCAGATCTTGCCCTGTAATACTGTCTGGATGGGAGATCACCTAGGAATGGCATATAAATTGCCATGAATTCCATGAAGGAAGAGTTTTAACAGTAATTTGTTTTTAATTTATTTTCAATGAAATATAATTCCCCCCCCAAAAAAAGTGAAAAACTCCCCCCCCCCGGGCAAGTGTTTCAAGACCAAGACAACATTTTAAAGATCTCAGTCAAAGTATCTTAGGCCTTGAAGCCTCCCAGGGCTGCTTTGGGTAAAAAAAGCCCAGCAGGGACTCATTTGCATATTTGGCCACACCCCTGGCACCAAGACAGCTGGAACTGCATTCCTGTGCATTCCTGCTCAAAGAAAGCCCTGAAGCCACCTTCAAACTAGGTAGGACAGTTCCCTTTCTGTCATTCCCAATAAGTCATTACCCACATTTGTCCAAATGAGGAAGAGCCAGAATAAACATTTGCACATGATCTCCACAGGGCAGATCATATTTTTTTATAAATACAGGTGGCTAAATATCACAGATCCACTTCCAAAATAGGTGCTTTCATTCAGTGAAGAGTGAC